>NW_028270171.1:24538784-24886284 GCF_037043375.1 Chiloscyllium plagiosum
TCTACTTCCCTACATTCTATATCTTCCATGTCCTTTTCCAGAGTAAATACTGATGCAAAATACTCGTTCAGTATACCCCATCTCCTGCAGTTCCACATAATGGCTGCCTTGCTGATCTTTGAGGAGCCAGATTCTTTCCCTAGTTACCGTTTTGTCCTTAATATATTTGTAAAAACCCTTTGGATTCTCCTTAATTCTATTTGCCAAAGCTATCTCATGTCCCCTTTTTACCCTCCTGATTTCCTTCTTAAGTATAGTCCTACTGTCTTTATACTCTAAGGATTCACTCGATCTATCCTGTCTATACCCGACATATGCTTTCTTCCTTTTCTTAACCAAGCCCTCGATTTCTTTAGTCTTCCAGCATTCCCTATAACTACCAGCCTTTCCTTTCACCCTGACAGGAATATACTTTCTCTGGACTCTCGTTATCTCATCTCATCTCATTCCCATTTTCTAGCCATTCCTTTACCTGCGAATATCTGCCCCCAATCAGCTTTTAAAAGTTCTTGCCTAATACCGTCAAAATTGGCCTTTCTCCAAATTTAAAACTTCAACTTTTAGATCTGGTCTATCCTTTTCCATCGCTATTTTAAAACTAATAGAATTATGGTCGCTGGCCCCAAAGTGCTCCCCCACGGACACCTCTGTCACCTGCCCTGCCTTATTTCCCAAGAGTATGTCAAGTTTTGCACCTTCTCTAGTAGTTACATCCGCATACTGCATCAGAAAATTTTTTCATACACACTTAATTTCCTCTTCATCTAAGCCCTTAACACTACGACAATCACAGTCTATGTTTGGAAAGTTTAAATCCCCTACCATAACCACTATTATTCTTACAGATAACTGAGATCTCCTTACAAGTTTGTTTCTCAATTTCCTGTTGACTATTAGGGGGTCTATAATACAAGCCCAATAAGGTGATTATCCCTTTCTTATTTCTCAGTTCCACCCAAATAACTTCCCTGGATGTATTTCCAGGAATATCTTCCTTCAGTACAGCTGTAAAGTTATCCCTTATCAAAAATGCCACTCCCCCTCCACTCTTGCCTCCCTTTCTATCCTTCCTGTAGCATCCTTCCTGGAACATTAAGCTGCCAGTCCTTTCCATGCCTGAGCCATGTTTCTGTATTCGCTACGATATCCCAGTCCCAAGTTCCTAACCATGCCCTGAGGTCAATGCCTTCCCTGTTAGGCCTCTTGCATTGAAATAAATGCAGTTTAATTTACCTTGTTCTCTGCTTTGTCCCTGCTGCCCTGACAGTTTGACTCGCCTTTGTTCTCAACTGTATGTGTCTCAGATTAATCTCTTTCCCTCGAACCATTTTCATGAATCTTCGCTGCAATTGCTCTGAAGCCTTTTCACCTTTCCTAAAATGTGGTTCCCAGAAAGGGACATGCTACTCCAGATGAGGCAGAGCCAGTGTTATATAAAAGTTTTTCATAACTTCCCTGATTTTGTATACTCTGCCTCTATTCATAAAGCCCAGGATCCTACGTGCTTTTTAAATTGCTTTCTCAACCTGCAGTCATCTTCAACAATTGTGCACATTCACTCAGGTCTCTGTTTCTAAATTAAGCAGGCACAGGTCTGCCAATTGCACTTGCCTGTCGGTGTCACTGACAGATTTGGAAATTTGTGCCTTGCGTGCCTAAGTCTAGTTAACTAATATAGATTAAGAATAGCAGTGAGCAAGCCCTGTAATTGAACTTTAGTTTTTTATTGCTTGCCTCACTGTCAGAAGTTACTGCCTCTTGCTCAGCACTGATAGGCTACCTGAAATTTGCCAAAGAAGCTGTACTTTACGTGTGAACATAAATATGAGGGAATATCAATAATAAATGGAGCTGACATGATCACTGCTAACATTGGTCTGGTTATTGCTGAATAGGGCAGCAGGTCAGGCAGCATCCAAGGAGCAGGAGAATCGACGTTTCGGGCATGAGCCCTTCTTCAGGAATGAGGAAAGTGTCGATTCTCCTGCTCCTTGGATGCTGCCTGACCTGCTGCGCTTTTCCAGCAACACACTTTCAGCTCTGATCTCCAGCATCTGCAGTCCTCACTTTCTCCTTATTGCTGAATATACTCGCATACAAGCTTTGATAATTTCCGAATCAAGGTTCAACTTGTCACCTCCAAATGCTGAGGTACATTATCAATTGTCCTTCAAAAACCAAGTAACCTAATCACCAAATATGAAAATTAGAGATTAAACCCCAAACTTCCTGAGTTTTTTTAAAAATGCCTACAGCACTCTATTACAAATGTCTACCAAAACCAAAAGATAAATAAACAAATAAATAAATAAAGTTAATTTGAACAATGAATGAAACACAAACCACTGAGTGGAATATGTTGTGAACCAGGCCAGAACCCCTCAAAATATTTTATGAGGATAGCCTAACGTTTTCTTATTTTAACTGCAGCTGTGAAGTGGATATGCCAGGTGTGACACAGCAGGCATTTGGTTTTAAGCAAAACAGAATTTATTGAAAAGCTACAGTTGAAACACAAACAAAAAAAAATTAGAATAATTTAACTACTGGAAAACTTAACTGACCCAATATAACAACTTAACTAACTGTTCCAATCCAGCAACATTCCCTAAACACACCCCTCGGCAAAATGGTAAATTAAAACAGATTCTTATAGGCAGGAGGGAACAAAATCCAAAGAGATTTCAGAGAGGATGTCAGCGAGGGATCATTCACTGAAGCTTGCAATATTCCTAGACTCCAGCATCTTGTGAATGCTACAACTAAACCAAATCTAGAAAAAAAAACCTGAACTGGGAGAACTAGCCACTCCATTGCCACTGTTAAACTAGGCTCTTCCGAGACCCCTCGGCACCTTTGCCTATATAAATTCTCCCAAAAAAAAACTCAAGGACAAAATAACCTCGTTAAGGTGATAGCATAATCACAAATATATTGAACTGTCACTCACAGTATACTATTTTCTTCCTCGAACCCTTATGAGCAGAGACCTTCAGAAATGTAACACACCATTACACAGAACATTCTGAATGAAAAAAAAATTATAAGTGACTTACTTTAGCTTCTGTTCCCATCACAAGATCCTTGAGCTCTATGATCTTATCATTAATGGATGATCGATATCGCTTCTCAATGATATTATGAGTTGTTCTCTTCTCTCCCTCCTTCAGCCCCTCCACTGGGGCTTTTCCATTCCCAACAATTTGCTTGATTGGAACCTTATCGGGCCCAACCATCATTGGCACAGTTGTCAAGATCGTTCCATTACTGCTTACCAACGTCTGAAAGAGAAAACAATAAATAAATTCTCTACTGATCCATTTGTACAAATTTTCCAGTTTTTTTTTGCAAAAAAGCTTTTATAAAACCACCACTTCTGGTCTCCATTTTAGGTCTTTCCCATTGAAAGCTTGACATTTCACCCAATAGGCATTTGGATAATTTGATCCCAATCTTTTGCTTTCAGAAAACAACCAAGACAAATAGAAAAAGGTAGCTCAAGAAAATATGCTTCCATAGTGCAATCTGACATGGGAAAATATGTTAAAAGGATTTTGAGCTGTGTTGGATCACGAAAGCATTCTGAATAGTGCTCCACCCATTACAAAAGATCAAAAATAGGCAAAGCTACTTTTTTTAAAATTGCTACTTAAAATTCAGTCAGAGTGTCATACAGGCAGAAGAAGGCACTTGTGCCATTGACCTACTTAAACCAAACCCATTTTCCTGTACTTGGCCCATAGCCTTGAACATCATGACATTCCAGTACTCAACAAAGTACTTTTTAAAAGATTGTGAGGTTTCTTGCCTCTACTACCCTCCCAGGCAATGCATTCTGGATTCTCACCATACTCTGGATAAAAATAGTTTTCCTCAAATACCTTTTAAACCTCCTGATCTGTATGTTAAAATCATGTGGTCTCATTACTGACCCTTCAATTGAGAGGAACAGCTGTTTTCTATCCAATCTGTCTGTGTTTCTCAATCTTACACACCTCATTCAGGTGCTGCCACACTTCACCCTTTGCTGCTCTTAAGAAAACTAACCAAGCCACTCCTAGCCTCTCATACAGTTCCAATCCAGGCAACGTTCTGGTCTATCTCCTCTGCACCCCTCCAAAGCGTAACAATTCAATTTCTAGCAATTCCATCGACCTACTTAAACCTTCATTGTCTGTATCTAAACAACATTATTGTTAGCTTTTAAGCTTAAAAAAAAAAACAAGTTTGCATCCTTTGTTCTCCCAATGCTGCATCATTAATCTATGACAACTAATTATTTTTCCGGATCCTCAACAATATGGAACTCCACAACTCTCAATCTTCCCTAGTTGCTAGAACATTCCATCAAGCTTATAGTCACGTAATAACTACTTCCTGAGCTTTACAAACTTCTCTTTTAAATTCAGGTCATCTTAGTTCAACATCTCAGTAACAAAAAAAAGTGGCTCGGCCTGAAGATGCCATCAGCCTAATGATTTGAAATGTTCAAAAAGGAGAACATTTTAAAAATTACCCCCACCACCAGCATTGCAGTAATACAGTATTGTTTCTTAAACAACATTAAACTTATCCCTTCAAACACATAACCATTACCATGTAGAAGCATTAGGGCAGTGGATCCTGATGAACACTACCATCTCCAAGTCACAGATCATTTGGATTTGAACACTTATATCCAATTCGTTCATCCCCAGGTCAAAATTTCTAGAACACCCTCCATAACCTATGCTGCACAGACTACAGTACTTTAATAGAGACTGAAAAACTGCAGATACTGGAATCCAAAGTAGACAAGCAGGATGCTGGAAGAACACTGCAAGCCAGGCAGCATCAGGTGGTGGAGAACTCAACTTCTCTTGATGCAGCCTGGTTTGCAGTGTTCTTCCAGCCTCCCGCTTGTCTACTGCAGTACTTCAATAAGCTGGCTGGTCACCACCTTTCGAGGACAATTAGAAATAAACAATAAAATGCTGGGCGGTCCTGAGATTACCACATCCCATGAAAATATATAGAAAAAGAACAAAAAAAAATATTTTCCACTTCAAATTTTAACATAGATATATGTGATGGAAATTAATTAATTTCAGCTTCTCCTTTTAAAATGAGATCTTGCCCATGTTCTGACTAGAGGATGATCAGGATCCATAATGCACTGCCTGCGAGTTAAGGCAGGAAACCTCATAACCTTTAAAGTACTTAGAATTATACACTTCAAGGCTATGGTCTTAGGGCAGTACAGATTTGATGAGCCAAAGGGCCTCTTCTGTACCCTTTAATTTGATGATTCCAGGATTGAGCATAAAATGGCGTTGTGGTCCTATTGATATGTTACACCTCAAAATAAACATTGCAGCTAGCATGGCACCCTCAGTGGGCTGTAGTCTTGGACAAAAGACACATCCAGCATACCTGGTGAAGTGGGAAAAGAAAACTGGGGAGAAATCTGAACAGGTACAACAGTTCGGATGAGTGAACAACATGGGCAATGTTACAGTCACATGCATTGTGCGGGGCTTGAGGTATAAAAGATTCACTAAAAACAAAAAAAAGGAAGACAACAGAGAATTGCACACCCTGAAGACCACCAGATTCCTTCATTTTGCCATCCAAAGATCAGATAACATCCATCCTTTGCACTTATGAACTAGGAATCGCAGAACGATACAGCAGAAGAGCTGATCATTCAGCCCACTGTGACAATGACAGCTGTATGAAAGACCCAATTAGTTCTAGTAGCACAACTGTAATATACTGGAACAGTAATCCAGAGACCTGGATTAATATTCTACCTGCACAGCTGGAGGAACTTAAAAATGCTATCAATCGATAAATCTGGAATAAAATGCTAATCTTACAGAGTGATTGTCAAAATTATTGAATTGACTAAAAATCAAATCAGGTTCATCAATATCCTTTAGTGAAGGATATCTGCCTTTACCTATTCAAATATAATCAGGAATGAAGGACAGAAACTGGTCTTACCAGTGATACGCACAACCCAAATACAAAAACAAATTATTATCCTAATAAGATGAACATAGTAACCCTCAACAAATATCTATTAGCATAGAAAGTATAGCAAAAAGTATATTTTCTTTAAAAGTACTTATTATGGATGTGAGGGTTCAAGCCTTGGGAAAGAAGAAGCAATCAACAGCTTCAAAATGGGGGCTCGACAAAGATCTTCAGAGCAAGATGGGTGAGGCAGGAACTAATAAAGAGCTGAACAAGGTCAGAAGAGGAAGACAATTGCTAAATAATATTTTTTAAAAACTCAAAAGGAGTCCTTTGGACATGTTATTCATGCAAAATGATTGGCATGCCCAGCCATAGAAGGTAAAATGAGCAAGAGGCCAACTTTCTCCATTTTTAAAATTTAAAATTCAATAGTCGAGAGAAAAGATAAATAAGGTAGCTCACTCAGCTGACTGAGGGACACTTACTAGTCAATTACCTGAAGCAGGCCTTAAAAGGAGCTGATATTGAAGCTCAAGTACTGTTCCTATCCTAGACCCTATCATTCTGACTATCACAGCCTTAAATATATTAAATGACGCAGGCTCCACTACTCTCTCTGGGTAAGAGAATTCCACAGACTAATCACTCAAGAGAAATAAATTTTCATCTCCAATTAAATTGAAGACATCTGATCTTTAAATTCTGGACCCTAATTCCATTTCATGCTACAAGAAGGTCAGCATATATACTGTCAAGTCCCCTCAGGATCTTATGTGTTTCAATTAAATCACATCATGCTCTTCTGAACTCCAATATGTTAGACCCTCAATATTAACTTGTTTTTCAAAACGTGTACAACACAACGCAGAAACACAAAATAGGAGGAGTAGGCCATTAGTCCTTCAATTGTGCTCTGCCATTCAAAATGATCATGGCTGATCATCCAACTTAGTACCATGTCCCCACTTTCTCTCCATATCTTTTGATCCCTCTAGCCCTAAGAACTGTATCTCACTTCTTGAAAACATTCAATGTTAGCAAGATTTGAAAAGATTGCAGCTCAGGTTGAGGTTCTTGATGTGAGTTTGCTCGTTGAGCTGGAAGGTTCGAATTCAGATGTCTCATTGCCATTCTAGGTAACATCATCAGTGAGCCTCTGGTGAAGCACTGGTATTATATCCCACTTTCTATTAATGTGCTTAGGTTTCCTTGGATTGGCGATGTCATTTCCAGTTCTTTGTCTCAGAGGTTGGTAGATAGGGTCCAAATTGATCTGTTTGTTGATAGTGTTCCGATTGGACTGCCATGTTTCTAGAAACTCTTGTGCATGTCTTTGGCTTGTCCTAGGATGGATGTGTTGTCCCAAAGTGGTGTCCTTCCTCGTCTGTATGTAAGGATACTAGTGATACTGAGCGAAAGAGGAAAACAACAAACTGCCATTCCTCGATGTCACAGTACATCAAACAATTAATAGGGAACTTCAAACCAGCATCTACAGGAAAACAACACATACGGACCAAATACTTAACTACAGACGCAATCATCGCAACACCCACAAATGAAGCTGCATTAGGTCATTATTTCAAATGAGCCAACATACACTGCAGCACTGAGGAACTATGAAGAGCCGAAGAAAATTACCTATACAATGTATTTAAGAAGAACAGGTATCTAATAAATGCAGTCCACCGATTTCTCAGCAACAAACACAAACAAGCAGACAAAACGTGCCCAGAAACCCTAGCCACTTTACCTTACAACAAAGACATCTGAAATGACTGCCAGACTACTCAGACCTCTCGGCATCTTGGTAGCCCACAAACCAACCAACAAACACGCAAACAATAGCTAATGAACTTAAAAGACCCTATACAGACAACAAGCAAAACAAACACTATTTACAAAATGCCGTGCAAGGACTGTAACAAACACTACATTGGACAAACAGGCAGAAAACCAGCCACCAGGATACAATAACATCAACTAGCCAGAAAAAGACATGGCCCACTATCACTAGTATCCATACATACAGATGAGGAAAGACACCACTTTGATTAGGATAACACATCCATCTTAAGACAAGCCAAACAGAGACACACACAAGAATTCTAAGAAGCATAGCATTCCAACCGGAACTCTATCAACAAACAGATTAATTTGGACCCCATCTACTATCCTCTGAGAAAAAGAACCGGAGATGAAATCATCAACCTAAAGAAACTTAAAAATACGAACAGAAAGTGGAACGAAACACCAGTGCTTCACCGGAGGCACACTGATGATGTTACCTAGAATGGTAGTGAAACGTCTGAAACCGAACGTTCCAGCTCAGCGAGCAAACTCTCATCAAGAACATCTGATGTTTCAGCCTCAACTGCTTTATGTAGAAGAGAATTCCACAAGCTCACCACCTTGTACAAAGAAATCCCACCTCATCTCAGTTCTAAATGGCTTCTCCTGTATGTTTAAACCATTGATTCTTGGTTCTGGAATCCCCATTTATTGGGAACATCATTCCTGTAGTTATACCAGTCTAGACCTATTAGAATTTTACAAGTTTCCACGAGAAGCCATCATTTTTCTCAACACTAGTAAATATAGCATTAACCGATCCAGTGCCTCTTCATACATCTGTTGCACTCCCTCCATAGGCAGAACATCCATCCTCAAATAAGGAAACTAAAACTGCACACAATTCTCCAGGTATGGTCTCACCTAGGCCCTATACGATTTCAGTAAAACAAGCTCCTGTACTCAAAGCTTCTCACTGAAAGCCAACATACCATTTGTCTTCTTCACACCAGCTGCTGCACCTGTGAGGTTAATTTTAGCCACTGATATATAAAGTTACATGAGTCTTGTTGCACCTCCCTTTCCCAATCTATTGCCATTCAGATGATAATCTGTCTTCCTGTTTTTGCTACCAACATGGATAACTTTACATTTATTTTTCCATACATAATGTCATGCATTTGCCTATTGCAAATAGCTGAGATCCAAGCACTGATCCCTGTGGTACTCTACTAGTCACTGTTTGAAAAAAGATCCATCTATTCCTATTCTTTGTTTCTTGTTTGCCAACCAGTTCCCTATCCATGTTAGTACACTAACTCCAATTCCACGTGCTTTACTGAAATATAAATGAGCTGATTCCACCCAGTCAAAGCTTATGAAGCTGACTAGTCACCTTGTTGACCCAACTGAGACCAATTAACTCAATAACTGGAAACTGAATCTTCAAATCAGTCCATTGACTACATCACTGGTGACCTCAAGTAGAAAACTGTTCTTTCCGAACAAATTATTTGGGCCATTGGAACTCCGACATTTAGTTATGGCTCCATATCCGTCAGAATGTAGATATACTTGTTAAAAGTAAGGTTCTAAGGCAAACCATGCATTAAAAGAAACAACCCTTTTATTTGAACTTGCATTAACAACTCAGCTCTTTGAGTAGAACATACTGGGACTTGTAAAGCTGTTTGTACTGGAGTGGCCAGTGTTGTGATGGTTGGATTCTGCACTGCTGCGATGACTGGACTGCGATCAGCTTTCAAAGTTGTTAGGACCAAGGAGTCAGTCTTTATGAGTTGTGGCTGCACCAGTACCTAGAATAGAATAAAAGGGACCCAATTGTCACAAAAATGAAGTCAACAATATGATTAATAACTGAAATACTTATTCAAAAGTAAAGAGAAATAAAGCTGATTTCACAAATGAGAACAGAATCTAATACCTGGTTTTTAAAAAAAAAATTAGGTAACCAGTTGCAGTTTAACAGTTAAGTGATGGACTGACTATTCTTGCCAAATTTAGGACACACTACCAACTAAGGAAAATTTGATGGACTACTCATTTCGTTATACAGAAAAATATGAAATCCTCTAAGTTGTGGAAGATTCTGAACCTTGTACTCACTCTATGATAAACTTGTTCGATTCCAAATTCTGCAACAATAAACACAATCAGCTTTGGCAAGTTAAAGGTTCTCAGGATTTTAGAGGAGACGGATGTGGTTTAAATAGTAAAATTTATTCCGAGGTGGGAATCCAGCTTTTACTAATTCAAAGTGGCAGAGGTGAGGATTGGGGAAGAGCAGCATTTTAAAACACTACATTTCCGTACACTATAAAAACAGAACCCTGCAGTATATTTTTAAAGACATAATTTGCATTGTGATAAACAGAAAACTGCAGAAGCACTTACAACACAAACCCTTGTGTCAAGTCTTGAAGATATAATAAAACAGAAAATCAAAGTAGTGTTCACTTATTTTCATTGGCAACAATCTCACATACTAATCAGATAGTCTCGGTTTAAGTTCCACATCAAGACTTCTATTCAAGCAGTCACCAAACGTTTAGTCTCACAGGCTTCAATTTTGCTAGCCAGTTTACTATTACATAACATTTGAACCACCACCTTTTGAATGTGCACATTCACGAGGTCAACTGCATCATTTGGAGAAGAACACAAAAATTAGCAGGCTATTCCACCTATCAAGCTGCTTCCTCTGTTCTTGACTGACAAGGGCATCAAAGGGAACAGGGGTAAATAGGAAATTAAGAGCTACAATCTTATCAAATAGCTGAGCAGATTCAACTTCGTAGTCCATAAGACAATTACACAGCTCAACACCAGTTGCCTGTTCCCCATTACTCTTGACCCCCATGTGGATTAACAAATCAGTCTATCTCAGCCTTGAATATATTCAATTGTCCAACCTCCATTGCTCCCTGTGGCAAGAAATCCACAGAGTACACACTTAAGGGGGAAAGAAACATCTGTCTAAAGTTTTAAGCTGAGCATCACTAGTTCTAGACTTTTTCCACAAGGGGAAACGTCATCTCAGCAACCAGTCGAGGTGCATAAGAATCTTTTAGGTTTAAAAAAGATAATCTCTCATTCTGTTAAACTCACGAATATAGCCCAACTTGCTTTACACAGCTTACAGGTGCCTTTTTCACAACTAAACCACTGGTGAGTTGCAGGAGCAAATTTTTAAATCTCAAACATGAATCTCGTCAGTTGAACTCTTAACAGTTATTTGAGGTATTAATTTGTATACTCTCTCATCCTAGACAAATAGTCTTGGATTCAAGTTCCACTCCAAGACCTAAATTCAAGTTGCTACCAACCATTGCGTTTCAGACTAATTAGCAAAACTCAACCTTTTCATGTGACACTTCAAATGTCTTTTGAATGACCACATCCACTACATCTGTACTCCCTACACAAGAACTAGAATTTAGAGCAGGAATAGGACAGACTTAAAAAGTAACGAAAGCTCCATTTGATAAAAAAAAAGTCACTCAAATATCATTTTGCAAAAGTACATTTATGAGCTCAGCAGTATCTAATTTAATTGTAGATCGTACCTTGGTGCTAAAGGGTTCTTGTGGTGCAGTGATAGCATCCCTAGCTCTTAATCGGAGCCTCCTGACTCAATTCCCAACTGCTCCAGAGGTGTGTAATAACATCTTTGAACACCTCTGATTAGAAACATCTACCCTGTTGCTGATTTTAACGCATCAGATACCTGCTGTTAAAGGCCATCCCCACATTATTCACTACAATATTAAACATCTACAATGTAATAGCAGAGCACCACTGCATGTAAAGAATTTTTATTCTTGGTAGCTGAGCAGACTATAGCATTGTCAAACTAAGGGAAACAATAATAATTGGAGTATTAAAAGGCAACTGAACTTAATATACCCAGAACAACTTAAAGATCTTAAATCAGAAATTAGGTCATGATCTGTTTCACAGTATTTTGCTTCTGTTCCAAGAAGATCCATCCTCAAACTCTGTTCTTCCCAATAGGTTTTCTGTTTGCCTCTTATTTTGATTTGATCATATGCCACTACTTCCCTTCTTGTGTTTGATCAAGTTTGACCCAAACTTGCTATCAAGTGTTACAAGTGAAGGATCATACAAGTGAAGCTTGCTAGGTGTTACAAGTACTGCACTGACGGATCATAATCTCATTGCCCTTGTTTGGCAGTACAGCAGTCTCCTGCCTTCCTCAGAACTATTCTCAATTAGGCTCTGAAAGCAGGTCAGAATCTATGAGTCGTGCAGCACGTTATTCATCTTCTGACTCCTCAAAGTTTTCCATTATCTACAAGGCACAAGTCAGGAGTGAGAGATGGAATACAGCATGACTGCAGCTCAAACAATACCCCAGCAGCTTGATACCATTCAGTACAAAACGACTGACGTCACATCCACAAATTTTCAGTCCCTCCACCATCGATGCTCAGTAACAGCAGTGCATACCATCCACAAGATACACCACAGAAATTCACCAAGTGTCTGAGACAGCATCTTCCAAACGTATAACCATCACTGTCTAGAAGGACAAAAAAAGCAGCAGATTCAGGGGAACACCACCAGCTGCAGGTTCCTCTTCAAGAGACACATCATCCTGCATTGTTGCTGGGTCAAAATCCTGGAACTCCCACACTAACCACATCATGGGTTAGAAAATGGACAGCAGTGGTTCCAGAAGGCAGCTCACAATTTTTTTCCTTTTAAGAGATTCATTTTGTGGTTCTGTATATATTTGTTCAACAATGCTCCTGTGAAGCACCCTGGAATGTTTCAATAGGTTAAGGTTACTCTCAAGGGCAATTCGGAATGCAAACTAAGTTCTGACTCTACCTGAGACATCCATATCCCATGAATATTTTTTTAAAATTTCTTCATATGGTCCACCTCAGGATCTCTCTTCTCACCTCCTTAGAGATAATGATTCTAAATTTCTTTGAACAAGTTGCCATCTTGGGTTATCAATTCATTTCTGTATGCCCAATACTCTCTTGTATCAACAACTTCATGCTTGAAGCTCTCAGGCCACCATTTCAGCACTTAGAGAGCTGCATCATTTTGCAGAGATTCCTTGACTAGAGCAAGATGCTTGTCTTTTAGATTCAACACCTCTAGGTTGATAATTTCCACTGCGTGTTCAGTTGTTGCTTCTTGTAGGGTTTTTATGATAATAATAGTTGTCATGGTCACTGACAGCTAATGGAAAGTGAAACAAGGCAACTGAAACATGGTAATAGAGAAAAACAAAAACCCATTGGATTCTAGCCACACATTAGTGCCATCAATAGAACTGCTTTTCAAATTAATGTCATCTGCAGTTCATCTGCTATCTTGTACAAGCCTTTATTATCTCTTGGCTGGACTCTTCCATTGTAAGCCTACCTGATCTCCCACATCCTACTATTTGAAAAGTTACGGTCACCAAATCTCTGCTGTTCCTGTCTTAACTTACACCAAATTCCATTCACTTATCACCCGCGTGATTTTTCACATAGTGGCTCCTAGACAAACTATGTGTTAATTTTGAAATTCTCACCCATTTTCAAATCTGTCCCTGGCCTCATCCCTTCATTTCTCTGGGACATTCTTCAACACCACAACCCTCCAAGATATCTGCATTGCTCAAATTGTGACCTCTAGGGCAATCCGTTAATTGTTACACCATTGATATCTCAGCTACGTTGGCCCCAAGACTTGGAATTCTCTCCTCAAATTCTGGATTAGAGTGGTGCTGGAAAAGCACAGCAGTTCAGGCAGCATCCGAGGAGCAGGAAAATCAACGTTTTTTTTTAGATTACTTACAGTGTGGAAACAGGCCCTTCGGCCCAACAAGTCCACACCGACCCGCCGAAGCATATACCACCCAGACCCATATTCCTACGTTTACCCCTTCACCTAACACTACGGGCAATTTCCCATGGCCAATTCACCTAACCTGCACATTTTTGGATTGTGGGAGGAAACCGGAGCACCCGGAGGAAACCCACGCAGACACGGGGAGAATGTGCAAACTCCACACAGAGAGTTGCCTGAGGCGGGAGTTGAACCTGGGTCTCTGGCGCTGTGAGGCAGCAGTGCTAACCACTGTGCCACCGTGCCGCCCACATTTGGGCAAAGGCCCTTCATCAGGAATAAAGCAGAGTGCCTGAAGGGTGGAGAGATAAATGAGAGGTGGGTGGGGGTGGGGAGGAAATAGCATAGAGTACAATAGGTGAGTGAGGGTGGGGATGAAGGTGATAGGTCAGGGAGGAGGGTGGGGTGGATAGGTGGAAAAGAAGATAGACAGGTAGGACAAGTCATGGGGACAATGCTGAGCTGGAAGTTTGGAATTGGGTTGAGGTGGGGGGAAGGGGAAATGAGGAAACTGGTGAAGTCCACATTGATGCCCTGGGGTTGAAGTGTTCCGAGGCAGAAGGTGAAGCGTTCTTCCTCCAGGTGTCTGGTGGTGAGGGAGCTGTGGTGAAGGAGGCCCAGGACCTCCATGTCCTCGGCTGAGTGGGAGGGGGGAGTTGAAATGTTGGGCCACAGGACGGTGTGGTTGATTGGTGCTGGTGTCCCACAGATGTTCCCTAAAGCGCTCTGCTAGGAGGCGTCCAGTCTCCCCAATGTAGAGGAGACCGCATTGGGTGCAACGGATACAATACATGATATTGGTGGATGTGCAGGTAAAACTTTGATGGATGTGGAAGGCTCCTTTAGGGTCTTGGATGGAGGTGAGGGAGGAGGTGTGGGCGCAAATATTTCCCTCCCCACCCTTTTCCACCTTCCACAAAGACTGTTCCCTCCGTGACTACCTGGTCAGGTCCACGCAGGTTTTGCAATTCCTGCGGTGGCAGGGGAAGGTGCCAGGACAGGAGGGTGGGTTGTTGGTGGACAGGAGGATGAGTTGTCCTACCTGCCTATCTTCCTTTCCACCTATCCACTCCAACCTCCTCTTTGACCTATCACCTTCATCCCCACCCCCACTCACCTATTGTACTCTATGCTACTTTCTCCCCACCCCCACCCTCCTCTCATTTATCTCTCCACCCTTAAGGCACTCTTCCTGTATTCCTGATGAAGGGCTTTTGCCCAAAACGTCGATTTTCCTGCTCCTCGGATACTGCCTGAACTGTTGTGCTTTTCCAGCACCACTCTAATCCATAATCTGGTTTCCAGCATCTGCAGTCATTGTTTTTACCTTATTTTCTCCTCAAAATTTTTTGCTTCTATACCTTTTCTCCCCCCTCTTAAGAGATTCAGTTTGTGGTTCTGTGCCATATTTTGTTCTATATTGCTCCTATAAAACACTCTGGGGTGCTTCATTTGGTTTAAAAGTGCTATAAAAGTTGTAAATAAAAATAAACATTCATCCAAACTAAATCTTTGCCCACATAACCAATCACAATTAGCATATCCACGGTCTCATCTATCCTCTTTCTTCACTTCCAAATTGAGCTGAAATATTTTGGTTAAGCACGTCACTTTGATCACACACATTTCTGACCAAGAAGTGCCTTTCACTAGTTAAAGAGAAGCCTGGTAGAGGTTCTTAAGATTATGAAAATATAGACAGGGGAGATGTCCATAAAATGCTTCTATAGGAGAAAGTCCAAAAGGAAATTTAGGAAAACCATCTCCAACCAGAGAGTGCTAATAATGTGGAAGTCACTACCACCTGGTGTGGCTGACATGAACTGCATAGGTACATTTAAGAGGAAGCAAACGCACACAAGGGGAAAAAGGGAAAGTTAGGACACATTGATTTGGGTGAATAATAAAGTTGGTGGAGCAACATTCCTGAGCAAGGTCTACCAGCAGACATCTTTGGATCAAGGAATAAGATACATAGGAAGTCACTCAAGTTTCTTGAGACAAAGCTTATTTATTAAGCATCAGGCTTTGAACTACCAGGACAAGAATGATCTTGCTTATCAGGCTCAGGTCAATCTGGGGTCTCTGTACAGCCAATGTACACTGTACTCTAAACTATGCACTTGAAGTGACACAAACAATGCTGCACTTTCGGAAGGAGGCAACTCTCTAGAGACTAAGTAGAGGACTAATCACTTTAAACTCAGCAAATGAGGTGGCAATCATTTGACTCCAGGGTTTTGCATTTGATAAGTAATAAAACTATATTAGTTAGATTAAGGTAGGAAAGATTAAAAAAAATTGCATGGACTGGTTTAGCTGAATGGACTGTTTCTGTGCGTTCCATGAATGCCCATTGATATAATACTATACTCAAAAATAAATGCAAGAAACATTTCTACGCAAGTATTAGATTAGGCTGGATCAGCATTACTCACAAACTCAGTTTTGAAGAATTATGCTGTATTCCTCCAGGAGCATATTGAAAATCCTATATCTTCTTGATACTACTGCCATCAATAAATTCAGATCTCTCTGCTGTGTCTTGCCCTTGGAATACCATTTAATTTATACAATCCATTTTATTGTGCTTATTTAATGACGTAATTTTTCATTTGCCATATTATATGTCTCATGTCACTCATCACCACAACCTTGTTCACTTTTACAATTTCTCTACATTTGATTAATCTGTTCCTCATTGCTTGTAGCCTATCCGAGTATGGCTGCAATTGCAAAATTGGGAGAATTTTGTTTCTGAATACATTTTCAAGTCCTCGATATATACTGGCAATATTTCGCTGTGCTTGGTGCAAGAAACTGGTTAACGCCACTTCATTACCTGTGCAAAGCAAGTTGACTTGTTATACCGCTGCACAAAATATGATAAGCTTCAATTATTTCTAAAGCACGATGTTTGATTGACAATTGAATGGCAGCCAAAAATCTCCATTCCACAAAAGGTACTTTCTGGCACTAAAGAATGAGACTTGGTATTTTCAGAATGAAACCATGCTGACAGATAGATTTTTTCAGAAGGGACTTTACACTGATTCTAGGAGCCAGTATCTCGGCTCTGAAGCCCCTAGATTTTTCTATGTTGACATCATACATTCTAGGCCAATTGTCTTCCCTGATATTGTACTTCCATAGTTGCATCAGCTCAGAAACTATCATGCTCTACCCTGTTGACCAGAAAATTCCCATTATATATTGGTTTGAGAGATAGGAGTACAGAAATTAAAATGAATTTGGTTAATTATAAGTAAATATATACTTACAGGTACTTGCTGCACTTGTGGCGAGAGTGTTTGAACAGTAGTGGTAGTGCCTGGGGTCAGTGTCTGAATGTTGCCCACAGTGGTGGTTGAAGTAAGCATCCTGTGAGTAGCCAGACCCTGTACCTGCTGCTGGAATGCAACTGGCTGGACCTGCGGGGAAGTGACCAGGTTCTGTATCTGAGGTTGAAGAACTGTAAAAATATTGAAGTTAAAATAAGTAAACCTTGGGCTATTAACAGCAGCAAACACATCACTCCTAATGTTTGTCTCCCATGAACTTGAAACAAAACTCTATCCAAAACACAAATCTCTTTAATGAACATGCAGAATGGGTGCTTGCTGGGTAATTTACTTTCAACTTAGGTATGAGGTAGTGAACTTTGGTGGGAAGTCGAAGTGTCATATATCCCTTGGAAACTAAGTGTTTAACTGCGACAATGGAACAAAATGAGGTCCACATTCACAAAATACAAAGTAGTAATGCAGGTTAATGATTATGGTTCTCCACCACTTTAACAGATAAATGCTCACCAACTGGGTTGGTTTCTCTTGTATGATGTTAAACCAAATCTTAATTTGCTGATCTGAATGCAATGCGAATTCTATGCTTTGAATTTAATGATTGATGACCTGACAGGCGCAGAGAGAGTAGGTTATATTTAGGTTCCTTTTCTTCCCTGGATTGGGATCAGAATCACCTTGGGAGGACATGTGCTCCACTGTATGAGGTGCATCCATCACCCTGAGGCCACCTGGGAGGCAAAGGGAAGATCTTAATGATGGTGAAAGAGTTCAACTGAAGAGATGAAGAGATGTTTCCAGTTGTGGCATAAGGTTAAGAAATTCAAGATTTAATGTCTGCCATTAGATGCAATTCTGCCATTGGAAATCATGTATCGAATAATCCAGACTATGTGAAGAATTACACCAGGAACTGATTCAAGGCCCTCAGTCAGATTCTCTGATGCATTCGCGCATGTTGGAAGCTACACATATTGATACTCAGAACTCAGTTTTAAATGGCCAAAGGTAATTCATACGTACAATGTATCTTTTGTGTGGGAAAAGATGTATCATGGAGACTGCCAATCTTGCTGCATTGCCAAGGCAAACCCTGACCAGAGTCTACCTGCCTAGGTATTGACAGTTAGTTGTTTTTGTTTCATCTCAACCAACCAACCCCTTCTTATCTTATATAAATAGGTATCCACTATAGTTTCTTGTGTTTGAATCTTAATGAACGCAAAACAAAAGGCCTCGACTTCTGGTCTCTTTTTAGCAATATTTAAAGTTATGTACTACCAAGTAGTTATTCCAGTGCTAATGAAATATGTAACCAAGGCACAGATGAGAAGGTCCAGGTTTGAACATAATCAACAAAAGTTCAGATGAAGTGGCATAAACACTGTCACAAGAAACCTCAAGAAAGCTTCTGCTACTGAGCAAAGTGAGTAGGGGTGAAAGCCTGAAGGAATGTTCCTTCCAGTCAAACATGTTTTTCTGGGCTTACATACAATGAATAGCCATTATGTGCAGTACACAGTCAGAAGCGCCCTACTCCCCTGTAGAATTTGATTTCAACACAAATACTTACACCATGGTGAAACAGGAGGGGAAAACGTATTCTGCTTCAGTGAAACCACAAAGCTACTCTTCCCCACTTGCACAACACATGACTTCCCCAATTAAATTTAAAGGATGTGACTCACTTTCAGGTCAGTCATTTTGCGCTTTGTAATCACCTCCAAAAATTTACCAGCGACTCATCACTTTGCCCCTGTTTACTAATCCTATTCTGGTTGACTTCAAAAAGAATGTGTCATCTATAATTATTATATTTTTATTCAACAAGCTTAAAATTAGGCTAAATGTTTTTTTAACATAAAGATCAATAATCCTGTCTTGTTCAAAACAATATTTTTCATAGCTTTCATCAGGAATGCCAAACAAGCTGGGGTTACTTTCTCTAGAAAATATAAGATTAAACCTTTTAGTGGGAGATGATGGCATAGCGATAATATCGTTGCACTAATAACAGAGGCCCAGCCTAATGCTTAGAGGACTCAACTTCAAATTCCATCATCACACTGGTGGGTTTGAATTCAAACTAGAGATGAGAGTGCGTCCCAGTAATATTGACTGTATTTATTATTGCAGGCTTTTGCAAAATCTCAACTGATGCACAATGTCCTTTAGGAAAGGAAATCTGCTACCCTTGTCGGGCTTAAGTAATGCCCACAGCAATGCAGCTGATTCCTAACTGCTCTCCAAAAAGACAAGTAGGAATAAGGAACAAATACCGGCCTTGCTAGTGATGACCACATTCCGCAATTTTTTTAAAATTTGAGGTGGAGAGAAGATATCTTCCATTTGTACAGCAATCCAAAACTAGGGACCATAAATACAAAGTAATCATTAATAAATCCATCAAGGAATTCAAGATTAAGATTCAGTGATTTATAGAATATTGTCACTTGTACCTAGATTCTTTGAAAAGTGGATAATGTCACCAGAACCTTCTTTATCCAATGAGTGGTTACAATTTAGAACTCACTGTCATATGGAGTGGTTGAGGAAAATAGTAAAGGCTAAATTAAACATATGCTGGAGAAACAAGAGAGAAAGGAGTTTGCCAATGTGAGAAGAGACTAATGTGAAGTATAAAAACAGAGTATAGACTATTAGGCTGAAAGGCCTACATCTATGATGTAAATAATAAAGTCTACACAAAGTGAAAACTGCCTTCAATAATAAATAGTCAATATTACTGGGACGCACTCTCATCTCCAGTTTGAATTCAAACCCACCATTTTGTTGATACAATCTAGAACCACACTGATACACCTCCATACCCAAGCTGTAGCACGAGAATACCTGAAAATCCACCCTGGTTCTGGTAGGTTAGCACTGGTTGTTGAATGAAACGAGTCTGTGTTGGGGTTGAGGTAAAATTTGAAGTTATCATGAACGTTTGTTGCGGTGGTTGTGTCTGTGCTGGTGGACGAGGCTGAAGTGCTGGGGTGGTTCTTTGGGAAGCAGATGGAGTCTGGGACAGTATTGACAATGTGGACGGCTGAACAGCTTGTTGAGTTAGTTGTTGCTGTTGGTGCTGTACTTGAATTGGTTGCTGCTGCATGGTGATGGGAGTTTGCTCAACCTTGTCACACCCTGTCAGCCCACTGCTGAATTGTTCATCGAATAGGTCGGGAAAGTCTCCAACTTGGCCATTGACAAACTGCAGCATTTCTGTAAAAAGAATAAAACAAAAGACTAGAATCAGATTCTTTTATATTTAATTTTCAATTTTGTTTAATCTCTTGTTGCGTATCAGTGACCTTGAAATGATAGCAATAACATTGCTGTCGGTTACAATGTGTTTCTCTTTCCTCAATAGTGAGATATCTTTGTAATTTTTAAAATAAAAAGTTTCATCCACATTTTTGTTAACTAAATTTCTTTCAAAGTGTAAAAATGTATACCAGAGTGCAGGGGAGGTGGAATCAATCAACAGATTCAAGAAAAGTAGATATGCTTCAGATGAAAAGCGGGATAAAGGGTTATGGGGAGCAGGCAAGAAACTGGAATTGAGATCATGATAAGATCAACTATGGTCATGTTAAATCACAGAGTGGGGTCGATTCACTGGATTGCCTACTCCCACTCCTAATTCCTACATTCCCATAGAACGCTTGTCTCAAAGTCAATTAAGAATTTTTGACACATAGTTACTGTTGTAATGTAGAAAACACAACAGCCATCTTGCAAACTGCTAGCTCCCACAAATATAATGACCAGGTAATCAGTCTTTTACTGCTAATGAATGAGGAACAAATATTGACCAAAGCACCAGAGAGAATTCTCCTTTCTTCAAAATAGTGTTTTGGAATATTTTTCCATTGACACCATGGTCGCACCTCCAACAGTTCAGCACTCTCTCAGTAATGCAATACAATGTAAGCCTGTGTTTTGTATGCAAGTCTTGGAGGGAGAGGTGAACCCAGAACCTCATAACTTGAGGCAAGAGTTCAACCAACTGAACTATGGCTGACTATGTAGCCTCTATCAGTGAATGTTCCTCAAAGGCTTCAGAAAACAAATTGTTATAAGACAACTATAATGGAAATCTAATATTGTGGCTATCAAAACTTCACAGTCAACCAAGTCACCAACCTTTAGTGATGGAGATAATGGATTTTAGTTTATTCTCAAGAACCAGGAAGGTACAGAAACATTCCCTTCTCTTATTTAAGTACCAAAACGTGGCAACTATCTACCACTGAAATCCACATTCATGCTTTTGTTTCCTTTACATCCAGCTATTCTAATGTTATTAGGTTGGCATATATCTGCATCTTATTCAAAACTTTGCTGCCAACTCATACCAAGTGCCATCCATCTATTACTCCTGTGCTCAGTGGCCCAAGTTAGCTCCTGCCTCAAAATTAAGTTCACACTCTCATGCTCAAATTGCAATATAGCCACATCTCTTCTGTAACAGCGCTCAAAGAATTCTTTGTTTTGTTGACTCCCATCATTTTTGAAATTTCCCAAACTCTTTGCCCTAACATTTTCCACAATTCCAGCTGTCCGGTTCCCAAGCTTTGGAATTCCTCCCACTTCACTTTTAGATCATCTTTGAACCCTCTTTAATTAGGTGTGTTCTCATCATTCCCAATAGCCCTTGGCTTGGTGTCAGTGCAGGTGATCTTTTTGTGAAGTGCCACAATCCATGTTGCGTTTTTCAAAATGGAACTTGAAATTTACGTTTCAGAGACAGATAATGTTGATGAGGAAGTAGGTAGTCTTGGTGACTCTCTTGAGATGTAGACTGAAACTCAATCCTGGGCCAAACCGGACACCCCAAGCGATCAGCTTCAGTCAGAGAGAGAAAAAAATAATGACCAGGTAATGGAGTTTAAAAGCAGGATCTAAAAGCAATGGCTTTAATGCCCAGAATACTTAATCAGATGAAAATTCTGCTCATACAATACCAAATGCCAGAAAAACAGCAGAGGATATCTTATGTTAAAAGGTAGTATATAAATGCACACTGTTGTGAAAACGAATCAAACAGGCTGTGTTATCACAATATTTTTCAAGTGACTACATTATCATGTGTTTGACGTCACAGATTTTACACACCGATCACTTTATTCATGAAACTACACTCCATGCTACATTTTACTGTCAGTGAAGAGACAGGAAGTTAACAGTCAATAAATATCAGACGAGTATTGATGGTGACTAACAGTAAACAAAGGAAACGATTTACACAAATAAGATTCTACACATAGGGGATAGACTGAATTGACCTAACATTCATACTTTACATTCTCAATGATGATTTCTATATGTTTGTTTTAAACAGACTAACATTTTTTGGGAGGGAACATGAACTAAAGCATTAACTCACCATCAATATCCCCAAAATTCAGCCCCTCACTGAGCTCACTCAATGAAGGGTCCATATTCTCAAACGATAGATCCTCACTCTCCATTGCTTTAAGACTCCAAAAATTGGAATTCCAACAACAAGAACGTTATGGTTTCTTATATCTCAGGTCATGTTCCTGGTACTTTAACCCAACATTTTTATTTATCTTCGCAATTTTACTGCTGCTCGCCCCGCCATCTTGGCCGACCCCATGTCGTTGCGCCACTAACCCCGCCCCACTCCCCTCGTGCTCCGCCCCCCGAGTGTTTGTGGTCACGCCCCCTCCAGCACGCGTGTTCCTCGAGCGGTGGCGCGAGCGGCGTCCGTTGGTGTTGGTCGTGAACACGAGATGCGGGTCGACCAATCGTTGGGCCAGCCGGCCTGATGGGGTGATGCGACGTCAATGCCGGTGCAGTCCGTCGCCTTGGTGATGGCGGCCGCTCGCCTTCCAACTTTTTCCGTGCGTCCTTACGCCCAGTGCCGCGCTAGGTAAGGATGAGGATGTGTCGTCTACTTGGGCCAATACTTGCCAGCGTAAACAGAGCTTGAACGGTGGAGTGAAGTAAAAATTGTAGCATTCAAGGCTAGATACGCTGGGAGACATTATAAGTTGCTGGGAGTTCTGAGTAGGCCAGGCAGCATGGCGGAGAGAGTTCAGAACTGAACTGGTCACTGAACCCGATCCGTTGACTCTGCTTCCCCTCCACAAATGCTGCCAGAGCTGCTGAGCTTTTCCAGCAATTTCTGATTTCCTGCAGTTCTCTGTTTTGGGTTGTTTTCCTCAGGAGGAAGGGATATTTTATTGAGGTGCACAAACTTCTGCGATGCATAAAGCCATAGAGATGTACAGCACTGAGATAGATGCTTGGTCCAACTTTTTTCCTGGTGAAGGGCTTTTGCCCCAAACGTCGATTTTCCTGCTCCTCAGATGCTGCCTGACCTGCTGTGCTTTTCCAGCACCACTAATATTGACGCATCTGCAGTACCGAGTTCTTCCAGCACTGACTTCTTCCAACTTGTCCATGCCAACCAGATATCCTAGATTAATATAGTCCAGCACTTAGCCCATATCCCTTCCTATTTATATACCCTTGCAGCTGCCTTTTAAATGTTGTAATTATACCTGCCTCCACCACTTCCTCTAGAGACAAAAAAACCTACAGATGCTGGAATCCAAAAAGAAGGCTTAAACCCAAAATGTCAACCTTTCCACCTCCTGATTCTGCCTGGCTTGCCTGTTCTTCCAGCCTCCTGCCTGTCTATTCCACCACTTTCTCTGGCAGTTCGTTCCATACATATACCACCCTCTGCATGAAAATTTGCCTTGGGTTTAATTTAAATCTTTCGCGTCTCACCCTGAACTTATGCCTGCTAGTTCTAGACTCCCCCACCCAAGGGAAAAGGCCTTGTCTATTTACCCTATCCATACCCTTCATGACTTTACAAACCTCTGTAGGTTAACCCTCAGCTTCCAACGCTCCAGGGAAAACAGCCCCAGCCTCTCCCTATAGTTCAAATCCTCCAATCCTGGCAGCATCCTCGTAAATCTTTTCTGAACATTTTCAAGTTTCACAACATTCTTCTCAGAGGGAGATCAGGATTGCGCACACTATTCCAAAAGTGGCCTAACCAATGTTATATAAGAGCGATTGAAAACAGGCTGCACAATTTTAAGGTTAGAAACAGGAGGTCTCGAGGAGATTTGAGGAAAAATTGTTTTGCTCAGAGGGTTGTGTGTATCTGGAACTGTACCCGAAAAGGTGATAGAAGCGAGAACCCTTAAGACATTTAAGAATTATTTATGCAAGCACTTAAAATGCCATAGATACAAGGCTATGGGTCAACTGTTGGAAAATGGGATTAGAATAGATGGATAGTTGGTGTGGACATAATAGGCCAGAGGACTTTTGTGATGTAAAACCTTGACTTTAACATATCTTACATCATCATTCCCCTCCAGAATGGATGATGTTTTATCCAGAGTGTTTAAAGTGCCTTGTGAAACACCTTCCAGAACTCCAAAGGCGATACATTTACTAGTTTCCCTCTATACACTTGGTTGATATACTCAAAGAACTAATAAATTAGTCAGGCACGATTTCCCTTTCATGAAGCCATGTTGATTCTGCTTGATGAGATTATGATTTTCCAAATATGCTTGTATAACTTCCTTAACAGTCGATTCCAACAATATATGTTAGGCTAATCGACGTATAGATTAGATTACATTACAGTGTGGAAACAGGCCCTTCGGGCCAACAAGTCCACACCGACCCGCCGAAGCGCAACCCACCCATACCCCTACATTTACCCCTTACCAAACACTACGGGCAATTTAGCATGGCCAGTTCACCTGACCTGCACATCTTTGTGACTGTGGGAGGAAACCGGAGGACACCCACGCAGACACGGGGAGAACATGCAAACTCCACACAGTCAGTCGCCTGAGGCGGCAATTGAACCCAGGTCTCTGGCACTGTGAGGCAGCAGTGCTAACCACTGTGCCGACCAGGTCTATTTACCCTATCCATGCCCCTCATGACTTTATAAACCTCTGTAAGGTCCCCCTCAGCCTCCAACGCTCCAAGGAAAACAGCCCCAACCTATTAAACCTGTCCCTATAGCTCAACTCCTCCAACCCTGGCAACATCCTTGTAAATCTTTTCTGAACCCTTTCAAGTTTCACAACATCCTTCCAATAGGAAGGAGACCAGAATATTCCAAAAGTGGCTTAACCAATGTCCTCGCAACATGACCTCGCAACTCCTATGCTCAGTGCTCTGACCATTAAAGGAAAGCACACCAAACGCCTTCCTCACTATTCTATCTACCTGTGGCTCTACGTTCAAGGAACTATGAACCTGCACTCCAAGGTTTCATGGTTCAGTAACAATCCCCAGGACCTTACTATTAAGTGTATAAGTCCTGCTCTGATTTGCTTTTCCAAAATGCATCACCTCGCATTTATCTAAATTAAGCAGTATCTGCCACTACTCGGCCCATTGGCCTATCTGATCAAGTTTCCATTGTACTCTGAGGTAACCTTCTTCGCTGTCCAATTTTGTGTCATCTACAAACTTACTGACTATACCTCCTATGTTTGCATCCAAATCATTTATGTAAATGATGAAAAGCAATGGACCCAGTACCGATCCTTGTGGCACACCACTGGTCAAAGGCCTCCAGTTTGAAAAGCAACCCTTCACCACCACTCTGTCTTCTACCTTTGAGCCAGTTCTGTATCCAAATGGCTAGTTCTCCCTAGCCTTGCTAACTAGTCTCCCATGAGGATTTTTTTTCAAACCCCTTACTGAAGTCCATATAGATGTCTACTGCTCTGGCCTCATCAATCCTCTTTGTCACTTCTTCAAAAGACTCAAAAGAATTTGTGAGACGATTTCCCACACACAAAGCCATGCTGGCTATCCCTAATCAGTCCTTGCCTTTCCAAATACATGTAAATCCTGTCCCTCAGGATTCCATCCAACACCTTGCCCACCACCAATGTCAGGCTCACTGGTCTATAGTTCCCTGTCTTTTCCTTACCACCTTTCTTAAATGGTGGCACCATGTTAACCAACCTCCTGTCTTCCGGCACCTCACCTGTGACTATCGATAATACAAATATCAGTGCAGGGGACCCAGCAATCACTTCCCTAGCTTCCCACGGAGTTCCAGGATCAGGTCCTGGGGATTTATCCACTTTTATGTATTTCAAGACATCCAGTACCTCCTCCCCTGTAATATGGACATTTTTCAAGATATCCCCATCTATTTCCCCACATTCTATATCTTCCATGTCCTTCTCCACAGTAAACACTGATGCAAAATACTTGTTTAGTATCTCTCCCATCTCCTGTGGTTCCACACACAGGCTGCTTTGCTGATCTTTGAGGGGCCCTATTCTCTCTCTAGTTACCATTTTGTCCTTAATGCATTTATAAAATCCCTTTGGATGCTCCTTGACCTTATTTGCCAGAGGTATCTAATGTCCCCTTTTTGCCCTCCTGATTTCCCTCTTATGTATACTCCTACTGTCTTTAGACTCTTTTAAGGATTCTTCTTCTATACCTGTCTCAATGACTACCACCCAGTGGCCCTAACTTCGGTAGTCATAAAGTACTTTGAAAGACTGGTCATGGCATTAATCAACTCCAGCTTCCCCACTACTCTTGATCCACTCCAATTTGCCTATCAGACCAACAGATCCACATCAGATGCCATATCACTTGCCCTTCACTCCTCCCTCAAACATCTTGACACCAAGAACAGCTATGTAAGAATCCAACTCATTGACTACAGTTCAGCCTTCAACACTATTACCTCCTTGAAACTGATTACTAAACTTAATCATCTCGGACTAAGCCCCACTCTTTGCAACTGGATCCTCAGTTTTCTGACCCACAGGCCACAATCAGTGAAGGTTGGGGGCAATATTTCATCTTCACTAACACTCAGCACTGGAGTCCCCAAGGGGTGTGTACTTAGCCCCCTACTGTACTCACTGTATACCCATGACTGTGTCGCCAAATACCATACTAATGCCATTTACAAGTTTGCTGATGACACCACCATAGTTGATCGAATCTCAGATGGCGACAAAACAGACTACAAACAGGAGATGGAAGACCTGGAAAAATGGTGCACTGAGAACAATCTAGTTCTCAATGCTGGCAAAACCAAGAAACACATTATTGACTTTCGATGGAATGTTACTCATGCCCCCTACACATTAACAGAGATGGAGAATGTCAAGCTGCTGGGAGTGGTGATCCACAATAAGCTTTCTGAGACTCTTCGTGTGAATGCATTGGTTACAAAGGTCCAACAATGTGTCTTCTTCCTCAGGCAGCTGAGGAAATTTGGCATGACGGCGAATACCCTTGACAACTTTTATAGGTGCACCATTGAGAGCATTCTGTCTGGATGTATCACTTACCTGGTATGATACCCGTACCATTCAAGGTTGGAGACGGTTGCAGAGGGTGGTGAACTTGGCCCAGACAATCACAAAGTCCAACCTCCCGTCTACAGAATCCATCTACCAGGCCCGCTGTCAAAGAAAGGTCACCAGTATTCTCAAAGATCTATCCCACCCTGGCAATGCTTTTCTACAAACTTTACCATCAGGGAGAAGGTACAGAGCCTGAACAAGCACCAGCCGGTTTCATAACAGTTTCTACCCTACAGTTGTTAGAATACTGAATGGACTCACAACCTCTTAACTTTCGCCTGTACCTGTGGGTTTTTTTGCCGCTGTTTACCTATTATTTACTTATCTATGCTACTTAACTATGTAATCTGCCTGTATTGCTCACAAGACAAACCTTTTCGCTGTGCCTCGTACACGTGACAGTAAATTCAATTCAATTTAATTCATATGCTTCCTCCTTTTTCTTAACCAAAATGTCAATTTCTCTAGTCATCCAGCATTCCCTATACCTACCAGCCTTTCCTTTCACCCTAACAGGAACATACTATCTCTGGACTCTAATTTTTGAAAGCTTCCCATTTTTTAGCTGTCCCTTTACCTGTGAACATGTGCCCCCAATCAGCTTTTGAAAGTTCTTGCCTAATACCATCAAAATTAGCCTTCCACCAATTTAGAGCTTTTAGATCTTGCCTATTCTTTTCCGTCACTTTTTTAAAACTAATAGAATTATGGTCACTGGCCCCAAAGTGCTCTCCCACTGACACCTCAGTCACCTACCCTGCCTTATTTTCCAACAGTAGGTCATTTTGCACCTTCTCTAGCAGGTTCACCACATACTAAATCAGAAAATTTTCTTGTACACCACGCTTAACAAATTTCTCTCTATTTAAGCTCTTAACACTATGGCAACTAAAGTGTAATTCTGGAAAGTTAAAATCCCCTACCATAACCACCCTATTATTCTTACACACTATTATAACTGAAATCTCCTTCCAAATTTGTTTCTAAATTTCCCACTAACTATTAGGGGGTCTATAATACAATCCCAATAAGCTGACCATCCCTTTCTTATTTCTCAGTTCCAACCAAATAACCTTCCTAGATGTAATTCCCAGGAATATCCTCCCGCAGTACAGCTGTAATGCTATCCCTTATCAAAAACGCCATTCCCCCTCCTCTCTTGCCTCCCCTTCTATTCTTCCTGTAGCATTTGTATCCTGGAACATTAAGCTGCCAGTCCCGTTCATCCCTGAGCCTTGTTTCTGTAATTACTTCAATATCCCAGTTTCATTTTCCTAACCATGCCCTGTTTCATCTGCCTTCCCTGTTAGGCCTCTTGCATTGAAGTAAATGCAGTTTAACTTATCAGTCCTACCTTGTTCTCTGCTTTGTTCGTTCCTGCCTTGACTGTTTGACTCACTCCTTTTCCCAACTGTACTAGTCTCAAATTGATCTCTTTCCTCACTATTTCCCTGGATTGCCCCCAGCCCACCTTACGAGTTTAAATGCTCCCGAGCAGGTCTAGCAAATCTCCCTGCCAGTGTATTAGTCCACTTCCAATTCACATGCAATCTGTCCTTCTTGTACAGGTCACTTCTACACTAGAAGAGATTCCAATGATCCAAAAATGTGAACCCTTCTCCCATACAACAGCTCCTCAGCCACGCATTCATCTGCTCTATCCTCCTATTCCTATCCTCACTAGCTTGTAGAACCGGGAGTAATCCACATTGTACTACCCTCGAGGCACTCCTTTTTAAATTCCTGCCTAACTATTGATATTCTCCTTTCAGATCTCATCCTTTTCCCTTCCAATATTGTTCATTCCAATGTGTATAATGACCTCCTGCTGGTCCCTCTCCCCTTTGAGAACATTCTGCACCCTCTCCAAGATATCCTTGATCCTGGCATCAGGGAAGCAACACACCATTCTGTTGGCCGCAGAAACATCTGTCTTTGCCTCTGACTAGAAACTCCTCTATCACAATTGAACTCTTGGAACCCAACGTATCCCTCATTACATTAGAGCCAGTCTTGATACCAGAAACTTGGCTGTTTGTGCTACATTACCCTGAGAGCCCATCACCCCCTACATTTTCCAAAACAGCATGCTTGTTTGAAATGGGATAGTCACAGAAGTCTCCTGCACTACCTGCCTACCTTTCCTAGAGTTAACCCATCTACCTCACTGTATCTGGGGCTTTACTCCCTTTCTATAACTGCCATCCATCACACCCCCTAGCTCTTGTAAATTCCTCATTGCCTCTAAGTGCCAATGCAACCGATCCATGCGATGTGATAGGATTCTCAATCAAAGACACTTCCTGCAGACATAATCATCTGTAACATGGCAACTCTCCATAAACTCCCACCTCCAACAGGAAGAGCGTATCACTCTACTAAAGACCATCTTTGCTCCTTCATAATCTATAGACCCAGAAAATAGCATCATCTTTTTACTCTGAAAAACAGTGCTCCAGGCTAATGTGGTACTTATGGTTTATATTTTTAAAATTTAATCAAGAGACAGATCTCAATAAAACATATAATCAAGGAAGAACCCACTCTACTCACTACTGTAGATTTACAGCAAGGTTTCATTTTAAAAACTGTGCACTTATCTGTTCCTGTGTTGTGAGGTCTCCCACACAGGTTCCTCCAAGGTCAGCTGTGAATTTCACTGCTTGTTCATTTTTCCTAGGCACTCTCCAACGTCCAGACATACATGAATTCAAACAGCAAAGGCAGTAACTGTGTAGACTCACTGCTGTCAGCAGTGTAGGTTTCTTTCTCTCTCTCCCTCATTGATCATGTAGTCGCTGCCTTTGTCTGTCTTCCTCCTTTTAGAAGTGCCATTGTTTTGATCTTTTTTTCCCCGAAGTTGCAAAACAATGCAACAGCATATATAACAGTAATTCCTGCTCCCGGAACTTGAGAGAATCATCTCAAACATCTAAAATATTTCAAAAAAGGAGCAGCTCTTACAGCCACAATTCTTTCCCATCCTCCACCTTGGATTACTCAGAATCCTTTCAATTGGACTTAAGTTTTTACTTGAATTAGAAGCTCTTCTTTCAGCATCTTTTAGTGCTCCTTTTCTTCCACTCAGAGGACAGAGCAAGAGACCTGTAACGCTCACAAGTTTTTGAAGGTTTTAATGCAACTGTGCCTTTCTTAGTTCTGTGACATACACGTTGCTCTCTTATAACGTGCGTATCGTAAACGCAATTTTTGCTGGAATGCTTACTGGTATCACGCACGCAGTTTTAGGGGGGGGGGAAGAAGCAGGAAGAGAGAGAGAGAGAAAGAGATAGGGAGTGAAAAAAGATGCAAATGCAGTGATTTTCAGCGACGTTGGAGAGTAAGCAGGGCCTGTTCTTAACCAGAGGTTCAGTTTCTGTATCTGAAGCTTCAATATACAGTGACTTTACAAGAGAGGGTATATTTGTGTGGAAGGGAGGAGGTGTAAAACTAAGGACGGACCACTGGCGACCCTCATCCCTCCCCACTCCACCCTCAAGTTATACCTGACCCAAGTTCACCCAGTCTCCAACAGAAAGGATGGGGATTGGGAATGATCTGAGTGTCTCGGCTTCTCATTCTCTCTGAAACCCGAGATCCATCAAAACGTCCAGTGGTTCAGAGCATCCCAGCCCTTTAGCCATCCCCTCAAGAACAAAGGCGATTTTACTCACACCAAATCTTCCTGCTTTTTATTCTTCCACTTGGGAAATATTTTTAGGAATAAGTTTGGGGAGAAATCCCATTGTTTGAATGTCTTTATCCACATTATGAAGTGACTTCTTAGCTGAAAATGCAAGTTAGAAGCTGCGATAGCATTTAAATAGCATTGAATTCAGCAGCTGAGCCAGCACCAGCAAATCTCAGGTGGATGTTTTTAATTCAGATACCCCTCACAGTATTAAATTTACTGTATTATTTCATTGAAATATAGGATTTAAAAATTTACTCAGACAGTTTAACTACTATTTTAGTTTTAATTTTTACTGATATTTTTGGTGGTTTGCCCCAACCCTGTTTATCCTATAGGCCCCATTATTTCTATTGCATGATTTTCTACAACACATCACATGGGTTCGCAACTACCCCTTTATAGGAGAACTACCTGTACTGCAATTTCAAACAAACCCAAAAGCTCTTGCCAGTGTTTTTTGAACCCAAAGCCACCTAGCACTAGCAAGTCTCACAAAGCAAGTAGCAGCAGCCATGTAAGGGGGCAATTCATGACTTTCAGCAAAAATATATCGCAGTAAGGAAGAAAGATTCTAAGAGAGGGAATAAACCAACCATGGTTAACCAAGAAAGTTGAGGAGAGTATAAAATTGAAAGAAAAAGCATATAAGGCAAAATTCAATGATAGCCCCGAAGACTGGGATAAATTCAGAATCGAGCAAAGCAGGACAAAAAAGATAATAGAAAGAGAAAATAAACCACAGGGGCAAACTAGCAAGGTATACAAAAACCGACAATAAGAGCCTCTTAAAATCTATAAAAAGAGAGAGGCTAAAGTGAACATATCCTTAGAAAATGAATCTGGCAGATAGACATGGGGAACAAGGTAATGACAGAGTTCAACAGATATTTTGCATTAGTCTACACAGTGGAAGATACTTCCAAAATGCCATTAATACCAAAGAGTATGAGCGAGAAATTGAATACCACCACTAGAGAAATAATATTAGGCAAATAAATGAGGCTGAAGGTAAATAAGTCCCCTGGCCCTGATGGCTTGCATCCTAGAATCCTAAAAGTGGTTACTACAGTGATGTGGGCACATTGGTTGTAATTTTCCAAAAATCTTTGGAGTCTGGAGAAGTACTGAAGGATTGGTATACTGCTGTGATATTTCTATTATAAAAGTAAGAGAAGCAAAAAACTGGGTAACCTGACGAAGTGCTCCAGCCTGAAACGTCGATTTTCCTGCTCCTCGGATGCTGCTTGACCTGCTGTGCTTTTCCAGCAACAAACTCTTAACTCAGAGGGATATGTGCCAAATGTTGGCAAATGGGACTAGGTCAGATTGGGATGTTTAGTCAACATGGACAATTTGGACCAAAGGTTCTGTTTCCATTATATATGACTCAATGAACTGTATCACACACATTTATGTTTCTGTATTATCGGAAAGATTGTTATAAGTGAGAACAAAATCTGGCTTGTACTATGTTTTTATTGAAATGACTATAAGATGACTGCCTCATGGTAGACATCACACAACAAGCTAGGAGACATTTTCTTTTGTATTCATTTGTGGGATGTGATTATCACTGACTGGCCAGCATTTATTGCCCATCCCTAGTTACCCTTCAGAAGGTGGGGGTGAGCTGTCTTCTTGAACCGCTGCAGTCCACCTGCTGTGCATTAACTTACAATGCCATTGGGGAGGGAATTTCAGGATTATGATCCAGCCACAGTGAAGGAAAGCGATATATTTCCATATCAGGATAGTGAGTGGCTTGGAGGAGAACTGGAAGGTGGTGGTGTTCCTGTGTATCTGCTTCCCTTGCCCTTCTAGATGGAAGTGGTCGTGGGTTTGCGAGATGCTGCCTGAGGATCTTTGTTAGAATTCAATACTGTACTGATGATCACTGCATCCACTCCTTACATTGCCAATGCATCTTGTAGATAGTACACACTTCTGCTACTGAGCATTGGCAATGTAAGGAGTGGATGCAGTGATCATCAGTACAGTATTGAATTCTAACCCAAACATCTACCTTTCCATGCAAAATAATTATTTGCATTATCAATTTTCTTGAGTTACCAAAATTATCCCTGTGCACACAACTGTGTTCCTGCATTAGCAGTTTGTTATTCTCATTCTCTCCACAAGAATTGCACACATTAAATCATGCCAATCTCTTAATCTCAGGACTATGTTCCTTCTCATGGTGTTCTCACTTGTTGCCTTGGTAACTATTGTTCAAATTCTGTTGTTGGGACCTCAGGAACTGATAGTTAGTTTGTGGTTCTACAGATGGTCAGTTCACATATTCATTATCTGGGTGTTCACTTTCAATCTATATAGTTGAGGTGAAAACTGCATAGGTCTCAAATTGCCACTTGGGCTGACCTTTACTAGGAGCGTTGGTTTGTATCCTGGCTGGCTCTTTAGTGCTCAACTCTGGCAATGGTTTGGCACATGAAATTTGCCTTTCAGCCATTTTACCGTGGTTTTATCACTTATGCCTCTTACCACTTCAGGCTTCAGTAGCATTATTTTGCTATTCGAAGAGCAGTTTGAATGCAACATTACATTACTTGTTGTACTGCACTACTTTCTATGCCTTCAGTAGGTGTATTTCTCCATTCAAGAATTGCTGTATTTGGAAGCAAGGGTGGGAAAAGAGAGAGGCAGATCTCACATTATTTTTGTTAAAAGAGCTAGTGATTGGAACTAGGTGGATCTCGTTGATTATGGAATCTTTGATTGAGGTTGTTAACCTGGGTCACTCAGGGAGCCCTGGCTGACAGATATAAACAGGGGATTTGTGGGGAAACAGGACGGCTGTCCTAAAGGTGGCCGGAAGGTGTGTCAGGGTGGACCGAGGACCAGAAGGGACATGGGGCGGACCAAGAGTCAAAAGGGGCGTAGCGGCGGTCTGCCTTAGAGTGACTGGAAAGCGGGAGGGACCGGTGGTTTGTTAGGTTGCTAGGGCTGTCTACGTTATATGCACTTTTTCTTGTTAAGTTTATCGGGCTTTTTGTATGTAATTGTGTTTACTGTTATCTCCTTGATAAAGTAAGGTGGGATTCCAGGTCTGTCCTTGTTTCCCTGCAAACTGGTTGTACGGTGGGGTTTGGAATCTGGTTTTGCTGTCTCTTTCCCCTGTAAGTTGCTGTTTCTTGTATAAGGCTGTTAATGTTAACTGGGGAGAAAGTGAGGTCTGCAGATGCTGGAGATCAGAGCTGGAAATGTGTTGCTGGAAAAGCGCAGCAGGTCAGGCAGCATCCAGGGAACAGTTAATGTTAACTGTTTGTTTGTAACTTGCACTGTTTAATAAAATATAAATATAAACAAAAACAAATATAAACAGGGGATTCAGAGAGTCTGTTGACTTTGGGGACTGACTCTGAGCTGGATGGTCACAGCCAGTGTCCTGTACACATGTAAATAAACGGTGACTTGATGAGGGATACTAGTCTCTCTGCAGCTAATTCAAAAAATACATAACCTGTTGAACTATTTTCTTTTCAAATGGATTTTGCTATATTTCAAAATAGCTGCTACTGAAAGCAGAATGAGCTTGTTTATTGCTTTCAGACATGTCTACTAATAATCAGGACAAACGTGAAGTCATCACTTCTTTATATTTAATAGTGCTTAGAGGACTTACGTTTTGAAGGATTGTTGAAATATTTGGAGTAGCTTCTGTAAAATAGGTCATTGAATTACAATGGACATTCCTTTCTGAAATTGTGTGACGCATGATAACTGCTTGCTTTGTTGTAGACCTTTTTGGGGTTGTTTTGAACTGTGACTGGCTTTGAGGGGTGTTTTATTTAGTTAGGGAGAAACCTGCTATGAACAAAATGAGTTAGAGGAAAGTTGCTAAAAGCAAACTGAAATGAAAATCCTCTTGTTGAGTTCAAGATGAAATTATTTTGAAAGAATGACTGAAAAAATATCTTAAGATTGTATTTCTGAGCAAGCTGTCACTGAGACTTCAGAAACAGCCGTACATGATTATGACTTGACCAAATCAGCCAAGCCATCAGATCTGCAGATTCTGTGCTTTATCCATTTGCAAGTATTTCTGTTCAAAAGCTAATTTCTGCAGAGAAATGTTTTAATTTCTCTTTCTCCTGAAGTGTTTGTGTTTTGAAAATATTTAGCAATATTATACTTCTATCTTACTGACTGTATTGAATACAGGTAAGTCTGGGATAACACGCGTTTCAGCAGCACAATCTGGCTATAACGTCACTGAAGAATTAGAGAATGGTATTTTCGAGAATGCTCACCTGTTTGCATTAGTGCAATTCCAGCAGGGATCAGTTTGCATGCTTTGTTCTGCACATGTGCTGATGTCCACACCAAAATCTCCACGCTATTCTGTGCATGCATGATGTTGGCGCCATTCTGTGCATGCATGATGTCAGCACTGGTCTTCGTGCCGTACTGTGCATACACCAATGTCAGTTGCTAATAGAGCAGCTTTCTGTGAGAGGTACTGAGTACAGAAAGCAGCTTTCTTGCAATTTTAAAATGTACTATGTTAAATTTACTTCTGTTTTGTTAATAAATATGATTTCAACCTTCATTCAAGCTGTGCTATACTTTGCATTAGACTTTGAGTGATTTTTGAGTGATTTTCTTTGCTCAGCTGCCCCTAACCCCACATTTCCCATAGGCCCCATTATTTCTATTAAGCAAGATTTCGCTGGAACAATATTACGGTGTTATAGGAGAACTACCTGTACACTTTGTTTTGATAATAAACACAATTTTTGATTTATTAAGGATCCTGGTGATTGATTGTGTTGTTTAAAACCTGATATAAATAAACTGTATTTAATTGGTCATCTTGGTAATTAAAATAAAAATACTTTTTCTATGTTGTGGCTCATGAATTAGGGAGAACTACACTGACAATGTATTCCTCCAGCCTCAGTTGTAACAGCTCTTGAAATGACCAACATGCGCCAAATGATCTGCACTGGTTCAAATAGGCAGTCCAACACCACCTCCTCAAGAACAGCTGGGAACCGGCAACAAATATTAGCCTAGCCATCAATACCCATATAGCCACAGTGATTAAGATGATCTTGTCTCGTGTGAATATTCCAACCAAACTAACAAAAACAACTTAATGATGAAATGTCTAACTTGGCCAATTTTAAACAAAAAAGACCACAGAAACACATTATGGCATGACTGTGCAAATGAGTCCACAGTTACCAACTACAAAAACACAATGGTTTCTAATGAGGAAACGTAGGAACTACTGTGTTGATATTTTCTAATCAACCTGTCTAGAGATGTTATATACTGGTAGAGCAGGTAGTTCTCTCCAATGGTGAGAAGTAGAAGTAATGTTTAAATTTTAAAAATTGCAAAGAAAATAAAATAGGGATAGAAATTGTGATTTGAAATTACCAACATAGTACAAGTGTACAAAACCAAAAACAAGAAAATGCTGGAGATCACAGATGGTCAGGCAGCACCCATGGAGAGAAAACAAGCTAATGTTTTGAGTTTAGATAGCTCTTCTTCAGAGGTGACGTCATGTGTGGAGGGGGAAGCATTTATACAATAGTTGGGTGAGGTGGAAGTGGTGGGGTGTGGAGTTCCGATTAAGTGGTTGGAATGTAAGGATGGCAGAACAATGGTATCTAACTGCCAGATTGGAAAGGACAGACAATCCCACTGGGGTGGGGAGAGGGGAGAGAGGATATCATAACAGAGAATGTAACAAGTAAAGCTGATGGAAAAGAATGGAAGTGCATTCACAATTTGAGGGTGTTGAAAGTCCAGAAGCATGTAAAGTGCCTTATCTGAATTTGAGATGTGGTTCCTTCAGTTTGCAATGTGATTCACTGGATCATTGCAGCAAGCTGAGGACATGTGAGCAGGCATGCAAGCAGAACACTGTGTCAAATGACCAGCTATGGAAAGGTCAGGGTCATGCTTACACACAGACCAGAGATGTTCTGCAAAGTGGTTACCAAGTCTGCATTTGGTTTCTCTGAGGTAGAGTAGGCTACATTGGGTGCAGTGAATACAATACACAGATTGGAGGAGGTACAGGTGAAATTCTGCTTCACCTGCAAAGGTTGTTTAGGTCCTTGGATGGTGAGCGGGGAGGAGGTGAAGGGGCAGGTGTTGCACCTTCTGCAGTTAGATGGGAAAGTGTTGTGGGATGAGGGATGGTGGCGCTGGTGGTTGAGGAATGGATTGTGGTCTCCCAGAGGAAACAATTCATACAAAATGCAGATAGGAGGAGTGAGGGGAAGATGCATTTGGTGGTGGCATTCCGGTAGATTTGTCTGAAATGGCAGAGAATGATCCTTTGAATGCGGAGGCTGGTGGGATGAAAAGTGAAGACAAAGGCGATCTGATCACACTGCTGTGAGTGATGGAAAGGGTCAAGGGCAGAAGCATGAGTGATGGGTCTAATGTGGTTGAGAGTCCTGTCAACCACGGTGGGTTGGAGACCGCAGTTATGGAAGAAGGAAATCATTAGAGGAGCGCTGTTTTGGAAGATGGCATGATCCAAATAGATATGGCGTAGGCAAATGAACTGGGAGAATGGCATTGAATCCTTGCAGCATGTGTGGTGTGAAGAGCTGTAGTGGATGGCAGTGGGCAGTTTATTCCCAAAATGGAGATGGAGAGGTCAAGGAAAAGAAGGGAATTGTTGGAAATGGATGATGTGAAAGTTATAGAGGAGTGAAAATTGGTGGGAAAATGAACAAGTTTTTCAAGGTCCTGGAGGAAGCATAAAGCGGCTCCGAAATAGTCATTGATGTACTGAAAAAAATGTTGTGGAAGAGGTCAGTGTAGGACTAGATTAGATTAGACTAGATTCCCTAGTGTGGAAACAGGCCCTTCGACCCAACCAGTCCACACTGGCCCTCCGAAGAACAACCCACCCGGACCCATTTCCCTCTGACTAATGCACCTAGCACTATGAGCAATTTAGCATAGCCAATTCACCTGACCTGCACACCTTTGGATAGTGGGAGGAAGCCAGAGCACCCAGAGGAAACCCACACAGACGCAGGGAGAATGTGCAAACTCTGCACAGTCACCCGAGGTTGGAATCGAACCTGGGACCCTAGTGCTGTGAGGCAGCAGTGCTAACCACTGAGCCACCATGCTGCCCACGTGCCCACTAGAATAAGGATTGTACCACATACCCCCTAAAGAGACAGGCATAACTGGGAAATACGTGGGTGCCCATAGCCACTCCTTTGACTTGGCAGAAGTGAGATCACTTCAAGGAGAAATTGTTCAGTGAGAGAACATGTTCAACCAAGCAGAGGAGAATGGTGGGATGGGGATTGTGTCGGTCTCTGATTGAGGAAGAAGCCAAGAACTCTCAGACCAGCCTGGTGGGGAATGGAAGTACAGAGGGATTGGACATTATGCACTGGAGGCAGTTATGGCCAAGGAACTAGTAATGGTCAATATGGTGGAGGGCATCAGAGGAATCACGGAGATGGGTGGACAGTCTGTGGATTTCGGGAAGGAGGTAGAAACAGGCTATCCGGGTTGAAGACCGTAAGGTTGGAGGCAGAGGGGAGAAGATCTCTGGAGGTAATGAGGTTGGTGACAGACCTGGCAACAATGGCTTGATAGTCACATGTGGGGTCATGGTCTGTGGGACATGGGAAGAAGTGGTCAAGAAATGGCATTGACCCTCCACAAGGTAAAAATCACTGTGCCAGACTATAATGGCACCACCAAAGTTAGGATTGGACCTGAACAAGTGTATTGCAGCAATTTCAGAAGGGGACAGGTTAAAGTGAGTGAGAGGAGCAGAGACAGCCTATGTCATATTGGCAATTTCCAATGTACAGGGCATTTGACCGCATCTGACCTTTCAGCCGTGCTTCTAACCTTGCTGTTTACTATCACTCACAACAGTGTGATCGGGTGCCCCTTGTCCTCACTTTTCATTCCAACTGGCCTCCGTTTTCAAAGGATTGTTCTCCGCCATTTCAGACAACTCCAACAGAATGCCACCACCAAACACATCTTCCCCTCATGCCCCACCTGCATTTCACATGGACGGTTCCCTCCTGGACACCTTAGTCCTTTCTTTGAACACCAGCACCACCCTCCCTTCCCAAGGCACCTTCTCATGTAATTTGGGAAGGTGTAACACCTGCTCCTTCACCTCCTCCCTTCTCACAATGCAAGGGCCTAAACAGTCTTTGCAAGTGAGGCAGCATTTCACCTTTCTCTCCTCCAATCTTGTTTATTTTATTTGCTGCATCCAATGTGACCTACACTACATCAGAGAAACCACACGCAGACTAGGTGGCCGCTTTGCAGATACCTCCGGTCTGGGTGTGAGCATGACCCAAATCTTCCCATAGCCAGTCATTTTAACCCAGCGTCCTTGGCATATTCAGCACTCCAGTGAATCACTCTAGACTTAATATAGAGTTCAACACCTTCAATTTGTGAACCCATTCCCATTCCTTCCCTTTCGATTTACTTGTTCCATTCTCTGTTACCATGTCCTCTCTCCCCACTCCAGTGGGACTATGTTCTTTCCAGTCTGGCAGTTAAACACACCATTGTTTTGCCATTCTCACATTCCGATCATTTAATCTGAATTGTTAAAATCCTTTCTCCCCCATCACTTCTCCCCCCCCCCAACTATTGCATAAATGCTGCACCCTCCACACTTCACATCAACTCTGAAGAGTCATCTAGTCTTGAAATGTTAGCTTGCTTTCTCTCCGTGAATGCTGCCCGACCCACTGATCTCCAGTATCTCTTATTTTCAGTACAGATTCCAGAATCTGCAGTAATTTGCTCCTACTGAGTGTACAAGTTGTAAAGTATGTTATTGAAAGATAGGATGCAGTCATTTGAGCTTGTATGGAGCTTCATAGGAACTGTACAAAGGAGGAAAGTTATGCGTGGAGGAACAGGCCCTTCGGCCCTCCAACCTTGCACCAATCCAGATCCTCTCTCTAAACTTGTTGCCTATTTTCCAAGGATCTGTATCCCTCTGCTCCCTGCCCATTCATATATCTGTCTAGATACATCTTAAATGATGCTATTATGCCCGCCTCTACCACCTCTGCTGGCAACGTGTTCCAGGTCCCCACCACTCTGTGTAAAGAACTTTCCATGCATATTTCCCTCAAACTTTTCCCCTCTCACCTTGAACTCATGACCCTTAGTAACTGAGTCCCCCACTCTGGGAAAAAGCTTCTTGCTATCCACCCTATCTATACCTCTCATGATTTTGTCAATCTCAATCAGGTCCCCCCGCAACCTCTGTCTTTCTAAAGAAAATAATCCTAATCTACTCAACCTGTCTTCATAGCTGGCATCCTCTATACCTGGCAACATCCTAGTGAACCTCCTTTGCACCATGTCCAAAGCATCCACATCCTTTCGGTAATGCGGCGAACAGAACTGTATGCAGTATTCAAATGTGACCGAACCAAAGTCCTATACAACTGTAATATGACTTGCCAACTCTTATACTCAATAACCCATCCAATGAAGGAAAGCATGCCATATGCCTTCTTGACCACTCTATCAACCTGCGTTGCCACCTTAAGGGTACAATGGACCTGAACATCCAGATCTCTGTACATCAGTTTTCCCCAGGGCTTTTCCACTTACCATATAGTTCACTCTAGAATTGGATATTGCAAAATGTATCACCTTGCATTTGCCTGGATTGAACTCCATCTGCCATTTCTCAGCCCAACTCTTCAAATTATCTGTATTCTGCTGCATTCTCTGACAGTCCCCTTCACTCCCCCCCACTCCACCAATCTTAGTGTCATCTGCAAACTTGCTAATCAGACCACCTATACCTTCCTGCAGATTATTTATGCATATCACAAACAGCATGGATCTCTGTGGAATACCACTGGTTACAGTTCTCCATTTTGAGAAACTCTCGTCCACTACTACTCTCTGTCTCCTGTTGTCCAGCCAGTTCTCGATCCATTGAGATTGTACATCCTGGACCCATGTGACTTCACTTTCTCCATCAGCCTACCATGGGGAACCTTATCAAATAAATGCCTTACTGAAGTCCATGGATATGACATCTACAGCCCTTCCCTCAATCAACTTTGTCACTTCCTCAAATCATTCTATTAAATTGGTAAGACATGACCTTCCCTGCACAAAGCTATGCTGCCTACCACTGATTAGTCCATTTTCTTCCAAATGTAAATAGATCCTATCCCAAGTATCTTCTTCAGCAGCTTCCCTACCACTGGTGTCAGGCTCACTGGTCTATAATTACCTGGATTATCCTTGCTACCCTTCTTAAACAAGGGGACAACATTAGCAATTCTCCAGTCCTCTGGGACCTCATCTGTGTTCAAGGATGCTACAAAGATATGTTAAGGCCCCAGCTATTTCCTCTCTCGCTTCCCTCAGTAATGTGCGATAGATCCCATCCAGACCTGGGGACTTGTCCACCTTAATGCCTTTTTGAATACCCAACACTTCCTCCCTCCTTATGCTGACTTGTCGTCATGTCCCTCTCCTCAGTGAATGCCAATGCAAAGTATTCAGTAAGAATCTCACCCATTTTCTCTGACTCCACGCATAACTTTCCTCCTTTGTTCTTGAGTAGGCCAACCCTTTCTCTAGTTACCATCTTGCTCCTTATATATGAATAAAAGACTTGGGGATTTTTCTTAACCCTGTTTGCTAAAAATATTTTATGACCTCTTTTAGCCCTCTTAATTTCTCGTTTCAGATTGGTCCTACTTTCCCGATATTCTTCCAAAGTTTTTTTTCTGTTTTCAGTCATCTAGACCTTATGTATGCTTCCTTTTTCCACTTAACTAGTCTTGCAATTTTACCTGTCATTCATGATTCCCCAAACTTGCCATTTCTATCCCTCATTTTCACAGGGACCTGTCTGTCCTGCACTCTAATCAATCTCTCTTTAAAAGCCTCCCACACGTCAAGTGTGAATTTACTCTCAAACAGCTGCTCTCAATCCACATTCCCCAGCTCCTGCCGAATTTTGCTATAGTTGGCCTTCCCCCAATTAGCATTCTTCCTTTAGGACCACTCTCGTCTTTGTCCATGCATATTCTAAAACCTATGGAATTGTGATCACTATTCCCAAAGTAATCTCTCACTGAAATTTCAACCACCTGGCCAAGCTCATTCCCCAATACCAGGTCCAGTATGGCCCCTTCCCGAGTTGGACTATTTACATGCTGCTCTATAAAACCCTCCTGGATGTTCTTTACAAATTCTGCTCCATCTAAACCTCTAACCCTAAGTGAATCCCAGTCAATGTTTGGAAAATTAAAAGTTGCCGATCACCACCACCCTGTTGCTCCTATATCTTTCCATCGTTTGTCTACATATTTGTACCTCTACCTCATGCTCGCTGTTGGGAGGCCTGTAATATGGCCCCAACATTGTTACCACATCCTTCCTATTTCTGAGCTCTGCCCATATTGCCGCACTGCTCGAAGCCTTCATAGTGCCCTCCTTCAGCACAGCTGTGGTATCCTCTCTGACCAGGAATGCAACTCCTCCACCCCTTTTACCTCCCTCTCTATCCCACCTGAAGCATCCAAATCCTGAGATATTTAGTTGCCAATCTTGCCCTTCTCTCAACCAAGTCTCAGTAATAGCAATAACATCATACTCCCAGGTACTAATGCAAGCCCTAAGTTAATCTGCCTTACCTACTACACTTCTTGCATTAAAACAAATGCACCTCAGACCACCCATCCTTTTGCGTTCATCATCTGCTACCTGTCTACTCTTCTCCTTAGTCACACTGACTTCATTATCTAGTTCCTTAGATACTATGTCTTTACTGTCCACTAACTTCCTCATTTAGTTCCCATCCCCTGCCACATTGGCTCAAACCAGTCAGCCAAAGGTTCAAGTGGAAACAAGAGGGAGAATAAATTCTACTAACATTAATGCCTGTTGGTTACTAACTCAATGACAATTTTTTTTGTATATATCTTTAAAATTATGTGCATGCAAAGCAAGTGAACATATTACTTGCAGCTAATCAGTAGTTTATATTCAGGTTTATCTCTGCTTTTTTACCCTAATATTTATTAAGTCTAGAATCTCACAGATTTTAATTTACATATTTATCAACACTCTCCCAGAACAGTACCCTTCAAAATCTTTTCAAGAATTAACCTTTCAGGTCCAGTAAATCTTCTTCAGAACTTACACTCGGACGTTTTGAAGAAGGGCCGCTGGTCCAGAAACATTGATTCTGCTTTCTCTCCACAGATGCTTCCAGACCTGCTGAATTTTTCCAGCTATTTCTGTTTTTGTTTCTCATTTCCAGCATCTGCAGTTCTTAGTTTTTGTTTGTCCTTCAAAATCTTTGCTATTTTAAAAATTTGTATTATTCTTCTTCCCAAAATACAAGATTCCACATTTTCCTTCCTTGAAAACTCTATCTAATATGTTAGCTTGCCAAATCCTCCTGTGATGTTTCTTAACAGTTCTTTTTCAGTAAAATCACACTTATTTCGTGAAAATATTTGTTTTCTTTCTTTTGCTCAACTCCAAAGTACAATGATCCCAATATTGAACCCTCACAAACTGAATGAATCTTAATTCATGTCAATTGGCTGTATTGGTTATGGCTCAGTTGGTAGTACACACATCTCTGAATCACAAAGCTAAAGGTTCAAACCACACCTGAGGGCATGAGTACACATATCAAAAGTGATACACCTTATGAGATACTGAATGAACACTATGTGTCAAGGTGTTATCTCTCAGATGAGATGTTAAACTGTGGAGGCATCTATCTATTCAAGAGGATGTTAAAGATCCTACAGCACAGTTATGAAGAACAGGAGAAGTCTCCTGAATATCACAAAAAAACTTATTACTTGGGCTTTATTGCATTGCTGTTTGTGGGAATTTATTCTTGCAAATTAGCTGTCATATCAAATAATCCTATTAAAAGTACTTAATTGGTAGCAAAGATTTTTCAGGTGGTCGGGGAAGATGCTGTACAAATGTGAGATTTTGTTTTCTCCCAAACACACATCATGCCAATCCTTGCTGACCTACACTGGCTCACAGTCTGGTCCTCCATTTTAAAATGGGTACCCTTGTTTTCAAGGACAGACGGATGAAACAGTAGAACTGGTAATGGCAAGAGACCCTCCAAAACATTCTAGAATGGTATGTTCTTCAATTAATTTAATTTTTAAATGGGAAGTAAAGTATACTAAAATATTGCAATCTTTCTCAAACGAAGCATCTTGTGACATTCTGTTCTCATGCACAAAAGAAAACACTTAATTCCAGGATGATACAAGCTATGGCTGGTTAACACAGATTCATCTCTTAATTCAGCAAAGGGGACAGTTAGTTAGATGGTTAGCATGCAGTTCAGAATAATGCAAACATGGATCCAACTTATGTTGGCACTGAGCTGAATTTGAGGCCCACCTCCTTGCCTTATCATGTGCTAATTTCAGAGTGGTTCTCTTCCAGAGGAGGCAAGGTAATGGCCTAGTCATATTATTACTACAGTATTAATCCGGAGACCCAAGTAATGTTCTGGGGACATGACAGATGTGGAATTTGAACTCAATAAAAAGCTGGGATTAAGACTTTAATGATGACCATGAGACCATTGCTGATAGTCAGAAAAAAAAACTAATGTTCTTTATGGAGGGAAATTTACTGTCCTTACTTTGTTTGACCTACATGTTTCTTCAGACCCACAGCAATGTGGTTGACTCTCAACTGTACTCTGGGAAAATTAGGGATGGGGAATAGAGAGGAAACTCAATTATCCGACATTCAATTATCTAAATTCTGGAGTATCTGGACAAGATCGCAAGGTCCCAACGTTTGACTAAACTATGTTATCCAGCATTCGATTATCCAAATATTCGATTATCCGAACAAAGTACTCCCACCCGAGGAGTTCCTCTGTAAATACTGGCCTGGCCAGTGACATTCACATCCCATGAATCGATTAAAAAAAACTCAATGGAGACATTTGTTATAGTGTATAGACTGTACCGAATTATGTTCCAAACTCAGCGCGTCTTCTCTCTAGCATTTAACAGCCAGGGAAGGTGCATTCATAACACAGCAAAACAGGTTGGAAACCCTTCTCAACAGCATACCAGTGGCAAGTGGTGAGAGCAGGAGAACTCCTTGGTTAGCCATATACACTAATGGGAAGAACATTGAAGCTTGAACCATCACTACCTATAGGTCCAGATTATAACACACAGGTAAAAATACACATTGCACAGCAACTCTGACCCCCTCAGTGAACTGCAACAAACCACCACCAACTCAGCAAAGGGAAGCAAATAAGATACCACGAAACCACTTAGTTGAGGTGGTTGGGAAAAAGAATGGAAGTTCCTGGACCTATAGATGGTTTATTTGGAGCAGGTACTGAGGTTCATAGATTTTCACAAAATTTCCTAAAATACCATGGAATTTACAGCACACTGATACACCATTCAACACAACTGGTCCAGACTGATGCCTATGGAGAAACCAGACTTCTCTTGTATCCTCGTTCGTCTCTTATGTTGCTCTTAACTCCCGCATGTTTGATCATTTCCAGCTCTGCCTCTCTACTTTGCTCAACACCTCTTGTTTATATGTTGTCTTTCTGGCTCAACGTGAATAAAAGACTTTGTACTTGCCAGTGTCTCCAGCTTAACTATTTGCTCATACACTTAACTTCAAGGCTGACTAGCATCACTTCTGTAGCATCTCCTCCCCTTGTCCCTGACTCAACCCCATGGCTAATGAAATACACAGCTTATATAGTTCCAGAGGATATTTTTGGTAAAGTGCTACTTAAATTCAGGATGTTGTTTAATTATCTCCTCCGAGAAAAACAAAACAACCTGCAAACTAAACAAAACCTCATAAAGGTTAAGCCATCTTTTCCTATGAGAAATCACTATTTATATCAATTTCTGTTTCTATTCTCACCATATTCCCAAGGGAATTTAACAGGAAGTTTGGTAGTTGGCACAGGGTGGCAGGACTCAGAATGGAGCTTGAAAAAAAAATAAAAAGGGGTGAAAATATCTGTGCAAAACATCTGAATAAAAATACAGATGACTTTTGCATCACCAAAATGGGTCAATCTAGAAATTCCATTCCTCTGAATCACAGTACACCTGACTTCTTGACACTTCCACGTTCTGCTGATTGTAATCGGGCCCCTCAAATACTGGCGTCTAAATGCTTATACCAATAATTTACATTCACACGGCATTTTTAATATGGTAAAATGTCCCAAGATATGCCACAGTTGTGTTATCCATCAAAACTTAAGATCATTTTACACAAAGATTACAGCGCAGGTAGGTTTTAAGGAGTGATGTTAAGGGAGAAAGGCATAGAGCCTTCAGAAAAGATTTAGAGTTTATGATCTTGGCAGATGAAAGCACTAGTGGTGGAGCAAAGAAACTTGGGGATGTGCAGAAATACCGCAGATGATAGTGTTAGAGAGGGATGAACTGATTGAAAACGAGAATGATTTGTACCACACATTTGGGTGCTTCGCAAAGTCAGAAAGCAGTTCAGATAAAGCGAGAGATGAAAATAAAATTGCAGGGAAAATATTCTAATTTGCTTCAAATATCTCATTAGTGTAAATCTATTTGTCACTTCACAGTATCTACACAGCTGGGGTTTTCTGTTTGCTAGATTTTTTAGATTTCATTTCATTCATTTAAATTGGCACAATGTCTCAGGCTGGGTGAGTAGAGGAACTGAAATCTCAAGCAAGAGGTATAATTGTTTATGTATTGCAGATGTTTGCAGGAGTCTAAACCAGTTGTTAGGGAAAAAAAACTTGTATTCAGACCTTGCATTTTATTGTGAAAATGGAAAAGTCCAACTTATAATATGACGGCCATGCTGTTCCCTATAATTGCTGTTTGATGATGATGGAACAATCAAAGCACGTTACATCACATTCTGAGATTCATACCAGCGTTTCAGGGATTAAAGTCACAGATGCCATCTGTTTTAATTGCATAAACCAAAACAATTGTTGTCTTTATGGTACTTCCCTTTTAAAGGAAAGAAAGCAGCTCTAGTGAGAGCAAACCTGAACAGGTTACTGCCATCCTGAGGGGATTTCATTCAAAATGTACATAGGTATTTGTGCCAGTGAAAGGGTTCAAACAGCTCCATCCAACAGCAAAAATGGTCCCACTGACAGACAGTCTTCTCAAGGTCACAACTCGGATCGTGTCTTTGTAATCCTGGGTCCTTTTCGAAGCTCCTTCCTCTTGTCTTCTTTTCGTCGTCTTTTCTCCTCGTCTTTCAAAGCTTTGTGAAAAGCATCATTGTTGTGGAGAAACTGTCAAATAGAAATTACAGTGGATCAACAATGGCTACTAAACAGTGGGAGGAATTATACCAGCTTAGAAGTTCAGAGCTACATTCAAATATTCAAGTTCCATTCCAAACTTGAACATCAAACCCATGCTGCTATTCTCAAGGTATATGTAAAAGAATGAAGGGTACAGCAAGGGGGATGAAAACAGAGCAGGAAGAAGGAGGGCTTTCTGCTTGGGCTGTACAAAGAGCACAGAAACATTCAAGATCAATGGGAGATAAAATTTGTTCCTAGACAGTCGAAGTGTGGCTTAACCAGAGTTTACAAGTTTAACATCACATTCTATCCTTCTAGAAACTAACTTTGTCATTCCTTTTCATGATTTCTGAATGCGCCACTTACATGTACATGTACACTGTCAACATAATGGACATAGATAAATACTCATGCACAAAAGTGATCCCTGGTTATATTCCATATACCTGAGGAATTGAACATTCCATGTAAGACAGGGAAGGCCTCGACACCAATTTTCACTGGCTGTCATACAAATCACAACAGAGAGATAGGCCATTCAGCCCAGATAGCCTAAATTATATCCCCTCAAGCTTTCTGCTAATCCAGTTAATATGTCTCACCCTATCAATTGATCCTTTTATAGAAGGTCCAGAACAAGGCGATACAGTTTAAAACAAAAGGGTCTTGCACTTAAGACAGAAGAAAGAATTTTTTCCCTCAGGATTGAGTGTCTTTGGAACTTCCTTCATCTCTTCATTTATTTTCCAGATCATTGAACCTTTTCTTAAGGCAAAAGTAGTTGGATTCTTGATTAATATGAAGTCAAAGGGTATCAGGAGGTCGATAGAAATGTGGATTGGAGGCCAAAATCATATCAGCCTTGAATGACAAAGCAGGGTGAAGCCAAATGGCCTATTCCTGATCCTAATTTATACGTTTGATATATCCTTTTATTCCTTTCTCTGTCATATCCTGTGCAGCTCTAGTATTCACCTCAACAACTTTTGTAGTAGTCAATTCCACATTCTCACCAATTTGAGACCCTGAAGTCAGCAATGATGCTTTCCAGTATTAACCAGCTTTATTTTTGATTGAAGGAAGAATGTTACAGAGTCTCTCAGCATAGAAACAGGCCCTTTGGCCCTCCAGATCTATGCCGACCAACAAGCAAGAAACTATACTAATCCCATTTACCTGTACTTGGTCTCTAGCCTACTATGCACTGGCATTTTAAGTACTCACCCAGATGCTTCTTAAATGTCGTGAGAGGATAGGTCTCTGCTCAATATTTCTGCCACTGTCTGGGTGAAAAAAAATTCTCTCTCAGATATCTTCTAAACCACTTTCTACTCATCTTAAATTTATGCCCTCTAGTCCTTGACACCTCTGCCATAGGGAAAAGATTCTCACAGTCTACTCTATCTAGACCTCTCATATTTGTTTTGTACCTCAGTCAGCTACCCCCTCAGCTTCCTCTATCCAGTCTCTAAACGCAGCTATCCAGTCTCTCTTCATATTTGAGACATCCTGGTGAATCTCCTCTGCACCCTCTCCTATCATATCCTTCCAATTGTGTTGGCCAGGACTCCAGCAGCATCCATGCTTTCCCTTAATAGCATCATGTGATCTTTTAATGTCCAATTAAAATTTAAGAACAGATTTAAAACCAATAAGTGTCTCATTGTTGTCACTGTTCTAATGTAGGAAACATGGCCGTCACGTTTATACAGAAATATCGCACAAATAGCAATTCCACAATGACCAGACAATCTCAGTGATGTTGATTAAGGAATAAATATTGATCAGGACATCAGGGATAACTCCTTTGTTCTTTGTCAAAATAATGCCATTGGCTTGTTTATGTATTGTGAGACAGCAGATTTGGTTTTAGCTTAATGTCTCATCTGAAGTAGAAGTACAGTCTTAGACTCCCTCAGTGCTGCATTGGAATGTCAGTGTGGATTATTTCTTTACTCACATCAGGCAACAGTGTACAATATCTGGCATTTATAAACTGAGCCATATAGAGTATAAAAATAGGGAATTACTGATGAACCTTCACAGAACATGTTTCACCACAACCAGAATATTGTGTCTAATTCTAGGCATTACTTGAGAAGGGTGTGAATGATTTAGAGAGGTTCAAGAATATATTTAGGAGAATGGAACCAGGAATGAGACACTGCAGATACAAAGAAAGGCTGGAGAAGTTGGGGCAAAAACTAAAGGCAATGTGAGGTTAAAAGGTTTTACTCAGCGAGTGGGCTGTGTAATGACTGTGACGATGTCAGGCAGATGGACCTCATACAATATGAGTTCCCTGATTGAGCTGTTAACCTGATTCAATTGGGGAGTCCTGGCTGACAGATATAAACAGGTGTGTCACAGGTTCTGTTCACTCTGACTCTGAGGAAGTCGGACCAGTTTCAAGTACAATGCACATGTAAATAAAGGGCAACTTGGTGATGGGATTCCGGCCTCTGTGGCATTGTTTTTGTTCAAATTGGGAATTCATTGTCTGACAGTGTGGTGGAGCAGGCTCGGCCTTGATTTTCAAAACAGATTCAGATAAGGTCCTTAAAAGGAAAGATTTCCAAGGCTAACAGGAAAATGATAGGAGGTGGGATTGAGTTACTCTTGCAGAGACCTTGCACGGCCAAATAGTTTCCTTCCGTGCAGAATGTTTCTTCTGAACACTCAGTGACTTTTGATCTGTAGACTGGGGCCTAAATCCACAACTTTTACTTTGAGATGAGAGTGATACCAACCGAATCAAGACTAACACTACAGTAGAACAAAGAACTCTTTAAAAAAAAACTTTTAAATGATTTTAGGTTTTCTAACAGTTTAAAACATGAAAGCTAAATGTTTTGCCAAAATACAGAGGCATGGGATTGAGGGCGATTTAACAGTTTGCATCAGGAATTGGCTAGGTGAAAGAAGATAGAGGGTGGTGGTGGATGAGTAATGTTCATCCTGGAGTTCAGTTACTAATGGTGTACCGCAATGATCTGTTTGGTTCCATGCTGTTTGTCATTTTTATAAATGACCAGGATAAGGGCATAGAAGGGTAGGTTAGTAAATTTGCAGACGACATTAAGGTCACTACAGTTGTGCGTAGTGCTGAAGGATGTTGTAGTTTACAGAGGGAAATAGGTAAGCTGCAGAGCTTGGCAAATGGAGTTTAATGCAGAAAAGTGTGAGGTGATTCATTTTGGAAGGAGTAACAGGAATGCAGAGTACTGGGCAAATGTTAAGATTCTTGGTAATGTAGCTGAGAGATCTCCGTGTCGATGTACATAGATCCCTCAAAGTTGCCACCCAGGTTGTTAAGACTATTAAGAAGGCATATGGTGTGTTAGCTTTTATTAGTAAAGGGATCGAGTTTTGGAACCATGAGGTCATGTTGCAGCTGTACAAAACTCTGGTGCAGCCGCACTTAGAATATTGTGTACAGTTCTGTTTGCAAGAATAAGGAAGGAGCTTTGGAAAGAGTTCAGAGGAGATTTACTGGGATGTTGCCCGGTATGGAGGGAACATCTTAAGAGGAAAGGTTGAGGGACTTGAGGCTGTTTTCGTTAGAGAGAAGAAGGTTGAGAGGTGACTTAATTGAGTCATATAAGATAATCAGAGGGTTAGATGGGTGGACAGTGAGAGCCTTTTTCCTTGGATGGTGATGGCTAGCACAAGGAGGCATAGCTTCAAATTGAGGGGTGATAGATATAGGACAGAGGTAGTTTCTTTACTCAGAGTAGTAGAGGTGTGGAATGCACTGCCTGCAACAGTTGCCAACCGTATGGACATTTAAATGGTCGTTAGATAGGCATACAGACGAGGATGGAATAGTGTAGGTTAGATGGGCTTCAGATTGGTTTCACAGGGCGATGCAATATCGAGGCTGAAGGACCTGTACTGCACTGTTATGTTCTATAGCGCATAATTGGGCAATCATTGCTTATATACATTATATGGTGATAGTATCAGAAATGGAGATGTGTTGCTGGAAAAGCGCAGCAGGTCAGGCAGCATCCAGGGAACAGGAGAATCGACGTTTCGGGCATAAGCCCTTCTTCAGGCTTATGCCCGAAACGTCGATTCTCCTGTTCCCTGGATGCTGCCTAACCTGCTGCGCTTTTCCAGTAACACATCTTCAGCTCTGATCTCCAGCATCTGCAGACCTCACTTTCTCCTCGATAGTATCAGAAACCCAAGTACAGACTCCCTGTATGTCACAGAGTCATAGAGGTTTCTCGGCACGGAAAGAGGCCCTACAGTACATTATGTCCACACTGGTCAAACATTTATCTATGCTAATCCTATTTTCCAGCACTTGACCCACAGCCTTGTAAGCTTTGGCATTTCAAGTGTTCATCTAGTTAGTTCTTTAATATCTTGAGAGTTCCAACAATAACCACCCTTTCAGGCAGTGAGTTCCAGATATGCACAATTCTCCAGGTGTACAAAAAAGTTCTCAAATTCTCGCTAAACCTCCAGCTCCTTGCCTAAAAACTGTGGCCCTTGTTATTGATCCCTCTACTAAGGGGAAAACTTTCTCCCTACTTACTATGTCTATGCCTCTCAGAACTTTGTACATTTCATCAGGTTCTCCCTCAGGCTTTTCTACACGAAGTAAAATAACCCCAGTCTGTCTTTTCTCTATCAGGTAAGTATCCAAATGCCTTCTAAACCGCCTTGTCTACTTGTCCTGCAGCCTTCAAGGATCTATGGATATGTACACCTTGCTCTCTTTGATCGTCCGCACTACCATTTCCATGATTTTGCCATTCATCATGTACTCCCTTGCAGCTTTAGTCCTCTCAAAATGCATTAACTCACACTTTTCAGGATTAAACTCTATTTGCCAAAGTTCAGCCATTTGACCAGCCCATCTACATTGTCCTGTAACCTATATCTTTCCTCTTTGCTACTTACCACACCACCAATTACTGCGTCAACTGGAAACTTGGTAATCTTACTCCTATATTGATGAGATTATTAATGTACACTATAAACAGCAAGGAACTTAGCACCGAGCCCTATGGTATGCCACTGAACATGGGCTTCCAGTCATAAAAACAACCTTCAACGACCATCCTCTGCTTCCTGCCACTAAGCCAATTTTAGATCCAATTTGCCAAATTACATTGCTCTTAGCTTCTTCATTAGTCCTCTATGTAAAAAGTATTACTTAAGCCTAAGTAGATGACATTAATTGTACTATCCTCAATGTCACAACTATTCACTGACTCAAAAAATTCAATCAAATTTATTAGATATGCACTACCTCCCCATCCTTAATTAATTCATGCCTCGCCATGTGGAGATTAATTCTGTCCCTCAGAAATGTTTCCAATAGATTCCCTACACAGATTTTAGACTGACTGTAGTTTTGTTCCACTCTTCTTGAATAGCAGTATCATATTAGCTGACCTTCAGTCCTCTGGCACCTCTCCTGTGGCCAAAGATGATTTTAAAATTCATGTCAGAGCCACTGAAATCTCCTCCCTTGCCTCCCACAGGAATTCGGGATGCATCTTATCTGGGCCTGGAGATTTATTCAGTTCCAAGTCTGCCAACTCCCCATTCTTCTCAATGCTAATTTGTTCCAGTTTATCACTGTCCTCTTCCCTGATTTCCAGACCCACATCATCCTCCACTACTGACAAATGTGTCTTCTTTCAGTAATACTTAAATTCTGTTTTACCAACCGACAAAATGAAAGGTTTTCTTTAAATTGGGAGGGTATTTACTTACATCTTCATTTTCATTTTTAAATGGGTTTTTATAGTCTGGAGATTTTTCACTGATCCCAAGTTCCTGTGACATCTGTATTGAAAAAGGAAACATAGATATCATACAAATTCAGCACTTTTATCTCTGCATACTAAACATTGAACATCACAAAATCAATAAGATTCCAAGGGCTAGAGTTTCTAACCTGCCTGTGATGCAAATTATTCGAAATAGGCAGCAATTAGCATCTGAAAGAGTCGATATTTCTTTCATCAGGAGGATAGAGTCAGAAATATTCAACCTCAGACTTCCATCAAATAGCCTGTATCTCTCTTTTTTCAAAAGATTGTTCAAGAATATGGGCATTTTTGGCTGGGACCGCATTAGCTGCACAACCTTAATAACCTTGGGAAGGTGATGGTGAGCTGCCTTCTTGAACCGCTGCAGCCCATATGGTATAGATACCCCAACAATGCTGTTAAAAATACATTTTCAGGACTTTGACCCAGTGACAGTGAAATAACTGATAGACTTCTGGGTCCAAGTCTCTAATCCAGATGTTCTCCAACCTTCTATGAAGTCTCTACCTGACATTCGAACACATCATTCCCTCTAATCCACTTATCGCAATCAGTTATCATTTCGCGAATCAACAAACCGTAGGCAAGCAATGCTGCTGATACTGAAATGCGAATAAAAAGAAAATATTTTAACTTCTATTCAAGAAAGTGTGGAAGATCTGACCTAGTAATTATAAGGGCAGTTAGTATAACATCAATGGTGAATGAGTTCACAGAAACAGTAATCAATGGGCATGTGGGAAAGGTTTCAGTTAATAAAGGACATCCAGCATGAATGTACAAAAGGCTTCACTAATCCTCTTTTTTGACAAAGTAACAGAAGTGAATGAAGGAATATAATGGATGTTGTCTTTATGGATTTTAATAAAACCTTTGATGAAGTACCACATCAAACCTGACACATGGAATGGTACGGTGAGTGTCAGTTTGGTTTATGGAAGGAAAACAATCAGTTATGCCAAATGGTTATTTTTCAGACTAAAGAATGGTAAACATTGGCAGTCGCCAAGGGTTGATGGTGGGTCCACGTTCTCTATAAGTTACTCTGTATTCCAATATTCAAGTCAAGTTTTAAAATTTGCTCCCAAAGATGATGGAATGACAAATAGTGAGGATGATAACTGGTTGGAACAGGAGACAGTAGGCTAGCAGAATGGGCAGACAAGGCTCACAGAATTTAATGTGTGTGAGAGATGATGCATTTTGGTGAAAGGATGGGGAGAGGTAATTCACACTTAGTGGCACAGTCTGAAGGAACAGAGGGACCCAGGACGCACATTCATCCATTTTTGAAGATGTCAGGTCATATTCAGAGAGTGATTAGCACAGCATATGGGATCCTGGGTATCATAATTAGAGGACCTGACTACTAAAACAGGATGCTGAATACTGAACCTTTACACAGTCCTGGTTAGGTCAGAACTAAAGTATTGCGTCCAGCTCTCATCACACTTTGGGAAGAATGTCAAAAGGGTTGCAGAAGAATGGTTCCAGGGATGGGGGATTTTAGCAAAAAAATTCACTGCTGCTTGGTCAAAATCTTGGAGGTCCTTCCTATTATGGCATAATGGGTCTACCTACAGCACATGGACTATAGCTGTTCAAGAAGGCAGCTCACCATTACCTTTTTAAGAGCAACTAGGGATGGGAAAAATGCAGCCCCACCCAGCAAGGCCCAAGTCACACAAGTGTTGAAAGAAAACTGGTGCTGTTCTTCTTCATTCAAAGGGGATTGAGGGAAGATTTGATGTAGCTATATAGGATTTAAGTTAACAGGCATCTTTGAGTTGGGAAGTAGCAGTGCACTTTTAAAAATATACACCTTAGTGGATTCTGAGTACTGAGTTTTGTATTATCTGATTTGTTAAACAACAACAATTCAATACAGTTATAAAAACAGAAAGTGTTGGAGAAACTTAGAAGATCTGGTGGCATCTGTGGAGAGAAACACAGAGATAACACTGAGTCCAATATGGATTGCAGATTATTGGACTTGAAAGGTTAACTCATCATCTATGAAGTGAAGAGTTTGTTTTTACAACAATTTTTCAACAGTGGAAATGGTATTTAACCTAGAAAATGCAGTGTGAAGCATGCTACGATGACTAACACAGAATATACTTAACATTTATTGGGAATAAACAGAAATCGACATACAGGGAAAAGCATCGAGGTGCACAGATCACTTAGGGTCTACCACCAATACAGAAAAGCACGAGTCATCACGTAATTTGGTTATATTAACAGAGCCACAGAAAGGGCACCATTGCATCCTTCTATTGATCCTTGGTTAGATAACATTTAACGTCAAGATGTGCTGATTCTCTGCATGTCTTGAAATGAAGCAAGGACAGACATTACCAGTTCATGTAAGTATGGTCAAATATATAATTTCCTGAGATGGTTTCAAGTACCTGAGGGAATCTGAGGCATGAGTTTTAGTTTGAAAAAAAAATGTTTTTGGTGTCACTTTCTTGCTTCGCCTGGAAAATATATGGCTGCAGATGGAGAAAAGGGTGCGCAGTCATTATGAAAAATGGATTGAGTCTAGGTCAGACTTGCTGGACCATGTGATCTTTCTCTGACTGTATTTTTGTATACGACTCACCATTGCTATCAATTGCATGATACTGCATGGAATGGACTGCGTGATGCACTTGATGAATAAAAGATATATTAATATATGTCTCTTTAAAAATAAGGATGTCTTATCAAACGCAACATAAAGTTTGGCTTTACTTCAGGGTGAAAGTTTGGTAAGAATACATTGCATTTATATAGTACCTTTAGTGTGATAAATGATTGTAAGTTGCTATATAGGAATATTATCAAACAAAATTCAACAATGAGTTGCATAAGGATGGATAACAAAAACTTTTGTATTTTAAAGAAAGACAGACAATTTTATTTCAGGAATTCCAAAGGTTTAAGGTTTTTGATGTAGAGTGATGAAAATTGAAGATGCACAACAGGTAGTAAATTGGAGAAGCTCAGATATCTCAGATAGCTATGGGACCTGAGGAGATTAAAGAGAAAGGGAGCAGTGAGTCCTTGGACAGGTATGTAAATCAGATTGACACTTTTAAATTTAAATAAAATCTCCCTCTGCCAGATCAGGAGCCGATACAGATTCAGCAAGCACAGGGCATGATGCAATTAAAATACTTTTTGAAGTATTCAAATTCACAGAGATACGTAATATTGAGACTATAAGGTTCTCCACTGATGTCCAGCGAAAATGCTTGCATAAACTATCTCCAAAAAAACACTGTAGAAAATCAAAATATCCTCAGACAGCACCTTCCAAACCCAGGACCGCTTCCACTCAGAAGGACAGCAGGTACATGGGCACCATCACCTACAAATTCTCCTCCAAGTCACTCACCATCCTGACTTAGAAATACCTTGCTGTTCTCTTCATTGTCGCTAAGTCAAAATCCTGGAATTCCTTCCCTAACAGCGTTGTGGGTTAAACCCACAGCAGGTGGACTGTAGCTGTTCATGAAGCACCTTCTCAAGGACAACAAGGGCCAGGCAATAAATGCTGGCCACCTGGAGGTACCAACATCCCACAAATCAATTTTTAAAAACTAGAATAAACAATGGGTCTTTTAATCAGAAAATTATAAAAAGCATAAAGTTTGTTCATGTATTCTGTCAATGTGAACTTAGTATAAGCTGGCTGGACACAGAGTTGATTTTTTAAATGCAGTGTCAATGCTAGGTTGATATTACTACTACGAAACAACTGAAATTTTACAAAACTAATACTTTGATTTCATTTTCCCCCTTCTTTCTCTCTCTCTCGACTCCTCACAGACAGATACAGAATGTTCTAAAAGTAGTTGAAGCTGACAGAAGGACATAAAAATAAAGCAAACAAAGCACTGGACATCATTTTTAGGTATCGGAATTGAGATGCAAAGAACTTGCATTAAACTTGTGCATTAACTTACTGGTCACATTTTACAAGCATAGAAGGTGGTACAACAAAAGATTCAGGAGGCTGGATCTGAAAGATGATCATTTTCAAATCTGACAGGCTAAGGCACGTTTCTCCAGAAGAGATGGCTGAAATGAGCAGGTAGAAGTTAGTAAGATTAAAAAAAGGGATTTTATTGGAGGACACAGAGAATCATAAACATATCCAAATTTGATATGACTCTTTCAAATGAAAAGTCATTGGACTCAGAATGTTAACTTCCTCTCTCCACAGATGCTGCCAAACTTGCTGAGTTTCAATAATAAATTTGAGATGTTTTCCAATACATTGAGTAGGGATTTCAGTCGAACTTTCTTTACCCAGATTAGTTATAGAGAGCTCACTATCATATGGGAGGTTCGGATTAATTTTACTGATGCATTTAGATCAACATATGAGAAGCAGAGACAAATGGAAAGGATATGATGAATGAGAGTGACAGGAGGCTCATGTGGAGCTTTAATTCTGCATGGTATAGCTTAGCAGAATTGTCCGTGTCTTTGGTGTAGACCCAGCATCACACATCACTTCACAAAGCAGCAGTTAGGCCAGTGCGTTAGAGTCACAGAGGTCTATAACACAGAAGAAGTCCTTCAGCTCATCGCGTCTTGGATATCTGCCTCCTGCATTGCTGTCCTGAGGAGGTGAGGGTATTGCTTCTTCCTCAGACTGGCGGAAGAAGACTGTGAAACCATTTCACAGACTTCTTGACATTGAATCTTGACATGACACGTTAAGTTTTATTCCTAGATCAATAGCTCTTTACTTCAGAGATGAAAAAGTGGTCTAACCCTTATCTCTCTCACCAAGTTAAGAAGCTGTGTGTGTGGCCCTCCATTGAAGACTCCCGTTTGATTACAAAAGCTGATTCCCCACCGGATTAAGTGGTTCCAGTTTGAATTGCGATCAAAGTAATGGTGGACAATCTTGGGAAAACGCAGAGTCACATCTCCAAAGAAGGCTGTATTTTCGACAATATGGGAATAAGCTGAAATATAAGGCAGGATTGGCATATTATGTGCAGAAAACTCATTGTTACAATTAAAAAAAAAACTGTCTCAGAAACAGATATATCAAAAGGACAGAATATTCCAGCGGAAGAGACCATTAGACCCACAATCCTAATTCTTATGTTATACTCGATTTTTATACTTTTCCATTCTTTCTGAAAGTGTTAACATGATGGGATATTGAAATAAAAGATCCCATTGCACTATATTCAAGAAGAGCAGAGGAAATCTGCCTCGTATCCTGGCCAAGATTTGTCCTGCATTCAATATCAATGAAACAGATTATTTGATGATCTATCTTTGGTGTTTAGGGCAGCTTGCTGTATGCAAATAGTTGTTCCATTTTGTACACCATTCTGAGGCTGAGGCATGACACCCAGAAGTTTATAAAATCATGAGAGGCATGGATAGGGTAAATAGACAAGGTCTTTTCCCTGGGGTAGGGGAGTCCAGAACTAGAGAGCATAGGTTTAGGGTGAGAGGAGAAAAAACAAGGGACCAAAGAAGCAACTTTTTCATGCAGTGTATGGAATGAGCTGCCACAGAAGTGGTGGAGGATGGTACAATTACAACATTTAAAAGGCATCTGGATGGGTAAATGATTAGGAAGGGTTTAGAGGGATATAGGTATCAACAATGACTGCAGATGCTGGAAACCAGATTCTGGATTAGTGGTGCTGGAAGAGCACAGCAGTTCAGGCAGCATCCGAGGAGCAGTAAAATTGACATTTTGAGCTAAAGCCCTTCACCTAGGTCAAGTGCTGGCAAATGGGACTAGATTAGTTTAGGATATCTGGTTGGCATGGACAGGTTGGACTGAAGGGTCTGTTTCCGTGCTGTACATCTCTGTGACAGCACGAAAAACACTTGTTTATAACCCTCACTATTGAATCTTGTACCACTACTGTTGTCCCTCTCTTTGTGCTCTCCCCTTGTGCAGCTGAGCTCTGACTGCATTTTTCAGAGGAACCGTTACTGTCATAATTTTCCAACGCAGAAAATCTCTTCTTGCAGGAGATGCACTCTGGAGCTTTCCTGACTACATGCCTGCTTCCTTTCTTTGAAATCATGGTCACCCATTCGCTCACTGATTGCTCTTCCTTATGTTGTGGTGCGTCCTCTTCTAAAAATGAGATATCCAAGTAACTATTAGCCAAACGGATGCACTGCTGTGTTTCCAGCAAATGGTCATCCAGTCTGTCTGGAGCATCTAAAATTTTCCACATACCTCAGGCTGTACAATACATTGGACTGAGCTCAAAATGTGTTGCTGGAAAAACGCAGCAGGTCAGGCAGCATCCAAGGAGCAGGAGAATCGACGTTTCGGGCATGAGCCCTTCTTCAGGGACTGAGCTCCCTTGCCATGTCTTGCCCTAGTCTTAAACCTATTTCGCTTGTATTAACTTTAGCTTACTTCTATTACTTTACTATATCACTCCTGACTTACAAGTAATTGTGTGCTTTAATAATCCATTTATGTAACTGATAGCAATTTACAAATACCAGCAACTGAACTTACAGACTTACTATGATATCTGCCATTCCTAGATGTCACAGTAGAACGAACAGCCAATGGGGAACTTCAAACCAGCGTCTACAGGAAAACAATACATACGGACCAAATATTGAACTACAAAAGCAATCATCCCAACATCCACAAACAAAGCTGCAGTAGAACATTATTTCAATGAGCCACCACACACTGCAGCACAGGCGAACTACACAGAGCTGAGGAAAATCACCTATACAGTGTTTTCAAATAGAACAAGTACCCAATGAACACAGTCTGCTGATTTCTTAGCAACAAACCCAAACAAGCAGACAAAACACGTCCAGAATCACTAGCCACTCTCCCCTACATCAAAGACATCTCAGAAATGACTGCCAGACTACTCAGACCCCTTGGCATCATGGTAGCCCACAAACCCACCAAGACACTAAAACAGCAGCTAATGAACTTGAAAGACCCTACGCAGACAACCAGCAAAATGAATGTCATTTACAAAATACCTTGCAAGAACTGTAATAAACACTACATTGGACAAACAGGCAGAAAACCAGCCACCAGGATACATGAATGTCAACTAGCCACAAAATGACAGGACCCTTACACTAGTATCCTTACATAAGGATGAGGAAGGACACTATTATGACTGGGACAACACATCCATCCTGGGACAAGTCAAACACAGACATGCACGAGAATTCCTAGAAGCATGGCATTCCAAATGGAATGCTATCAACAAACACATTGACTTGCATCCCATTTACCACCCCCTGAGAAAAGGAATACAAAATGACATCACCATAGTAAATGATGTCACCATAGGAAATGACATCACCAACCCAAGGAAACGCAAACATATAAATAGAAAACGAGCTACAGCACCAGTGCTCCATTGGGAGGCTAACTGAAGATGTTACCTAGTATGGTGGCGAAACGTCTGAAAACGAACCTTCCAGCTCAGCGAGCAAACCTACATCCAGAACCGCAACCTGAACTACAAATCTTCTCAAAACTCGCTATTATATCTCGTTGGTTCTTTTCAACAAGAACTGACTGCCGGGCACTCTTCCCAGACAGCTTTACTTATAGAATCATAGAGATGTACAGTATGGAAATAGACCCTTCGGTCAAACTCGTCCAAGTCGACCAGATATCCCAACCTAATCTAGTTCCACCTGCCAGCACCAGGCCCAGATCCCTCCAAACCCTTCCTATTCATACACCCATCCAGATGCCTTTTAAATGTAGCAACTGTACCAGCCTCCATCACTTCCTCTGGCAGGTCATTCCATACACGCACCAACCTTTGTGTGAAAAAGTTGCCCCTTAGGTCTCTTTTATATCTTTCTCCTCTCACCCTAAACATATGCCCTTTAGTTCTGGACTCCCTCACCCCAGGAAAAAGACCTTTTATATTTACCCTATCCATTCCCTTCATGATTTTGTAAATCTCTATAAGGTCACCCCTCAGCGTCCGCGGTCCAGGGAAAACAGCCCCAGCCTATTCAACTTCTCCCTATAGCTCAGATCCTCCAACCCTGGCAATATCCTAGTAAATCTTTTCTGAACCCTTTCAAATTTCACAACATCCTTCCAATAGGAAGGAGACCAGAATTGCACGCAATATTCCAAAAGTGGCCTAACCAATGTCTTATACAGCTGCAACATGACCTCCCACCTCCTGTACTCAATACTCTGACCAATAAAGGAAAACATACTAAATGCCTTCACTATTCAATCTACCTGCGACTCCACTTTCAAGGAGCTATGAACCTGCACTCCAAGGTCACCTTATTCAGCAACACTCCCTCGGACCTTCCCATTAAGTGTATATGTCCTGCTAAGATTTGTTTTCCCACAATACAACATCTTGCATTTATCTAAATTAAACTTCATCTGCCACTCCTCATCCCATTGGCCCATCTGATCAAAATCCCATTGTAGTCTGAGGTAACACTATACCTCCAGTTTTTGAGTCATCTGCAAACTTACTAACCATACCTCCTATGTTCACATCCAAATCATTTATGTAAATGACAAAAAGTAGTGGTCCCAGCACCGAGCCTTGTGGCACTCCACTGGTCACAGGCCTACAGTCTGAAAAACAACCCTCCACTACCACCCTCTGTCTTCTACCTTTGAGCCAGTTCTGTATCCAAATGGCTAGTTCTCCCTGTATTCCATGAGATCTAACCTTGCTAACCAGTCTACCATGGGGAACCTTGTTGAATGCCTTACTGAAGTCCATATAGATCATGTTCACTGCTCTGCCGTCATCAATCCTCTTTGTTACTTCTTCAAAAAACTCAATCAAGTTCGTGAGGCATGATTTCCCACGCACAAAGCCATGTTGACTATCCCTAATCAGTCCTTGCCTTTCCAAATACATGTACATCCTATCCCTCAGGACTCACTCCAACAACTTGCCCACCACCGAAGTCAAGCTCACTGGTCTATAGTTCCCTGGCTTGTCCTTACCACCATTCTTAAATAGTGGCACTATGTTAACCAACGTCGAGACTTCCGGCACCTCACCTGTGACTATCGATGATACAAATATATCAGCAAGAGGCCCAGCAATCACTTCCCTAGCTTCCCATACAATTCTAGGGTATACCTGATCAGGTCCTGGGGATTTATCTATCTTTATGTGTTTCGAGACATCCATCACTTCCTCATCTATTAAATGGACATTTTTCAAGATGTAGAGAGACCTGGACAGTCTCGGACTCCTCCCTCCCCTTCCTAGACCTTTCTGTTTCTATCTCAGGCGACCGAATCAACACGGACATCTACTACAAACCTACCGACTCCCACAGCTACCTGGACTACACCTCCTCCCATCCTGCCCCCTGTAAAAACGCCATCCCATTCTCCCAATTCCTTCGTCTCCGCCGCATCTGCTCCCAGGAGGACCAGTTCAAAATACGTACAACACAGATGGCCTCCTTCTTCAAGGACCGCAATTTCCCCCCCGACGTGGTCGACGGTGCCCTCCACCGCATCTCCTCCACTTCCCGCTCCTCCGCCCTTGAGCCCCGCCCCTCCAACCGCCACCAGGACAGAACCCCACTGGTCCTCACCTACCACCCCACCAATCTCCATGTACAGCGCATCATCCGCCGTCACTTCCGCCACCTCCAAACAGACCCCAGCACCAAGGATATATTTCCCTCCCCTCCCCTATCAGCTTTCCGTAGAGACCACTCCCTCCGCGACTCCCTTGTCAGATCCACACCCCCACCGACCCAACCACCACTCCCGGCACCTTCCCTTGCAACCGCAGGAGGTGCAACACTTGCGCCCACACCTCCCCCCTCACTTCTCTCCAAGGCCCCAAAGGAAACTTCCATATCCGCCACAGATTCACCTGCACCTCCACCCACATCATCTACTGCATCCGCTGCAGCCGGTGTGGCCTCCTCTATATTGGGGAGACAGGCCGCCTACTTGCGGAGCGATTCAGAGAGCACCTCTGGGCCACCCGGACGAACCAACCCAACCAACCTGTGGCACAGCATTTCAACTCCCCCTCCCACTCCACCGAGGATATGCAGGTCATTGGACTCATCCACCGCCAAACCACAACAACCCGACGGTCGGAGGAGGAGCGTCTTATCTTCCGACTGGGAACCCTCCAACCGCAGGGGATGAACTTGGACTTCACCAGTTTCTTCATCCCCCCTCCCCCCACCTTGTCTCAGCCGGATCCTTCCAGCCCGGCACCGCCTTCCTGACCTGCAGTCTTCTTCTTGACCTCTCCGCCTCCATCCTACTCCGACCTATCACCCTCACCTTGACCTCTTTCCACCTATCACATTTCCAACTCCCCTCCTCCAAGTCCCTCCTCCCTACCTTTTATCTTCTCCTGCTGAACACTCTCTGCTCATTCCTGAAGAAGGGCCTGTGCCCGAAACGTCGAATCTCCTGTTCCCTGGATGCTGCCTGACCTGCTGTGCTGTTCCAGCAATAAAGTTTCAACATTTTTCAAGATGTCACCATCTATTTCCCTACATTCTATATCTTCCATGTCCTTTTCCACAGTAAACACTGATGCAAAATACTCATTTAGTATCTCCCCCATCTCCTGCGACTCCACACAAAGGCTGCCTTGCTGGTCTTTGAGGGGACCATACTCTCTCTCTAGTTACCCTTTTGTCCTTAATGTATTTGTAAAAACCCTTTGGATTCTCCTTAATTCTATTTGCCAAAGCTATCTCATGTCCCCTTTTTGCCCATCTGATTTCTCTCCTAAGTATACTCCTACTGCCTTTATACCTTTCTAAGGATTCACTTGATCTATCCTGTCTATATCTAACATATGTTCCTTTTTTTTAAACAAAATCCTCAATTTGTTTAGTCATCCAGCATTCCTTATACCTACCAGCCTTTCCTTTCACCCGAATAGGAATATACTGTCCCAGGACTCCCATTATCTCATTTCTGGAGGCTTCCCATTTTCCAGCCGTCCGACAAACATCTTCCCCCAATCAGCTTTTGAAAGTGCTTGCCTAATACTGTCAAAATTAGCCTTCCTCAAATTTAGAACTTCAACTTTTAGATCTGGCCTATCCTTTTCAATGATTATTTTAAAACTAATAGAATTATGGTCGCTAGCCACAAAGTGCTCCCCCACTGACACCTCAGTCACCTGCCCTGCCTTGTTTCCCAAGAGTAGGTCAAGTTTTGCACCTTCTCTACTAGGTACTTCCACATACTGAATCAGAAAATTTTCTTGTACACACTTAACAAATTCCTCTCCAGTCCCAGTCTATGTTTGAAAAGTTAAAATTCCCTACCATAACCACCCTATTATTCTTACAGATAACTGAAATCTCCTTACAAGTTTGTTTCTCAACTTCCCGCTATTGGGGGGGGTCTATAATACAATCACAATTAGGTGATCATCTTTTCTTATTTCTCAGTTCCACCCAAATACCTTCTCTGGATATATTTCCGGGAATATCCTCCCCAAGTACAGCTGTAATGCTATCCTTAATCAAAAATGCCACTCCCTCTCCTCTCTTGCCTCCCTTTCTGTCCTTCCCTGTAGCATTTGTATCCTGAAACATTAAGCTGCTAGTCTTGTCCATCCCTGAGCCACATGTCTGTAATTGCTATAATATCCCAGTCCCATGTTCCTAGCCATGCCCTGAGTTCATCTGCCTTCCCTGTTAGGCCTCTTGCACTGAAATAAATGCAGTTTAATTTATCAGTCCTACCTTGTTCTCTGCTTTGTCCCTGCCTGCCCTGACTGACTCACTTCTTTTCTCAACTGTACCAGTCTCAGACTGATCTCTTTCCTCGCTATCTCATGGGATCCCCCCTACCCTTACTAGTTTAAATCCTACCAAGCAACTCTAGCAAATCTCCCTGCCAGTATATTAGTCCCCTTCCAATTAAGGTGCAATTGACCCTTCTTGTCCAGTATACTTCTGCCCATAAGAGATTCCAATGATCCAAAAATGTGAATCCTTCTCCAAAGCACCAGTTCCTCAGCTACGCATTCATCTGCTCTATCCTCCTTTTCCTATCCTCACTAGCTCGTAGCACCAGAAGTAATCAGGTATTACTACCCTCAAGGACCTCCTTTTTAAATTCCTACCTAATTTCTTGCATTCTCCCTTCAGAATCTCTTCTTTTCCTATGTCGTTGGTTCGAATGTGTACAATGACCTCCTGCTGGTCTCTCTCCCCTTTCAGAACATTCTGCACCCTCTCTGAGATATCCTTGATCGTGGCACCTGGGAGGCAAACACAGCATTCTGATTTTTCGCTGCTAGCGACAGAAACGTTTGTTTGTGTCTCTGTCTAGACAATCCCCTAACACAATCAACCGCTTGGAACCCGATGTACCCCTCATTACCTTAGAGCCCGTCTTGATACCAGAAACTTGGCTGTTCGGCTACATTTCCCGGAGAGTCCATCACTACCTACATTTTCCAGAACAGCATACTTGTTTGAAATGGGGATAGCCACAGAAGATTCCTGCACCACCTGCCTACCTCTCTTACCTGTCCTGGAGTTAACCCATCTACCTGACAGTATCTGCAGCTTTCCTCCCTTCCTATAACTGCCATCCATCACACCTTCTTGCTCTTGTAAATTCCTCATTGCCTCTAACGGTCCCCACAACCGATCCACTTGAATCTGATAGGATTCACAACCAATGGCATTTGTTGCAATATAATGCTCAATAACACGTAAACTCTCCCTAAACTCCTACATCCGCCAAGAAGAGTATATCACTCTACTAAGGGCCATTTTTGCTTCTTCCAATGTACAGACCCAGAAAATAGCACTGTCTTATCCCTCTATAAAATACTGCTCCAGGCTAACTTAATACTTATGATTTCAGAGACATAGCTCAATAAAACAGACAATCAATAAAGAACCCACTCTACTCACTATTGTAGATTTACAGCAATACGATACTTAAAACTATTCACTTATCTGTTTCTTTTATTGTGAGGTGTGTCTCAAAATATCTGAACAGGTGGAATATATAAAGGTTTTTGGGACCTGTTGTACCACAATGGTAGTGTCTTTATCACTGGCCCAGAAGATCTCACAACACCGGCAAACAGGCTGGCTTTTAAAAAGACACAAAATTGGAGGGTCTTTTGGTGCAATGGTAATGTCCTACCTCTTGGCCAGAAGGCCTGGGTTCATATGCTATTCACCCTGAAGTGTGTCTGAACAGGTTGACTGAAATAAATCATGAATCATTTTCCACCAGAGCGGAGGGCTGGCTTTAGTGAGGAAAATGTAACTGCCACTGATGGAGTATGAGATCTTCTCTAAGGAAAATAGATGAGCTTCTACTTCTCCCCTTAGAATTAGGTGGATGTTTACCACATTAGCAGCATGGAATAGAGTGAATGAAAAGGAAGGGCTTCTCCAAATAAACATATACGCCAACCTAATCTTTTTTTGCACTGACTTAGGAAATCCTGTATTACACTCCTCTCGTCACTGACCTCCCAAAGGGAAGCAATTTTATTCTTCCATTCCCTCTCACAAAATTCAAATTTTGAAATCTTTGACTAAATCTGGTTTTAGCCTGTTCTGCTCCAAGTGAAATAGTCCACACTAAATCAAGAGGACAGACAGTGCTTTGGTTTGAAAGATGGGATCCCTGTCAGTGCAACAACTTGTGTTGGAAGTGTCAGCTTAGAATACATACCGAAGGCTGTGGGCTGGATTTGAACCCATAACCCACTGACTCAAAAATGAGACGGCTACCACTAAGTCCTTACTGAGAGCCAAGCAGAACAAGGGACAAAATAAATGTATATAAAATGAAGAAAAATTTTCATCCTATAGTCACCATCTTTGAGTTTCTCGTCATGAGGCAGTGGGCCATCTGCTTGCACATCAGCACCAGTCAGTATTGTCTTGGAGTCTTCTAGTACCTACAATGAATGAAAATCAAACAGTTTCACTTTAAATTTCATATTTTCTAACGCATTCTGGAAAAAGCACAGATTCAGCTCTAAAATCAAACTGTTTAGTTTCTGATATTGCTGGATTCTCTTTTCTGGTATTGAGTGCTAAGAAACTGGCTTAAAGAGGCTATTGGGTCTGTCACTGTGAGGGACCTGCATAAAGATATGCAGCTGATCCTGAAGTCATATGGGCTCATAACTCAGAACAGGTTGGTAATAATTCAGCTTTTAAATTTGACAAGAAACTTGGACTTACATTCTAGAACAGTCTCCACCAAGTTTCACAACTACAGGAAGGGTGTGTAAAACTTGGCACTCTTGGAAATAAAATCCTTACTGGATTTCAAATCTTCTTGGATTTTGGACAACTAAGTTAAGCGGGGTCAAGGGTTGTTCAAGTAAATACAGAGCACAGGAAGGAGAATGAAGAGCTACACTAAATAAAGCAGGGAAGCTGATAACTAATCTGACGCAGCATTTACAATCTGTACCTCGCCAAATTGTCACAGTATTTGGACAGTAAGTTTGAATTTCATTGAACCAAACACAGTTGAAAAATGTGATATTATCAATGGATTATTTCAAAAATGTTTGATTTTCAAGGGTTAGATCAGTTTGTACCTGCTCAATTGATAATAACTTGTATAGCAACTTTAATGTAGATTCCGAAGATTCGACAGCAGAATGTTATCAAACAAAATTTGATTCAGCGAAAGGGGGAAATGGAGATGTAATGATAATGTCATAGACACTAATGATCTGGGAACATGGATTCCTACTAGAGTGGATAGAATTTAAATTCAATTAAATTTAAATTAATTTGGCCGCACAGTGGCACGTGGTTTGCACTGCTGCCTCACAGTGCCAGAGACCCGGGTTCAATTCCCGCCTCAGGCAACTGTCTGTGTGGAGTTTGCACCTTCTCCCTGTGTCTGCGTGGGTTTCCTCCGGGTGCTCCGGTTTCCTCCCACAGTCCAAAAATGTGCAGGTCAGGTGAATTGGCCATGCTAAATTGTCCGTAGTGTGAGGTGAAGGGGTAAATATAGGGGAATGGGTCTGGGTGGGTTGCTCTTTGGAGGGTCGGTGTGGACTTGTTGGGCCAAAGGGCCTGTTTCCACACTGTTAGTAATCTAATCTAATAATAAATCTGGATTATAAAACTTAACTCTCAGTAATGGTGATCAAGACACCAAGGTGTTGTTGAAAACCTATCTTGTTCTCTAATATTCAATGAGGAAGGAAATCTGCCCACCTTACCCAGTCTGGCCTATAAGTGACTTCACATCCACCTCAACATGAGTATCTATTAACCACCCTCTGAAATGCCCTAACAAACCACTCAGTTCAAGGGATTTGGGAAGGACAACATATTCTGGCCTTAGAGGAATACAAAATCATTGGAATATACTAGGACAAGTAGATTTTAAGGATCATCTTCAAAGGAAAGATTTCAGGAGCTAACTCCAGAGCTATGGGTCATGTTGAAAACAAGGCTGTAAATGGTACAGTGATTACAAGGGCAGAGTTGGAAGGGTGCAGAGATCTGGAAGGAAAATGCAAGTAAAGGCGAAATTTGAAAGTAAAAATGAATATTTTCAATATTGCGGTATTGCTGAAATAGTCAGTTTGCATAAAAATAGACAAACAATAGTGGAAATTTGGACACAGGTAGCAGAGTTTTGAAGGAGCTTAAGTTTATTAAAAAAGGAGTTCAGTCAGGAAAGTATAAGAACAGTCAAGTTTAGAAGTGACAAAGACATGGTTAAAGGCTTCCAAAGCAGGGACAGGCCAGAAATTTTCAACATTACAGAGTGAGAATAGGAAGTCCTGGTGATGGAGCAGATATATGGTCAGAAGCTTATCTTGTGGTCAAACAGGACAGCAGGTTTGCAAACAGTTTGGCTCAGCCAGTGGTCAGGCCAACAGTGGTCAGGGTGAGCAATGAAGCTGGTGAGTAATGAAGACAGCTTGTGGGTGGACAGAGGGCCCTGTACCCTATTCAAACCTTTATGCTTACCTTGAACAATCCTTTCAACATGATATCTATAATCTTGTACTGCTGATTAATGTCATTTAATTCAATCATGTTCTTCAAAGCATGCATCTGGTCCTTGCGTTTTGTTTCAAATAGTTTTCTATCTAAACAATAGTATTGTTGAGGAAAGTATGCAGTGCCACAGTTTAGAGATTGTTCTGCAAGATTTTGTTCACAGTCCAATGAATGCACTGGAAAGGCAATCCCAACAAACAAATTCAGTTCCACCAACCCTCTCAAAGCAGGGTTCTTTTTGCCATGTCAGGCTAAACATTTGAAAGGAGTTCGTAGGATTTTAGATTTGGTTTTCAATGAAACCAAATCTGTGCAGTAAAGGATACAGATTTCTAGACTTGGGTCCAAGTTTTGCTTCTGACCATTGGAAGATTTCAATGTATTTAAGTACATGCTCATCACAATCACACAGAGCTGTAGGACATCCATGATCCACTGTAAAGACAAATCAACCTGTCAAATAGCAGTGAAACAAATGTATATGTCGTTCAAATGTATTCAATCTTGCAGCATATCCTCAACATAATGCACAAATTCGGATCATGAAACTGTTTATTCACTGGAAAAAGGATGGAAGTTCAAAATCTGAGTTTTAGAAATTTGGGATGAACTGTCATCCATTGCTTCAAGTTGTCAAACAAACCCAACAGCTACAACATAGGTATGGTCGCTGATAAAATTATCTCAGCACTATCTCACCCATAAATAATTCACAAGCATGGCTAAGGTGATACCGGATTAGCCACAGGTCCTTATTTCATTTAACATAAGAACCAGGAGAAGGAGTAGACAACTCAGTCCCTCAAGTCTACTCAACCACAGGATGATATCTCTGATCATGGCTAATCCCAGCCTCAACTCTACTTGCCTGCCTGCTCTTCATAACTCTTCAACTCGTGATTAAATAAAACACCAGCTATCTCCTCCTCAAAATTATTCAATATCCCAGTATTCACCACATTCTGGAGGAGTGAATTCCACAGATTCACAACCCTTTCAAAGAAGCAATTTCTTATCTCTTTTAAATCTACTGCCCCTTGTTGTGGTTCTGTTCGCCGAGCTGGGAATTTGTCTTGCAAACGTTTCGTCCCCTGTCTAGGTGACATCCTCAGTGCTTGGGAGCCTCCTGTGCAGCGCTTCTGTGATGTTTCCTCCGGCATTTATAGTGGTTTGTCTCTGCCGCTTCCGGTTGTCAGTTCCAGCTGTCCGCTGCAGTGGCCGGTATATTGGGTCCAGGTCGATATGTTTGTTGATAAGAGTCTGTGGATGAGTGCCATGCCTCTAGGAATTCCCTGGCTGTTCTCTGTTTGGCTTGCCCTATAATGGTAGTGTTGTCCCAGTCGAATTCATGTTGCTTGTCATCTGCGTGTGTGGCTACTAAGGATAGCTGGTCGTGTCGTTTCGTGGCTAGTTGGTGTTCATGGATACGGATCGTTAGCTGTCTTCCTGTTTGTCCTATGTAGTGTTTTGTGCAGTCCTTGCATGGGATTTTGTACACTATATTGGTTTTGCTCATGTTGGGTATCGGGTCCTTCGTTCTGGTGAGTTGTTGTCTGAGGGTGGCTGTTAGTTTGTGTGCTGATACCCAACATGAGCAAAACCAATGTAGTGTACAATGTACTTCTCATTCTAGATTGTTCCTCAAGGAAGCATCCCTTCTATTGTCTACTTTTTAAATCTACTTTAGCATCTTATATATCTCAATTAGATCTCCTCTCATTCATCTAAACTCAAGTATTAGCCAATACTGCTCAATCTTTCTTCATAAGATAGACCTCTCATCTCTAGAATAAATCTAGTCAACCTCCTCCCTGCTGTCACCAAATACAATTACATCCCTCATCTAGTAATGGAACCAAAGCTGTACGCAATACTCCAGATGCAGTGTACAGAAATGCCTTGTACAGTTGCAGCAACACTTTTCTGCTTTTATACTCTGTTCCTTCAGCAATAAATGTCAAAGCTCCATTTGCCTCCCTTGTTACCCGCTGTACCTGCATGCTAGTTTTCTGCAATTCATACATGAGGACATCCAGAACCCTTTGTACCAAAGCACTCTGAAGTTTATCTCCATTTAAGTAATAAGTTGCCTTTCCACTTTTCTAATGCACCAAACAACTCCACCATCCTATGGCTGACTACTTCAACTCCCCCTCCCACTCCGCCAAGGACATACAAGGATCTCCTCCACTGCCAAATCCAAGCCACCCGACGCCGAGAGGAAGAATGCCTCATCTTTCACCTTGGGACCCTGCAACCACATGGCATCAACATCGATTTCACTGGTTTCCTCATCCCTCCTCCCCACAACTTATCTCAGACCCAAACCTACAACTCAGCACCGCCCTCTTAAACTGTCCTACCTGTCCACCTTCCTTCCCACCTATCCGCTGCACCCTCCTCTCCAAACTATCACCCCCACCTCCATCTACCTTACGTCTTCCCAGCTACCTTCCCCCAGCCCCACCCCTCCTATTTAGCTCTAACTCCCCCACCCACATTCCTGATGAAGGGCTTAAATTGATTCTCCTACTCCTCAGATGCTGCCTGACCTGCTGTGCTTTTCCAGTGCCACACGTTATGACTCTTGACTGTCCAGCATCTGCAGTCCTCACTTTCTCCTGATCAAAATGAATAACCTCACACATATCCATGTTAAACTCCAATTGCCATATTTTGGCCCATTCACCAAAGTATCAATCTGCATATTTCTTCATTTACTTTCCCACCTATTTTTGTGTCATCTACAAATTTGGCTCCATTACTTTCTAACCCCACATCCAAGTCACTTATGTAGACATAAATAGTTGGAGCTCAAGGAGCCATCCTAGGAACGGGAGTGGGAGAAAGATGAGGAGTTTTTTATTCCACTTGGACAGTTGTGAATAATTGGAACTCTCTTCCCTCCTGGGGTGGGGAACAGTAGATGTAGTTCAATTCTTGATTAACACAATGTTGAGGAGTATTAGAGGTAAGTGAGAATGTCAAGTTAGTCTCGATTAATCAGTTTATTATCTAAAACTTCAATTAAATCTTTTGAATGTCCAGATTCACCACATCAACTGCATCATCTACAGAAGGACAAAAGAACTAGGAGTAGGCCATTCAGAAGCCCGTGCCTGTTCCAACACTTCAGACTGACTAGAAAGTCAAGGGTATGGGGATGGTTAAGGCCACAATCAGATCAGCCATAATCTCATCAAATCCTGCAGCAGGCTTGAAGGGCGAAGTGGACTACTCTGGCTCCTAATTTGCATGTTTAGGTAAAGGAAGTCCCTCTGTTGATGTACTTACGCACCATCCAAACGTTGCACTGGAGATATCCTTAGACAGCACCTTCCAAACCCAAGATTACTACAATCTAGGGCGGAATGGCCTAGATGTTCCACAGCTTTGAACCCATGGTCATTATCGCATGAGGAATCAACTTTCATCGTCCACTTATAGCAGTAGAGGAAACAGATGCAGGAGTAGGTCATTCAGACCCTTGAATCTGCTCTACCCTTCAATCGAATTCAAAACTTCATCACCTTCTGAATGAAGAAATCCCTCCTGATCTCAGTTCTAAATGTCTGCCCCTTATGCTGAGATTGTGTTCCCTGCTTATAGCCTGGGGAAGTATCCTTCCCACATATACCCTGTTGAGACCTGTAAGAATGTTGCACATTTCAGTAGGATTACGTCTCATTTTCTTCTCCATTCTGCAGAACATGGGCCAAGGCTGCTCAACCTCACCTCACCATTCACTTATGGAGCAGGTGGCTGTGTGTCACTGCCCTTTGCAGATTCAGTTGAGGAACATCTCAATGACAGAATTCCATTTGGCCTGCTGAGTCTGCACTGACCCCTCAAAGACTATCCCACCCTATTCCCATAACTCTGCATTTACCTGAACTAAGGTTGTACAATCGTGGACACTACAGGGCAATTTAGCATGGCCAACCCACCTAACCTGCACATGTTTGGACTGTGTAAGCACTCAGAGGAAACAGCAGATCATGTGCAAACTTGACACCGTCTGGAATCGAACCCGGGTCCCTGGAGGCAACAGTGCGAACCACTGAGATGCCGTGCTGCCCCTGTGGAGGTTAAACACTTCTGCTGTTTTTTTAAAGCTGTACATGGGGCCTTGATTCGAGCTGTCTTACAATGAGTTGACAGATGCTGCACAAACACTGGCTGCCGAGTCCAGAATAGTCGGCATGATTTTGGGACATTCCACCCCTTCCGCCCGCTGAAAGGCCAGTTTGGCATCAGCAATAGATTTATTGCAGAACTTGGACTATCATCAGTACAATGCTGAAACAGTTGTGGGAGTTTAGACGGAGGTAGGTGGAGGTAGAGGCTGCAGTGTGGGCTAACAGCAACCACTGACCCATACCAACCTATAAACACACCACCTCCTTCACCCCCCCACCTTCACACCCCCACCCCCTCTCCTTCACCACCCCACCCCCGTCACCATCTCTCCCGTTCACCCCCACCCCTCCCCCTTCACCCCCACATCCCTCTCCTTCACCCCCACCCCTTCACACCCCCACCCCCCTTCACCCTCTCTCCTTCACCACCCCTCCCTCTTCACTCCCACCCCCTCACCACCCCTCCCTCTTCACCCCCACTCCCTCACCACCCCTCCATCTTCACCCCCACGCACTCACCCCCACCTCCTCACCACCCCTCCCTCTTCACCCCCACCTCCTCACCACCCCTCCCCCTTCACCCCCACCTCCTCACCACCCCTCCCCCTTCATCCTCACCCCCTTCACCCCCTCACCACCCCTCCCCCTTCACCCTAACCACCCCTCCCCCTTCACCCCCTCACCACCCCTGCCCCTTCACCCTCACCACCCCTCCCCCTTCACCCTCACCACCTCACCCCCACACCACTCCCCCATCACCCTCACCACCCCTCCCCCTTCACCCCCACCACCCCTCCCCCGTCACCCTCACCACCCCTCCCCGTCACCCTCTCAACCCCTCCCCTTCACTCCCACCCCCTCACCACTCCTCCCCCTTCACCCCCACCCCACCCCTCCCCCTTCACCCCCACATCACCCCTCCCCCTTCACCCCCACACCACCCATCCCCCTTCACCCCCACACCACCCCTCCCCCTTCACCCCCACAAAACCCCTCCCCCTTCACCCCCACACCACCCCTCCCCCTTCACCCCCACACCACCCCTCCCCCTTCACCCTCACCACCCCTCCCCCTTCACCCCCACCACCTCTCCCCCTTCACCCCACCCCCTCACCACCTTCACCCCCACCCCACCCCTTCACCACACCCCGTCACCCTCACCACCCCTCCCCCTTCACCCCCTCACCACCCCTCCCTCTTCACCCCCACACCCTCAACCCCACCTCCTCACCACCCCTCCCTCTTCACCCCCACCTCCTCACCACCCCTCCCCCTTCACCCCCACCTCCTCACCACCCCTCCCCCTTCAGCCCCACCTCCTCACCACCCCTCCCCCTTCAGCCCCACCTCCTCACCACCCCTCCCCCTTCAGCCCCACCTCCTCACCACCCCTCCCCCTTCACCCCCTCACCCCCCCTCCATCCTCACCCCCTTCACCCCCACCCCCTCACCACCCCCCCTTCACCCACACCCCCTCACCACCCCTCCCCCTTCACCCCCACCCCCTCCACCCCTCTCCTTCACCCCCATCCCCTCACCACCCCTCCCCCTTCACCCCCACCTCCTCACCACCCCTCCCCCTTCACCCCCACCTCACCACCCCTCCCCCTTCACCCCCACCTCACCACCCCTCCCCCTTCACCCCCACCCCCCTCCCCCTTCACCCCCTCTCCCCCTTCACCCCCTCACCCCCCCTCCCCCTTCACCCCCTCACCCCCCCTCCCCCTTCACCCCCTCACCCCCCCTCCCCCTTCACCCCCCCTCCCCCTTCATCCTCACCCCCTTCACCCCCACCCCCTCACCACCCCCCCTTCACCCCCACACCACCCCTCCCCCTTCACCCCCACCCCCTCCACCCCTCTCCTTCACCCCCATCCCCTCACCACCCCTCCCCCTTCACCCCCACACCTCTCTCCTTCACCCCCATCCCCTCACCACCCCTCCCCCTTCACCCCCACCCCCATCCCCTCACCACCCCTCCCCCTTCACCCCCACCTCCTCTCCTTCACCCCCATCCCCTCACCACCCCACCCCCTTCACCTTCACCCCCTCTCCTTCACCACCCCCACACCCCTCCCCTTCAGTAACACTGAGGCGGCCACCTCCTGCCTGAGCTGAATCATCCCACAGCCATCCGACCTGAGCAGCCGCCCCTGAACCTAGCTTTCCAATTAGACCCAGGGCACATCGTGCAAAAAGACAAATGTAATTATTCGAAGCGGTGGGCCTACCGAATCGTGAAGTACAACTGTGAAAAGAACCTTTTATCAACCATATCCGGGAGCGCCCAAGTGGAGGTCCTCTCAGCTCGGTGCCTGCCGCTCGACTGATTCTGCGCATGCGCAACCCTCGAGTCATCTGACCAATCAGCCGTCCCGTAGGCGCGCATGCGCGTTACTCGCCCCTCGTTTGCTACTTTCTGATCTGCGAAGTTAAAAATCACACACCACCAGGTTATAGTCCAACAGGTTTAATTGGAAGCACTAGCTTTCGGAGCGACGCTCCTTCATCAGGTGACACTATCACCCAGTCGAACACCGGCATCTCCAAATCATGATCTGCGAAGGAATGTCCTGAGGTTTCCTGGAGAAGGAACAAGTGAGCCACTTTCCTGGGTGAAAGTAAGGACTGCAGATGCTGGAGATCAGAGTCAAGATTAGAGTGGTGCTGGAAAAACACAGCAGGTCAGGCAGCATCCGAGGAGCAGGAAAATCGACTTTTCGGGTCGGAACCATTCATCAGGATTCTTGATGAAGGGCTTTTGCCCGAAACGTTGATTTTCCTGCTCCTCAGATGCTGCCTGACCTGCTGTGCTTTTCCAGCACCACTCTCATCTAGACTTCACAGACTTGAGCTTAAAAATGCGTTGCTGGAAAAGCGCAGCATGATTCCTGAAACGTCGATTCTCCTGTTCTTTTGATGCTGACTGACCTGCTGTGCTTTTCCAGCACCACTCTAATCTTGACTCTAATCTCCAGCATCTGCAATATCCACTTTCACCTTCTTGGGGTGTTAATACACTCAAGTAACACTATTAGAGAGAGACTTCCAGGTTTTTGATCCAGCGATACTGAAGGAAAAGCTAATCAATTTCCAGGTTATAGTCCAAAAGGTTTATTTAGAAATACAATCTTTTGGAGACCTGCTCCTTCATCAGGTTACTAGTGGGCAGGATCCTATCCCACTAGCTACCTGATGAAGGAGCAGCGCTTTAAAAGCGTGTACTTCCAGATAAACCTGTTGGACTATAAACTGGCATTGTGTGATGTTCAACTTTGTCCATCCCAGTCCAACACTAGCACCTCCACAACATGTTTCCAAGTCAGGATCGTGAGTGACTTTGAGGGGAGCTTGCAGGATGTGGTGTAAGCATGTATCTGCTGCCTCAGTAGCAGAAGGGCATAACATCTCTAAGATGGAATTCACCAAGGCTCCTAAGATAACATCTTCTAAACCCACAACCACTGCCATCTAGAAGAACAAGGGTAGCAGATTCATGGGAACACGATCACTTGTACATTGCCCTCCGAGTCATTCACCCTCCTGATATTGCTGTTCATTCAGGGTCACTAGGTAAAAAAAATCCTGGAATTCCCTCCCTAACAGCATTGTGGGTCTACCCAGAGGCAGTGTGGCACAGTGTAGCATGCTGCCTTACAGCACCAGGGATCTGGATTCAATTCCACCCTTGGACAACTGTGAGGATTTCACACAAGCTCCCTTCTGTGTGCGTGGGTTTACTTTGGGTGCTCCAGTTTTCTCCCACAGTCCAGATTTGATCGATTGACCATACTAAAATGCCCATCGTGTCTAAGAATGTGCAGGCTTCGTGGGTTTCTGGGATAGATCCCATCAGGACCTGAGGAAGTATCTACCTAAATGTTTTTCAAGACACCCAACACCTCCTCCTTAATATTGACATGCCCTAGAATATAGATACCTCACCCTAATGTCACCATCATCCATGTCCTCCTTGGTGAATACTGATGCAAAGTACTCATGAAAGAACACACACATTTTCTCTAGATCTACACATAAAATCCCTCCTTATCTGAGAGTGGACCCAACCTTCGCCACTAGCTACTCTCTTGCTCCTCATATACAAATGCTTTCGGATTGACCTTAATCCTAGTTGCCAAGATCATTTTATGGCCCATTTCTCCCCCTCTTAATTCTTTGTTTAAGTTCTTTCCTGCTTCCTTGATATTCCTCAAAGTCCTTGTCCAATTTCAGTTTCCTAAACCTTGCATATTCTTCCTTTCTTTCTTCAATAAACTTCCAGTATCTCATCATCTAGGGCTCCTGAATCTTGCCATCCTTATCTTTCATCCTGACAGGAGCATGCTGGTCCTGAACTCAGGACCATTGGTGTCTGCAAGGGTCAGTACTTTGTTGTTTGTAAATTATAAAAATGATTTGGAAGAAAATATAGGTAGTCGGGTTAGTAAGTTTGTAGATGACACGGAAGTTGGTACAATTGTAGTCGGTGAGGAAGATTCTATAGTGTGAGGTTACACAGGAACGCAGCCATCGTGTTACACCAGGAATACCTGTACAAAGATCTACATCAAGGCCCCAGCAACCACCTCTCCTTCCTAGGAGAGAGTTTCTTAGGACAGATCCCATCAGACCCTGCGGACTTATCTACCTTAATGCAGCAGGATATACATCAATGGAAAGTTGTGTTGAGAAAAAGATGGGAGTTTAATCCAGACAAGTGTGAGGTGATGCATTTTGGGAGATCAATTGCAAGAGGAAAGTATACATCACATGTCAGGACTCTTAGGAATATGGAGAGACAGGGGAATCTTGGAGTACAAGCCCATTATTTCCCTGAAAGTTGAAACACGAGTGGATAAGGTGGTAAAGAAAACTTATGGCAAGCTTGCCTTCTGCAGTCAAGGCACTGAGTATAAAACTTTAGTCAGATAACATTTGGAATATTATGTTCAGTTCTGGTCGCAACACTGTAAGAAGGATGTGGAGTTTTGGAGAGGGTGGAATAAACGTTTACCAGGATGTTGTCTGGATTGGAGTGTATTAACTATAAGGAGAGGTTGGAAAAACTGGAATTGTTTTCGCAAGAACGTTGGAGGCTGAGGAATTACCTGATAGAAGAATATAAAATTATAAGAGGGATGGATATTGGACTTTTTTTCCCCCAGGGTGGAAATGTCAAATAGTAGGGGACCTAAGTTTAAAGTGAGAGAGGCAAAGTCTAATGAAGATGTATGAGGCAAATTTTCTTATACAGCAGGTGGTAGGTGCCTGGAATATACTGCCACGTAAGGCCTTAGAAGCAGATACAACAGTAATATTTAAGGCACATTCGAACAAACATGAAACAGGCAGGGAATAGAGGGATACAGATCATGTGCAGACTGATCGGATTTGAAAATAAAACGTACCAAACTTTGTCACCAAGTTATCCTTTATTTACACATGAACAGTACTGGTTTATAGTACTGCCTCACAGTCAGGCGCCAGATGTCAACATCCCTGACACTCAACTTTTTTATGTCAGTCAGGGCTTCCTGATTGGACGAGATTAACAGTCCCAAGCGTGGGACGGTGCGGTGGCTCATGGTTAACATTAATGCCTCACAGCACCAGGGACCCGGATTTGATTCCAGCCTCGGGCAACAGTCTGTGTGGAATTTGCACATTCTCCCTGTGTGGGTTTCCTCCGGGTGCTCCGGTTTCCTCCCACAGTCCAAAGATGTGCAGGCCAGGTGAATTGAACATCTTAAATTGCCCATAGTGTGAGGTGCATTAGTCAGAGGGAAATGGGTCTGGGTGGTTACTCCTCGAAGGGTTGGTGTGGACTTGTTGGGCCAAAGGGCCTGTTTCCGCATTGCAGGGTATCTAATCAGGGAATTCATATTCTGAGGTCCAGATGGCTGACCTTGTACAATCACTGCATCCTTCCCCTTCCAAGTGCATGGACATAGGTCAGTCCTTTTTCTTGGAGAGCTTCCTGGGGCATTTTAGGCTCCTCCAACTCAGCATCAGACAGGGATGGCCTATAGCACATAGGGGTTCACCTTTGGCAGCAGGAATACCTCAGTACAATTTCACTCTCATCTGGCAGCAAAGGCATTGAGGCAGCTACTTCTGTTATGTCCAACTCTGATTCAAAGGACTTGATAGTGTTTGACAGAGGAGATGAATCCAGGGGTTCCAGCAGCATTTCTCAATATTCAAAGGGGCAGGGCATGTTCTGGCTGACAAGCTATTTGAGAATTGCAGCTTTCATATGGACTGTCACGCTTACCTGAACTTTATATGCCACTGATCCTGAGCACGCCCATTACCCACGCAAAGCCATTTCTGGGATTCTTCCACCAAACTTTGTCCCTTGTATCAAACTGCCTCTCTCGTGTGGCAGACGCTGCGGCCCTACACTGAAGTTCCTATGCTGTTTTACCCTCTCCTCAGCCAGATCAGACTTCACCGGGTGTGGAGTCTTCTATTGAGTAGCAACTCTGCTGGTGCGATCCCCGCTGTTGTATGGGGGGGGGGGTGGACCTGTAGTCATGAAACTAAACACTTCCCTGTGAATACTATGTTTGTTTTCAGTCACTTTACTTTTGAAGGGGAACATAAGACTAAGAGGAGGCTATTCAGCCTATTGAGCCGGCTCCACCATGCAGTACAATCATAGCTGAATCAAACACTTCAATGCCTATTACCCACCCAGTCCCCACAGCCCTACACACCACTGGTCGTCAGGAATCGGTCAGTCAAACTCTATCTTAAACATACTCAAACACTGAACTTGCACAGCACTCTGTGGTAAGGTGCAATAGGCCGTGGTGTTGGGAATACTGACAACTCTGGCTCCAATTGCAGCAAGTCAGTCAAAGCAAATTAATACCCTGATAGAGTTCTTGGTTGATTAACCCAAATCTTGCTGGTAGATAGAATGGGGAAGTTGAGGCACAAGGTGGTGTTAGGAATTTTGAGGGCACCGCAAAGCAGGCCATGAAGTCATTTCACTGTCAAAAATCAGGAAAATGGATCAGTTTGGTTGTTCTCTTGGTCATATTAAGGTTAATTAGATTTGCCTTAGCACCATCATTCCTGTTTTCATGAACTCTGTAACAGAAACCAATAAGGTCATTCTTACAGACCATCACCTACACCTCACTGTGCAAAAGGATTCGTGTAGTGTGGGATGTTATGATTAAGTCCAAGTGGCTTCTCGTGTTGAAGCTTAGTTTATTTAGAGCAGATTTGTTTCAACAGCATAAATCCTAAAATACACTAACATAGGAACATTAGGCATACAGCATAACTAAATTCTGGCCTTTTTAAAATAGTAACTCCCACAGACTGTTCAAGTAGTAAAACTAACCAAGAGAAGAGCATGGAATACCAAGCACAGAAAAGCTCACAACAAAAAGCTCGAGAAAGAGATGTAGTTGAATTTTCTAACTGCAAGGGGAATGAAAAAGACCTCAATGTGGAAATTTTATCCAATCACCTGAAACCAGTACTGTCTCCCATTTTCAGAAGCATATCCAAACCTGCTGTCTAGTCTCTCACCGGTGGTCGTCCAGCAAGTTCATCCTAATGCATCCCTCAAAACAAAAACTCTGGAGTGAAGAAGCATTTCTCAGTCAGTCAGTCAGGAGAAAGTGAGGACTGCAGATGCTGGAGATCAGAGCTGAAAATGTGTTGCTGGAAAAGCACAGCAGGTCAGGCAGCATCCAAGGAACAGGAGAACCGACGTTTCGGGCATAAGCCCTTCTTCAGGATTCCTGACCTGCTGTGCTTTTCCAGCAACACATTTTCAGCTTTGTCAGTCAGTCAAACAGGCCGTCTCTCTCTCCTGCATCCGCAATACCTTGCTATCCAATAAAACAGAGCACTGAAAAGAATTTTGGGAAGAAGTTGCATCATTTAGTCCACATTTTCATGATTTTTCTCTAAGATGGCTGATAGGAGTCCCTTCAGGATTAAGCTTCACATCTGAGAAAATCCAGGTCAATCTTAGAAGTTTGGCAACCCAAGTGCATCCCACTGGAGGTAGGAAATACTGCCAGGCCCTGTACATGTATCTGCATTCTCCATTGCTATCAAAGCTTTGAATGCTCACCACAATCGTTGCAAGTTGTAGTGATGGCCTGTCCCACACGTCTCAATATCAGTGAAGCTGTCATCACCAAAAAAGTAAGACTTCCTATTTAAATTGTTATTGGCAGTGGTTTCTGGATTAATAAACTTGCATAAACTAGATTGAGCTGTGAATGGGTAAACCAATAAATCAAGGACAGTAGTCAGTACAATAGCAAAACCATTTCACACCTCTTAGTGGGCAAAAAAAGTGTGTGCAGGTAAGGACCCACAATGAACAGTAGGTAAATTGATGTTTCGGGCAAAAGCCCTTCATCAGGAATGGCCATCAGGATTTTTCTGCTCCTCCGATGCTGCCTGACCTGGTGTGTTTTTCCAGCACCACTCTGATCTAAACTCTGGTTTCCAGTATCTGCAGTCCTCACTTTTGCCCACAATGAACAGAGAAAGCAAGGGACAGGAACAAACTAAAAGATTGAGATCAATATAAAGAGCAATGGAAAATCAGTAAGTGAAGAATTAGAACCCATACAGCGTGGAAACAGGCCATTCTGCCCAACAAGTCCACACTGACTCTCCGAAGAGGATCCCACCCAGACCCGTCCCCTTACTTTATCCCTGTAACCCTGCATTCCCAAGGCTAATCCACCTAACTTACATATACCTGAGCACTATGAACAACTTAGCATGGCCAATCCACATAACCTGCACATCTTTGGATTCTGGGAAGAAATTGGAGCATCCAGAGGAAACCCACAGAAATTCTAAAAAGTATAAAAGTACTAAGTAACATAGTGAAAAGAATAAGAATACATGGCTGGGATATCAAAGATTATAGCAAAAAGTAGTTGAGAAAGTGCTGAAGTGGAACAGTGATCCCCTAAAAGACAGATGCAAGCCAAACTGTTGTCTTCTTTTTGGAGAATTGAAGGTACCTAGTTTCCACGTCAGTTCAATGGGCTCCGAGATATGTAATTTCAATGAGTAATCTGTAAACTCTACAACACGCGGATTTGATAATGCTTGACTGGGTCAGGTAGAGGATTTGTAGTGTGGTTGCACACTCTAACACCTCAAATCAATGGACAAGGAAACAGCAGACTTGCTAAATGACTGTTTCAAATCCATATTCATAGTACAAGGCAGAGGCTGAAATACCAGTAGCAAAAGGAAACTAGGAGGCAGATTTTCTTGGAGGCCATTGAAAATAGTGACCAGGATTAAATTCTGGGATTTCCATTCTGTTCTTTTTCTAGAGAGTTTTACTGGGTTGTGAGCCCAGAAGCTGCTCTCCCGAAATGCTCTGTTCCAATTTGGGGGTCGGCAACATCTCTCCTCCACAATTTTCATGATGTTAGGCCAGCTTTGATGTCATGTGATCAAGGCCTCTGAGAGTTGTGAACCATAGTGTGGATTCACAGCATTATGAAACAAGTCTGAAAAGTCTTGCCTATACCCCATCCAAGCAGTGTTACATTCTCCACGTCCATTTACTCAATAAGCAATACAGAACCAATAAACCATGTAACAACTAATGGACGGGGATATGGTACATCATTTCAGGCACATTAACAACTGAAATAAAGGATTTATCAAACTCGTTCAAGGTCAGCATCGGTTTGAAAATTTGGGTTTTAAAATGCAAATCACCAGAGCAAGCTGCAGTTGTCAGAATAGAAATTTAATTAGAAAACCTGGGAATAAAATATCACAGTACTGATGAGACCAGTGGTTTGTCATTTAAACAAATCCAGCTCATCGTCCCCCCCTTAGGAAAGAATATCTGACCTTGCTCAGGCTGACCTACACATTACCCCACATCTAGTTGACTGAACTGTCTGAGTGAGCCACTCCATTGTTTCAAACTGCCAAAGACAAAGGACTATGGAAGTGGAAGGATTACCCAGCATCAGCCTAGGGCACCGGAAATAACAGCAAGCCCTACCCTTGAAGGTTCCAAGTTCTTAGAAATAGCTGTAAATCAGGAAAAGGAAGGAAGGAAGCAGAGGTGAGGAGAAATCTGTTTTTCTCTCAGAGAAAGATAGTGGAAGCAGAGTCCTTGAAGTTTCATCCGGAGGATCACTGAAGATGTTACCTAATGGGGTGATGAAACATTTGAAAATGAACCTTCCAGCTCAGCGAGCAAACCTACGTTCAGAGCCCTTGAATATTTCAAAGGCAATGGTGGATTGATTGTTGATAGGTAAAAGGTGTGACAGGTTATCAGGGTAGGCAACAATGTGGAACAAACAGATAACCATGACTTTCTTGACTGGCATTGCAGGTTTGAGGGGCTGAAAGGCTTACTGCTGCTCCTAATTTAAATGTATGTTCATACGTTTAGAGAAAAGAGCTGAACACAAGAGGGAAGGTAAAAGTGACTGCCATTAACATCAGGACAACATTTGACCAAGTATGGCATCAAGGAGTCCTAACAAAATGACAAGCTGTGCTGATTGAAATCAAGTATGTGTATTTATATAAAACATATCATTGCAGAACATCCCAAAGCTCTTCACAGCTACTGACGCATGTAAGATACTCAGATGATTAGATAGGGTGGACAGTGAGAGCCTTTTTCCTCAGATGATGATGGCTAGCACATGGGGACATAGCTTTAAATTGAGGATTGATATAGGACAGATGTCATAGGTAGTTTCTTTACTCAGTAGTTAGGGCGTGGAATGCACTACCTGCAACAGTAGTAGACTCACCAATTTTAAGGGCATTTAAATGGTCATTGGATAAACATATGAAGAAAATGCAAGAGTGTAGGATAGATAGGCTTCACAGTAGTTCTATAGATTGGCGCAACATCGAGGGCTGAAGGGCCTGTATTGTGCTGTAATGTTCTATGCTCTATGTGAGTTTTTAAAAAATTCCAAAATTTTCTTTTAAAATGTTTACTTATAACCCGATAAAAGAGTCAGTGTGACACAGCCATTAATAACGCCAATAACGTAATCTTTCCTCAATAGGTTAACTTAGTCCAAATAATTATACATTGAAAGCAAGATTTAAAAAAATATCATACAATAGCCTCGGATGTCAAAGTAGACATTCTACTTCCACTTGTGAAAACAGACTCCTTTTCAGCTAATCCATTATGAATGCTCATCTTGGCTCCAAGACTACCTAATGAAGCCAACTGAGAACCATATCAACAAACAGCATTGTGAAATCCAAGATTCACGGCCAGTTTATATTTGCTGAAGTTGTTTGGTTGACTGACATCTTTGAGGTTGTAAGGAGTTATTATTTGAACAGTTACTATGTATGTTCAGATGGACAAAGATTAAGATTTTTCAAGTGAGGTGAAGTTTGCTGCTGATACTATAACAGTTTGGAAAGACATTTTTCTGGGGTTGCAAGAGCATTGTTTTTTTTTCCCCCAAAGGAGATTTAAATGCACTCAAGGAATTGCCACGTTATTATATGGCTCATTGGTTTTAATGTGCATATTGGGTGAAGAGGTCAGGGATGACATTGAGGAGTATGGAGAATAATGGAATGCAAAGGGTGAGAGCTTAACATCTTTTAAAACAACTGGGATGAAGCCCAGAAACCAAAGCGAAACTTTAACCAGCCTGCCTCGTGGCTGTATTCAAACTGCTTTAAGTTAAAAATCACAGGACACCAGGTTATAGTCCAACAAGTTTATTTGGAAGCACTAGCTTTTTGAGCGTTGCTCCTTCATCAGGTGGTGAAGGAGCAGTGCTCCGAAAGCTAGTGCTTTCAAATAGACCTGTTGGACTATAACCTGTGTTGTGTGATTTTTATTTTTGTACACCCCAGCCCAACACCGGCATCTCCCAATCATTCAAATTGCTTCTGAGAGTTGATGGACTTGACTTGACCCTGCTCTGTATCCCTGAGTGATAATCATGCATGCAAGACCACTTACATGGAGACAGGTCAGGGATCTTGAGATCAAACCTTTAGATCATAAGTGTTAATGATATGAATGACGAAGTAGAGAGTCTGTCGAGGTTTACAGATTGACATTATGTGAACAGGCATGACAGCAAAAAAAAATTAAAATCAATATGTTATTATTGGTCAGGAGATCGTAATCATGGAGAAGAGGGGGGGATTTAGGTTTCCATGTCTAAAAAGAAATTTACCAAAAGCTACTGTACGAATACAAAAAGACAAAAAGTATTGTTAGCTTTTACCTAAAGAGATTGGAATTGGAGAGTGAGGAAATGAGAATGTTGATTCTTGAAATAGGGAACTGATGCAAACGGAGATTCAGATCATCTACACTTGAATTTAACGCAAGAATTGGCTCAAGAGGCTGAATGGCCTACAATGGTTGAATAGTTATGTATTTTATGTCAGCATCATGCTTTGTGGTGTTTCTCACTGAAGACAGGCTAGAGGATTCTGCCTGTTGGATTCTGTGATCTGAAGGTATTACCACATTGCAGGCGAGGTGTTCTATGCTGGAAATGGGGGTGGAAACCTGCCTATGACCTTCTGTGGCTGTGGTGTATTTTGCTGATGCCAGCTTGCCTGTCATTTCTTTTGTACATTAGCCCCTAACATGGCTGCTGACATTTCCCCTGCTCCAGTTTTAGATAATCAGAGGCATTTACTTAACACATGGACTTGTATTCTAATGGAATTCTGCACTTAGGCCAATTATTTGCTTGCATATATTTGCATTGTGGTGTTTTGTCAAAGGGGAAGGACATGTCAAATAGATTACTTTCCACCTTAATTACAAATCCCAGCAAAAAAAAAGCATCTTGCTCCAAGACTGCATTTCATCACACCATAAATAAATTGCTTTATTCATTAAGATTTGTAGAGAAATTTTGTGAAGTCTGCTGAGAAAGTGACAAAACCCAATTTTTAAAATACTCCACATTTATAGAAAAAAAACATGTTTCAAACAGCACAACTATCTTTTGGTGAACAAAACATGCCATGATTGACACAGGACAGTGTGTTTTAAGAAGGGGGGGTGTCGGTGGAGAAGAGAGAAGCAGCTCAAAGAACAGAGTTTACATTTTGCTTAGTCGGAGTTAATGCCAGTTAAAAGCAGATAATTCAGATTGTCATTCAAGGAAAGCTTGTTCACACCCATTTAATTATCTAAAGTATTTCAAATACTAAATCTGAAACTAAATTTGAGACACTGCTTTTTAATGCTTAACGCATGTTAATTCACTGTCAAATTCCAGCTGTTAGGTTTTAGAAATCAAACTCGCTAAAGGTAGACAATTGCATTTAAATAGTACCTTTCATGACTTTAGGATATTCCTTTGCTAATTAAACACAATAATCACTCAAGTAGGAAAACACAATGGCCAATTTGCACAGAGTAAGTTATGTACAATGTGGATCTTATTCAATTTCTGTTTTGATTGCATAAACTATCAAGGTTCAAAAATAGCCATTCATTCTCTGTAACTGCAGTTTTGTAGAAATACTGACCCTTGGTTAATCAACCAATAAAAAGCTGCAAATATCTGACTATCAAATCAACATGAAAAATGCTTCAATAAATCCTTATTGGCATAAGATTCTGTCAATAAGTGGAGGATAGGTTAGATGTCATATTACTTATGATTGCATGTTTTAAGTTATTTCTATTAAAAAGTGTAATATACATCCTGAATTAATCAAGAAACAGCAAATTTTACTCTGGGTCTTTAGTCATAGGTTCTCTCCAGCAATAGTGTTGAAGGCAAATTTCTTAATGTAAAAGCTGGCTGGAATTCTAGATTCTGCTGGATCAGCCCTGAAACAAGAATCAATCTCAAATTCTATTTTTTTTCAGTGATGTGTAGTTTATTGAAAAGGGGAACTGGTCATTATTTTAAGTGCAAGCTTACCTCAAGATTCTGCATGCAAATGTTAGAATATGTTCTAAATTTTCAGGATTACAAAACAAGTGCCAACTTGTGAAAGGGAAATCAGTTTCTAAGACTGAAAAATGTTGATTTGATGAATAACTTTTCCGATTATTCAGTAATTCTTGACTGTTCCGATTGACAGACAGAAGCAGGTCCTTTGGCCAACCAATTACACTCCACACAAAAATTCTCCTATTCCACTTCAACAAACCCTACCTGCACAAACTTATCAACTCGTTCAGATTTCCTGATAATTACACCCTTTCAGTTCTGCAATCATTCTTATAAACTTTTTATAGCAATTTATCCAGTGCCTCCATATCTTTCTGTAAAATGGGATGGTTCTTCAGAGTAATCTTTTGAACATTTGATGGAAGGATTTCTTCCAAGCCAGAAGTATACAAAACTCTAAACAACACAGAAGGAATGGTCAACACAAATAATACCTTGGACAATTTTGAATAGTTACATTTACCAAATGTACAGACGCAGAAGTGTAAAGTTACTGCACTGAACAACATCGAAAACACAAGGCCCAGCACACTGTTGCGGAATCTTAGCCAGGAATATATTTGCATGGTTACACACCCATAGATAAGGAGAGATGAGTTTTACTAAGAGGTCTAAAACACTAGAAATTTCTGTGTGAGCCAATGCCCAGAAAAATCATTTTTATTGATTTTGCATTAAATTATTTTCCTAAATTATACATTCTCTTCCCTTCCTACACCGCTAGAATTGGTCTAGGAATTGTAGAATTAAGACACCAAGTGCAATTTGGCCCCTCAATTAGAGTTGGCAACCCTATGACAGTGTTTTCCCGTAGGTTTCATCACATGAGCTCCCACACTCCTGTCATTGGGGCATCTTCCAGACGTTGCCTTCCCATGGCTGAAGAAAAAGAACCAAACTTGATGTCTAATTGAATGAATTTTGACTACTCATCAAAGTGTGTTTTCTCCACCAATCTCCCACTATTTGGTTAATGTCTTCTGTACTTTTCTCTGGAGGTAAATCTCTGATTCCTGGAAACACAAAGACAAATCTGGAACATTGGCAACCCTACAATTTCCACAGCTTTGATATCTCTGCTTACAGCCAGGGACGTGCTCCATTTTTAAAGCTTGTAGAAGGAAGGAAAAGTCTCATTGCATAGACAAGAGGATAAAGATGTACACTCCACCTCCAACTCCCCTCTCCCCCCACCCCCCCCCAAAAAAAGTAGCACATCAATAGAATCTACCTCAGAGCTCCCTTAAGTCAGACTAAAGTGTGGATTGTGACCCACTGCTTCACTTGTAACCGCCATCTTTTATTCTCCAGCATTCCCACAAACCCCCCTATGACACATCACTATTTTTGTGTTAAAGCATTTAAAACAGAATAAGTTAATGCTTGGAAATCATTTTTCATATCAGCATACAAAAGAACAATAAAATGTACATGGATGTTTGAGGAGGATACATGTAAAAAGTAGTGTACTCCCAGATCTCCAGTTTAAATTATTTTTACACCACCTATTTTGAACTTCTAAGTACCGTCAGCCCACAGCATCATTCTGTAATTGGATGGCATCTCCACAACTTCAACAAAGGGTCACATCTTGACTTTATCCGTATTTTAGGAGCTGTGGCCATTCGGGATAAATATTTTAAAATAGGAAAGTCTGTGCACTCTGTTTTCGTACCGTCCCCTGTATGGGAGCAACAGGCGTGGATTGAGAGAGGGACAGAGAGAGGGACAGAGAGAGGGACAGAGAGAGGGACAGAGAGAGGGACAGAGAGAGGGACAGAGAGAGGGACAGAGAGAGGGACAGACAGCACAGGACTGCCCCAATGTGTTCCTTCATTCAAGGTGGCAGGCAGAGAGTGGACCCGAGGCATCACAGTGTAAAGAGGGCATCCTCCACCTTTTCCTGCTTCTTCTTTTTGGTTATAGTAATGGAACCAGGAGCCTCAGTGGGAGGTGATGGGAGGGCTGGCAGCCGTTCTGCTGCTTTTGCTCGCTCTTCCAGGAATTTATCAAATTCTGGAAAAAAAAAATTTGCTTTATTCATTATGAAAAACACAACTTCCCCACAGCTTAGCATCTTAGATCAAGCAAGACACTGGTCCAGCTTCTAGATGGGATAGAGACTACTTATAAAGGCAAAGTATTGCATGGAATAGACACTCCTGCACTAATTCTGATCAACGCGGGGAGCATGGGATGGAGAGAAATTTCCGAGACAGTTTCCCAAAAACTGGAGATTTTATTTCACCTCTCCCTGGAGATCATTTGGCTACGGGTGCACTACAGAGTTTGCGAATTGTAGTAAACAAGGTATCACAATTATGTGGGACAAGCTGGAGGAACCAAAGGTCATTTCTTGTTTGTCATTATTTGTATGTAAATTAGAAGATTATCACAAGAGTTGGAGATTTTCATCTGAGAGACAGGGGTGGTAGATAGAGGGAGGAGAGAGAATTCCAGCGCTTAAGATGTAGGTAGCTGTTGGATTCAGTACCAATGGCATGTATCAAAATCAGAGATGCTTAAGAAGCCTTAGCTAGTGGACTGCAGATAACCAAGGGCTGGAGGCAATTATAATCATGGGGACAGATGATGCAGGGACCTAAACAAAAGAGATAACTCAAGACTTTACTTGAGATAATATAGATCAGCGACCTTAGGGGTGAGGGGTGAACAGACTAGGTGTCTTGCAGTTAAAAGCAAAGCTATTGTTACTCTGAACAAAAACTGCCAATTAAAATGAAATAAAGGGCTTTGATGAATGAGTCATCGAATCCCTACAGTATAGAAACAGGCGATTTGGCCCAACTGGTCCACACCAAACCTCCAAACAGCATCCTACCCAGCTGAAAGTGAGGACTGCAGCTGTTGCAGATTAGAGTGGTGCTAGAAAAGCACAGCAGGTCAGGCATCATCCGAGAAGCAGGAAAATCAAAGTTTCAGGCAGAAGCCCTTCATCAGGAATGAGGCTGGAAGCCTTGGGGGTGGAGAGATAAATGGAAGGGGGACCTTCAACCCCAGGGCAGCAATGTGGACTCATTTTCCCTCCCCCCCATCTTAGCCCAGCTCCAAACTTCCAGCTCAGCACCATTCTCATGACCTGTCCCACCTGTCAATCTTCCTTCCCACCTATCCGCTCCACCTCCTCTCCAACCTATCACCTTTGCCCCTTCCTCCATCCAACTACTTTTTCCCCAGCCCCACCTCCTCCCATTTATGTCTCCACCACTCTAATCTAGCATCCTACCCAGACCCATCCCCCTACCCTACCCATGTAACCTTGGATTTCCCATGGCTAACCCAACTAACCTGCACATCCCTGAACACTGTGGGCAATTTAGCACAACCAACCCATCTAAGTTGCACATCTTTGGACTCTGGGAGGAAACTGGAGCACTCAGCAGAAACCCACGTAGAAACTTAGTCATTATTATCATGTGACCAGTAACAAAGTTTTTAGTTTGACATTTTTATTTCACTTTCAATAAACAGCTTCAGTTTACAAGCAATAAAGTTGTGATGTTTAGGGGAAAAGAAAATCAGATCACGATTAGAGGGGTTCAACAATTGGTGGTATGACAGCCACTGAACATTCAAACAGTTCCACAATGAGCTTCAATATGAAGAAATATATCCATTACAAAACAAAAATAGAATAAAAAAAACTAAATTTACCTTCACTTGTTACTCCTTCAGAATCATCTCCAAATTCACCTTTCTAAAATTAAAGGTAGTATTTATTAGTAATTTCTAATGTAACAATAGAATTCTGTCTTTTGATGTTACTCGGGATCGAAGAAAAACAATTAAAACTGCATTGAACTAAGAGCATTTGGTAACGCGAGCAGAGTCAATGGGACATGCACTCCGTCACTAGTAGCTGAAGTAGCCACTGATATTTGAGAGTCAGACACAAAACAGACATTCTACTTTAGCTGTTATAATTGCACAATAACTTGAAGTGAAAGTTGCAAAGTCACACAGAGGATTATAACATGCTCTCTCTTTAGAAAGAGTTGGCTGGTGGGGAATGTAACCAGAGGTTGTCACCTCAGGTGGGGGGAGAGATTGAGAAAACAGAGTCTTGACGGTGCACACAACAGGTCTATCTCAAAGATTGGATTAAATCCAACCAGCTGATTCATGTTTGATCAATGTTTTAAAAAAAAAACACAGCCACATGGGCTTCACAAACACCAAATTAGACAATAGACAATAGGTGCAGGAGTAGGCCATTCTGCCCTTCGAGCCTGCACCACCATTCATTATGATCATGGCTGATCATCCTCAATCAGTATCCTGTTCCTGCCTTATCTCCATAACCCTTGATTCCACTATCCTTGAGGGCTCTATCCAACTCTTTCTTAAACGAATCCAGAGACTGGGCCTCCACTGCCTTCTGGGGCAGAGCATTCTACACACCCACCACTCTCTGGGTGAAGAAGTTTCTGCTCATCTCTGTCCTAAATGGCCTACCCCTTATTTTTAAACTGTGTCCTCTGGTTCGGGACTCACCCATCAGCAGAAACATGTTTCCTGCCTCCAGAGTGTAAAATCCTTTAATAATCTTATATATCTCAATCAGATCCCCTCTCAGTCTTCTAAACTCAAGGGTATACAAGCCCAGTCGTTTCAATCTTTCAACATAAGATAGTCCTGCCATTCCAGGAATTGACCTTGTGAACCTACACTGCACTCCCTCAATAGCCAGAATGTCTTTCCTCAAATTTGGAAACCAGAACTGCACACAATATTCCAGGTGCGGTCTCACCTGGGCCCTGTACAGCTGCAGAAGAACCTCTTTGCTTCTATACTCAATCCCTCTTGTTAAGAAGGCCAGCATACTATTAGCTTTCTTCACTACCTGCTGTACCTGCATGCTTGCCTTCATTGACTGGTGTACAAGAACACCCAGATCTCTTTGTACTGCCCCTTTACCTAACTTAGACCCTTTGCGCCACCTCCAAAAAGACCCCACCACCAGGGATATATTTCCCTCCCCACCCCTTTCCACCTTCTGCAAAGACCGTTCCGTCTGTGACTACCTGGTCAGGTCCACGCCCCCCTACAACCCACCCTCCCGTCCTGGCACCTTCCCTGCCACTGCAGGAATTGCAAAACCTGCGCCCACACCTCCTCTCTCACCTCCATCCAAGGCCCTAAAGGAGCCTTCCACATCCAAAGTTTTACCTGGACATCCACCAATATCATTTATTGTATACGTTGCTCCCGATGCGGTCTCCTCTGCATTGGGGAGACTGGACGCCTCCTAGCAGAGTGCTTTAGGGAACATCTCCGGGACACCCGCACCAATCAACCACATCGCCCTGTGGCCCAACATTTCAATCTGCCAAGGACATGGAGGTCCTGGGACGCCTCCACCGCCGCTCCCTCACCACCAGACATCTGGAGGAAGAACGCCTCATCTTCCGCCTCGGAACACTTCAACCCCAGGGCATCAATATGGACTTCAACAGTTTCCTCATTTCCCCTTCCACCACCTCACCCAAGTTCCAAACTTCCAGCTCAGCACTGTCCCCATGACTTTTCCTACCTGCCTATCTTCTTTTTCACCTATCCACTCCACCCTCCTCCCTGACGTATCACCTTCATCCCCTCCCCACTCACCTATTGTACTCTATGCTACTTTCTCCCCATCCCCACCCCCACCCTCGTCTCATTTATCTCTCCACCCTTCAGGCTCTCTGCCTTTATTCCTGATGAAGGGCTTTTGCCCAAAATGTCGATTTTACTGCTCCTCGGATGCTGCCTGAACTGCTGTGCTCTTCCAGCACCACTGGATCTCCCTTGTCCATCTTCAAGAGTTACATCCTCAAAAAATTTCAGAAAATTAGTCAAGCATGGTTTCCCCTTCATAAATCCATGCTGACTCTGACCTATCCTGCTACTGCTATCCAGATGTGTCGTAATTTCATCCTTTATAATTGACTCCAGCATCTTTCCCACCACTGAGGTCAGACTAACTGGTCTATAATTTCCTGCTTTCTCTTTCACTCCTTTCTTACAACATTAGCCACCCTCCAATCCGCAGGAACTGATCCTGAATCTATCGAAACTCTGGAAAATAATCACCAACGCATCCATGATTTCTCGAGCCACCTCCTTCAGTACCCTGGGACGTTGACCATCAGGCCCTGGGGACTTATCAACCTTCAGACCTAACAGTCTCTCCAACACCAATTCCTGGCAAATATAAATTCCCTTCAGTTCAGGTCCTTCAGCGACTGTTACCTCTGGGAGATTGCTTGGATCTTCCCCAGTGAACACAGATCTGAAATACCAATTCAACTCTTCTGCCATTTCTTTGTTCTCCATAATATATTCCCCTGTTTCTGTCTTCAAGGGCCCAATTTTAGTCTTAACCATTTTTTTCCCTTTCACATACCTAAAAAAGCTTTTACTACCCTCCTTTATATTTTTGGCCAGTTTATCTTTGTACCTCATTTTTTCTCTGCGTATTTCCTTCTTATTAATCCTCTGTTGTTCTTTCAAAGCTTCCGTTTTCCCACTCATCTTTGCTATGTTATAGAACATAAAACATAGAAGAATACAGCACAGTACAGGCCCTTCGGCCCTCGATGTTGCGCCGATCCAAGCCCACCTAACCTACACTAGCCCACTATCCTCCATATGCCTATCCAATGCCCACTTAAATGCCCATAATGGAGGGAGAGTCCACCACTGCTACTGGCAGGGCATTCCATGAACTCACGACTCGCTGAGTAAAGAACCTACCCCTAACATCTGTCCTATACCTAGCTCCCCCTTAATTTAAAGCTATGCCCCCTTGTAATAGCTGACTCCATACGTGGAAAAAGATTCTCACTGTCAACCCTATCTAAACCCCTAATCATCTTGTACACCTCTATCAAGTCACCCCTAAACCTTCTTTTCTCCAATGAAAACAGCCCCAAGTGCCTCAGCCTTTCCTCATACAATCTTCCTACCATACCAGGCAACATCCTGGTAAACCTCCTCTGCACCCATTCCAGTGCCTCCACATTCTTCCTATAGTATGGCGACCAAAACTGCACACAATACTCCAGATGTGGCCGCACCAGAGTCTTATACAACTGCAACATGACCTCAGTACTCCGGAACTCAATTCCTCTACCAATAAAAGCCAGTACGCCATATGCCTTCTTCACCGCACTATTTACCTGGGTGGCAACTTTCAAAGATCTGTGTACATGGACACCAAGATCCCTCTGCTCATCCACACTACCAAGTATCCGACCATTAGCCCAGTACCCCATCTTTTTGTTACTCTTACCAAAGTGAATCACCTCACACTTAGCTACATTGAATTCCATTTGCCACCTTTCTGCCCAGCTCTGCAGCTTATCTATATCCCGCTGTAACCTGACACACCTTCCTCACTGTCTACAACTCCTCCGACTTTCGTATCATCCGCAAACTTGCTCAACCTTCTAACCTTCTAACCCCTCCTCCAGGTCATTTATAAAAATGACAAACAGCAATGGTCCCAAAACAGATCCTTGCGGAACACCGCTAGTGACGGCACTCCAAGATGAACCTTTGCCATCAACTACTATCCTCTGTCTTCTTCCAGCCAGCCAACTCCTAATCCAAACCTCCAACTCACCCTCAATGCCATACCTCCGTATTTTTTTTGCAGTAGTCTACCATGGGGAACCTTATCAAACGCCTTACTAAAATCCATATACACCACATCTACCGCTTTCCCCTCGTCCACCTCCTTAGTCACCTTCTCAAAGAATTCAATAAGGTTTGTGAGACACGACCTGCCCTTCACAAAACCATGCTGACTATCCTTGATCACATTATTCCTATCCAGATGTTCATAAATCCTATCCCTTACAATTCTCTCTAAGACTCTGCCCACAACAGAAGTGAGACTCACCGGCCTATAGTTACTAGGGTTATCCCTACTCCCCTTCTTGAACAAGGGAACCACATTTGCTAGCCTCCAATCTTCTGGCACTACACCTGTAGACAACGAGGACATAAAAATCAAGGCCAATGGCTCTGCAATCTCCTCCCTTGCTTCCCAGAGAATCCTAGGATAAATGCCATCAGGCCCAGGGGACTTATCTATTTTCACCCTTTCCAGAATTTCCAACACCTCTTCCCTACATACCTCAAAGCCGTCCATTCTACTTGTGACTCAGTATTCACATCGACAACAATGTCCTGTTCCTGAGTGAATACTGACGAAAAGTATTCATTCAGTGTCTCCCCAATCTCTTCAGCCTCCACACGCAACTTCCCACTACTATCCTTGACTGGACCTATTCCTAACCTAGTCATTCTTTTATTCCTGACATACCTATAGAAAGCCTTAGGGTTTTCCCTAATCCTACCAACTAAGGACTTTTCATGTCCCCTCCTTGCTGCTCTTAGCTCTCTCTTCAGGTCCTTCCTGGCTACCTTATAACTCTCAATCGCCCCAATTGAACCTTCACGCCTCATCTTTACATAGGCCGCCCTCTTCCATTTATCAAGGGATTCCAATTCCTTATTAAACCACGGCTCCCTCACACGACCCTTTCCTCCCTGCCTGACGGGTACATACTTATCAAGGACACTCAATAGTTGCTCCTTGAACAAGCTCCACATATCAATTACGCCCTTGCCTTGAAGCTTACTTTTCCAAGCCACACATCCTAAGTCATGCCTCACCGCATCAGAATTTTCCTGCCCCCAGCTATAACTCTTGTCCTGTCGTGCACATTTATCCCTCTCCATCACTAGAGTAAAAGTCACCGAATTGTGGTCACTGTCCCCAAAGTGCTCACCTACCTCTAATTCTAACACCTGGCCTGGTTCGTTACCCAGAACCAAATCCAGTATGGCCTCACCTCTTGTTGGCCTATCTACATATTGTGTCAGGAAACCCTCCTGCACACATTGGACAAACACTGACCCATCTAACGAACTTGAGCTATAGCTTTCCCAATCAATATCAGGAAAGTTAAAGTCCCCCATAACAACCACCCTATTACTTTCACTCTTCTCTTGAATCATCCTCGCAATCCTTTCTTCTACGATTCTAGGACTATTAGGAGGCCTGTAAAAGACTCCTAACAGGGTGAGCTCACCTTTCCTATTCCTAACTTCAGCCCAAACTACCTCAGATGGCGAGTCTTCATCCATTGTCCTTTCCACCGCTGTAATACTATCTTTGACAAGCAATGCCACACCTCCCCTCTTTTACCCCCACCTCTGACCCTACTAAAACATTTAAACCCTGGGACCTGCAACAGCCAATCCTGTCCCTGTTCTACCCATGTCTCCGTAATAGCCACAACATCGAAGTCCCAGGTACCAACCCACGCTGCAAGTTCACCTACCTTATTTCGTATACTTCTTGCATTGAAGTATACACACTTCAAGCCACTTTCCTGTTTACAGGCACCCTCCTTTGAAATTGATGCCATGATCCTAACCTCCCTACACTCCAGGTCCTGCACCCTAAAGCTACAGTCTGGGTTCCCATGCCCCTGCAGAATTAGTTTAAACCCCCCCGAAGAGCACTAGCAAACCTCCCCCCAAGGATACTGGTGCCCCTCAGGTTCAGGTGCAGACCATCCTGTTTATAGAGGTCCCACCTTCCCCAGAAAGAACCCCAGTTATCCAAATACCGGAATCCCTCCCTCCTGCACCATCCCTGTAGCCACGCATTTAACTGTTGTCTCTCCCTATTCCTCTTTTACTTTTTCTCTTTTGACATTATAGTTTCTTAACTTCCCTCGTCAGCCACGGCCACCCCTGCCTCCTCCTAGGATCTTTCTTCCTTTTTGGAATGAACTGATCCTGCATCTTCTGCATTATACTCAGAAATATCTGCCATTGTTCCTCCACTGTCATCCCTGCTAAGGTATTGCACCATTGAACTTTGGCCAGCTCCTCCCTCATAGCTCCATAGTTCCCTTTATTCAACAGAAATATTGTCACTACCGATTGTAGCCTCTCCCTTTCAAATTGCAGATTGAAGCTTATTGTATTATGGTCACTACCTCCTAATGGCTCCTTCACTTCGAGGTCCCTGATCAATTCTGGTTCGTTGCTTCTTTAAAAGGTAGAGAGATTACAATAAGAAAGCATCAAAATGATGCAGATTCAAATCTCAGCTTTTCATAAGTTTCCTGAATCAGAACTAGATGGAGAGCCAACTCTCCCTCCCTTGTTAAATTTACTCTCAGTTGGCAAAAGCCCTGCATCTCTAGTGCTATAGAGCAGACTAATAGCACTGACCTCAATTTAGCTCATTCTAACCAGTCACTAAGGATGTAAAAATCCCCATCCTCAGAATATCCCCACCCCATTAGGTTTAGAGATATCTCAACAAAAGGCAGTATACTACAATTAAAATATTGTAGTATAGTTTGTGTTCATCCTCTCAAAAAACCCATCTACACATACAAATGAAATTATTTACCTGAATATTAATAAGACCTTCTCAACTCCCCCTCTATAAGCTGTACCTCCTCTGTGACAGAGCAAAAGTCTTGAAAGGTCTTTAACACTAGTATAAATCAATTGGGAGTGCACACTCCTGATTATCCCATCCATCATAATGCTGGCATTATGAATTATGATCTTTGAGGAAATTGAAACAACTGCTTGGAGGTATCATGCAAATAATCATAGAACCATCCACCTCAGGAGATGGTCTTCCAGACCATTGCACCTGTGCCTGCTTTTTGAAACAACTATCCAATTAGCCCCATTCCCTCTGCTGTTTACCTTTCAGTCTTACAAAATCTTACTTTGAACACAGTATATACAGTGAAGCCTGCAAATTATGAATATGTTGTGGACTGGCAACAGCTGTCCATTTTTTACAACAATCATTGGATGTACTGTAACAATATTCTTAAACTCAAAAGAACAGGTGAGACGGTGATCAATTCAATCAAAATAACTGGGCAAGAATCTCCCAAAACTCCAACATTCCTCACCTTCTCCAGAATTCAAATCCCTCCACAACTTGATGACTGAGATTCTACTGAGAGTCCAAGTCTTCATTTAAACACTAAATCTCACTGCCAATATAATCTTATTGCTACCTTAGCCACAAGCAAATTGGCATAGGGATGAACAATCAACAATGTTGAACATATCAGAATGGTAAACATCTGCCTAATGGAGCATTTTGGGAGATTGGCATTTTGTCTCTTGGGCTATTGGCATTAACCCTTGGAAATGAGGGAAAGTTTCCATTGTGACAAATTCCACTTAGACTGTGACATTTTCTCAAATATCCAGCCACAAAGTTATCACTGATAATTACAGCTCCTAGAAATAATTGTAATGTATTTGCATGGATTCATGGATTGTGTAACATATTGAAAACAGGTACAGGAATAAAACAGACATTTTAGGGTTGACAGACAGTAGCTAGCAGGGTTTTCCCAAGGATCAGTATTTGAACCTCAGCTATGTACAATCCAGAATAATGAATAATATGAAGGACTGAGTGCACTGAACTAAGCTTTCTGACAATATAAACTTTTGTGAGAAAGTATACGGTGAGAAGGTAGGAGGTTGAGGATATATAGACGGGTTGTGATGACAATGTATCATAACCCCAAATTACTTACAGGCACACTGAACTTTGCTTTTAAAAAAAAGCCAAACCAAGAATCACTGATAACGTAAATCCAGAGAATGGAATTCACTGATAACTAAGTCCCTAGTTTAACACCTTGAACATCATGTATGTAGATTGTCAAGGAAATCTCAAACAGAGGGGCTTAAAAGGAAGAGATGCAAGGCAATTATAGATTACCCCTTTCAACAAGAAAACCATCCCTTGTGGGTTACGTCTCAGACTGTAGACTGGAGATGAAAGTCATGTTTGTGTTTTGCCCTCTCAGAAATACTCAAGAACATGGCTAAAAATCCCCGCAGCCTCTGTCTTAGTTGACTGGTATGCCAACATGGACTAGTGTGCTGAGAAAGTCTCCACATAAGGAATAGCCAATTTGCTTGTGCTAAATAAAAGACTCTTGCCGAGTGCTACAAGCCAGGTGTATCAGTGAAGGCACCATCAAAAGTGAAACACAATAAAAGTCTCAGCTAACCTACAAAGCCAAGAATATGAAAATCAACTGCACTATTTGTGTAAGTATTACCAGTATCATCTAAATTAATGGTAATGTTCCATTATCTATCCTTTAATGATCCCAGAGACTGATTTGTAGATATTTTAACTTGCCTTTTTACTCAATTCACCTTTCTAATTGGTGTGTCATATTTCATTATATTCCTGCATATTTAATTGCTAACAAATTCACTCATTTTAACTCAAGAAAGCCCAATTAATTTGACCCCTTTTATATGGAATATATTTGGATTGGGAAAGCATATCCTTTTAAAATTAAAGTTACCAATATAGAGCCAGTTCATCTCTCTTCACTCTGGAGCTGAACAACTTAGGGGTATGAAATTTTGAATGGGGACCAATTGTAATGAAGTTGAGCAAGTGGGCAGGAATACAACAAATGGGGTATGATGTGGGGAAGTATGAAGTTATTCACTATGCCAAGAAAAAAAAATGTTAACAAATAGGATACTTAAATGGAGAGAGACTGGGAACGCATAAATGAAAGCGAGTGTGCAGGCACATCAAACAATTAGGATGCAAATGTATGCAAACCCTTTCTACAAAGTGATTGGCATACAAAGTAAAGATTGCTCATAACTAATGAGAACACATGTAGAGTACTGTGTACAGCTTCTGATACCTTATACAAGGAAAGATACACTAACTTAGAGAGAGAGAGAATACAATGAAGATGAAGGTTCACTAGACTGATCCCTGGGATCAGAGATGGAAATGTGTTGCTGGAAAAGCGCAGCAGGTCAGGCAGCATCTAGGGAACAGTAGAATTGACGTTTCGGGCATTAGCCCTTCTTCAGGAATGAGGAAAGTTGGTCCAGCAGGCTAAGATAAAAGATAGGGAGGAGGGACTTGGGGGAGGGGCGTCGGAAATATGATAGGTGGAAAGAGGTCAAGGTGAGGGTGATAGGTCAGACTGGGGTGGGGGCGGAGAGGTCGGGAAGAAGATTGCAGGTTAGGAAGGCGGTGCTGAATTTGATGGATTTGACGGAGACAGGCTGGGGGGAGGGGAAATGAGGAAACTGGTGAAATCCGAGTTCATCCCTTGTGGTTGGAGGGTTCCTAGCCGGAAGATAAGGCGTTCTTCCTCCAACCGTCGTTTCGCTGTGGTCTGACGATGGAGGAGTCCAAAGATCTGCATATCCTTGGTGGAGTGGGAGGGGGAATTGAAATGTTGAGCTACAGGGTGGTTGGGTTGGTTGGTCCGGGTGTCTCAGAGATGTTCTCGGAAACGCTCCGCAAGTAGGCGGCCTGTCTCCCCAATATAGAGGAGGCCACATCGGGTGCAGAGGATGCAATAGATGATATGTGTGGAGGTACAGGTAAATCTGTGGCGGATATGGAAGTTTCCTTTGGGGCCTTGGAGGGAGGTGAGGGGGGAGGTGTGGGCGCAAGTCTTGCACCTCCTGCGGTTGCAGGGGAAGGTGCCGGGAGTGGAGATTGGGTTGGTGGTGGGTGTGGATCTGACGAGGGAGTCACGGAGGGAGTGGTCTTTACGGAATGCTGATAGGGGAGGGGAGGGAAATATATCCTTGGTGGTGGGGTCCGTTTGGAGGTGGCGGAAATGACGGCGGATGATGCGCTGTACATGGAGGTTAGTGGGGTGGTAGGTGAGGACCAGTGGGGTTCTGTCCTGGTGGCGGTTGGAGGGGCGGGGTTCAAGGGCAGAGGATCGGGAAGTGGAAGAGATGCGGTGGAGGGCATCGTCGACCACGTCGGGGGGGAAAGTGCGGTCCTTGAAGGAGGAGGCCATCTGGGTTGTGCGTTTTTGGAACTGGGATCAACAAATCGTGCTATGAGGAGAGATAAAGTAGACCAAATCAATGCCGAGTTGAGAACAAGAGATTTTAATAAACCACATTCCTCTTCCAGTAGCAAATCAATGTGCTTCAGGTTTTCCTGGTTAGCTGAAAGGACAATGCTTTGGTCCATGCTAAATATCTACCTTTGTATGAGCTCAGCTCAATCATGGCTCTTAGTGGTGAAAGCTCCAAACGGGCCAATCCTAACAGGGCAGAACCTCAAGAGCAACCCCATAAAATATTCCCTTCCTGTTGTGTTATTTCACAAGCACTAGCCATTCTCAGATATTGCCTAAGTGTCCAGTTTTCATGTCCAAATCTAAACAGTGACTGCTGTTTGACCACTGGTAGTGATGGAGGAGGTATTCAGAGTTTATGCAGTACCTAATCGCAGCTAGTACACACAACAGCTTGGTTCATTGCCCAATAAGGATTGGAAATCTTGGACCACTGTGGCCAGGAGAGGGCACTGGTGTACACAGGCAAATTGTGGTGTCACTTATCACAACCCCATGGCAATCAACCAACCACAGACTGGGAAATGAACTGAGCTTTTCCAAAGAGTTTACTCCTCCTACTTCTTATGTTGATTACACTCTGGCCAGTATGGCTCAAAGCATGCACCATCATCATTGTCAAGCTGTTAGTTGGGTTTAAACCTGCAGAATTCAACAAGCCTGTTAGGCAACCCCTGTGCTCTGACATTAACAAAAAAGCATGTGTAAGAATATTTCCAAAGCACACCAAGGTGCTTAACAACTGAGTTGAATAGATGGAAAATGAAAGGGGAATAAGACCGGATCTCTGGTCGGGATTAGAAATAGATTTCTCAGTCAAAGCTTGGAATCCATAAAACAGCTTTGCCAAAACTCTGGAAGGTCTAATGGTATATCACCAAAATCAAACTCAAACTTCAATGGGGTTAAAACAATGAAAAAGATACTCAAAATTCTCACCACATCTGTGGACAGCCACTGTTCAATATCATCCATTAGACTGTTCTGAGTGACTGGAATCTGTTACACATAAATGGGAAGGGCAGGTGGAAATTAAACAATCAAAAAAAAAATAAAATTGATAATAAAGTTCACGTATAAGCAAGGTATAAAGTTCCTTGATTTTATTTTAATTCAGGATTCATATAAAAAGGTCAATTATAAGATCTATCATTTAAGCACTTGTAAAATGCTCAGTTTAAGACAATATTCCAGTGAGTTTCTGAAGTAGTTGGAACTTCACACCTTGCTTTCCAAAAATTAAATTGATAAATTATAATCCGTTTCACCATACACACAGATTGGTCACAATATTCCAAAAGTAAATTAAAAGTCAATAAATTAATTTTAAAATAGGAATGAGTCAGCCTGGTAAGAGGTGGTGATGATTAGGCTCTTTAAAAATAGTTTCAAAAGATGTCCACCCAAAAGGACACAGGAAAAAATTGATAAATCACATACCACGTGGACAGCCTGTTCAATACCATACAAGAGCAAAGAAGCTGGAGGGGGGGGGAACTCAGCAGGTCAGGCAGCATCAGTGGAGACAAACAGAGTTAATGTTTCTGATTGATGACTTTGCCTAAGAGAAATGGAAACTTTGGAGTTTCTAAGCAGGTAGAAAGGGGAGAGAGGCAGTAAGAATTAAGGGGAAACCTGTGATAGGGTTGAGATAGATAGATTCTTGATCAGTCAGAAATCAAGGGTTATGGGAAAAGAGCAGGAAAATGAACATGATGAATGTCACAGCAGGCTTGAGGGGCCAAACAGCCTATTCCTGTTCCTATTTCCTATGGGCTCATGGGTTGAAAGTCAGGGTAGATTATAAAATATCTTATTGTACAACAGTTAAAAAAGAAACTGGTGACAGATATAGTGAAGAAACAAAGACGGTGTCCAAATGAGGGGTGGATAGCTAAATAAAAACTAATCTTCATGTTGCATTCAGGTAAAGACTAACTCAACACAACACAGAGAAATAAAACATGTAGAACAAAATGGGAGACAGAAGTTATGATCAAACATTGCTGGATACTATGTTGGCTACAGAGTGCTGAGGCAAAACAGAACAACTCCATTGAGTTTCACTGGAGCAGGCCACTGTCAGAAGTCAGACTGGGAGCTAACATGAAGAATTATAATGACAAATAACTGGAAGCTTGGGGTCATGTTTACAAACTCAAGGCATGTGCTGCAAAGTGGTGATCAAATTTATATTTTAGGTTACTGCTTTACAGAGCATCTCTGCTGTATCTGCAAGCATGATCCTGAACTTCCAAATGCTTGTCATTTTAATTTTCTTACCTTTCTTTGTTTTGATGAATTGGTCTTTGTCTTTTCTCTTTATTTATCCCTTCCGGCTACATTGGCACTTTTTACTTTGCAATTCATGCTTCAATGAACACAACCTTTGCTCACTATATCCATCACCAATCTGTTTGGCTGTTGCATCAGAAAATCTTCTGTTATTTACACTCACACGGCCTCCAATCTGCCAAAAGAACTTTTCCTTGTTTCTTTTCACCTCTGCTCCTATACTCCTCTGATTTCACTATATAAGATAATACATTTCTATTTCTCATCACTTCTGATGAAAGCTCATTGGCCAGAAATGCTAACTCTGTTTCTCTCCAGAGAACACCTTTGGGGCATAAACATTAAACAACCCCATCCCCTGTGGTTGACCACTTCAATTTCTCCTCCCATTCCGCCAAGGACGTGCAAGTCCTGGGCCTCTTCCACCACCAAGTCCAAGTCACCCGACGCCTGGGGAAGAACACCTCATCTTCCCCCTTGGGACCCTCCAATGACAGCATCGACTTTGACTTCACAAATTTCCTCATCTCTCCTCCCCCCAACCTCATCCCAGATCCAACCCTCCAACTTGGCATCACCCTCTTGAGCTGTCCTAACGTCCATCTTCCTTCCCACCTATCCACTCCATCCTCCCCATCAACCTATAAGCCCCATCCCCATCTACCTATCACCTTGTCAACTACCTCACCTCCATATTTATCTCTCAGCACCCTGCACTCCCCACCCCAGATGATTGATTTCTGTCCAAAACAAGGATTCGCCTGCTCCTTGGATGCTGCCTGACCTGCTGACCTTTTCCAGCACCACACCTTTTGACTCTGGTCTCCACAGATGCTGCCTAACTTGCTGAATTCTTCTGACATTTTTTATTCTTATTTCAGATTTACAGGACCTGAAGTATTTTGCTTTTATAATACTATGCATACACCATTTCTCTTTCTACTACTAAGTGAGCAACTCTGAGGAAGTGACTCACCTTTTCTTTTCCAAACAAGCAAAACCAGAATATGCTGCATAACCCAATTGGAACTGAAACTTACCTGGGGCAAGGATGTTATGAATGACAGCTAAGCCTGGAAACCTTGCATGTAGCAGTTAAATACTTAGCAAGCTGCATGACAGGACAATCTGGTTCCAGACAAGTGTGGTGTTCCAGAACAAATAATCAGTAATGCAACTCGCCACAGGTTTGCACTTATGCTCTGTCAGTCAGAAGAGCTAGTACACAGGAGTTTTCGAAATACCATTGTGGTTGGTCAGGGTGAAAAACAAAACCCTCAGTGAAAGTATGAGACAATTTGAAGGTATAATGCTTCTTCTACTCTGTCCTAAATCCCTATTTCAGGAGCAGCACCCAATTAATACAGGACTTGACACACTGAATATCAAAGCACCAAGCAGTGCAAACTTTTCAGCAACTCTCCACCATGAGGGTCTGAAAGACACTGACATCTTGTGGTCACAGGATTCACAGCCTCTAACAATGAATACGGATACTGACTTATTTTAAAAAGGAGCCCTGTCAAACACTGATGTAATCTGAAAAGCTAAGATTGACCACAGTGATGGTCTCATATTGCAGCAGCACAGCATGGTCACAGTTCACAAGTGATCATTGCAGTGATCATGAGGAAGAGATCAGATGTCAAAGTATCCCAGTCCATCGCTAATAACAGCAATTACTTCCTTTTTATAGGAGCCCTGAACTCCTTTTGTTGGAATCTGAAAATAAACTGGTAGACTTGATACGTATCTAGGATTCTGAAAATAGTCCATAGCCACCACCCACAGGAAGGAAAAATATATTTCAGAAAGGTCAGTGAAAAATTAAATATTTCACAATAATTATTTTAAATAATTTCCACAATTTAAATAGATCAATCATTTGACAGAAGACCAACAGTTCTAGAAGATCATCCCCACACAACTGTTTCAGGATTGGAAACTGCAGGTACAGATGTCCTAACACAAATGTCCCATGTTAGCACTTTGTCAACTGTTTTAAGTGAAATAAATTTCTGTTAAAAAATTATAAGTTGTTCCCAGTAAAAGAAAGCAGAAACAAGCTTGCTTAAAATACTGTGAACTCAGAGTTTGGATTGAGTTACAATATCCCAGGACACAGACAGTATTGAGGGATTGTCAGCAGCCTGGATGCATACAATTAGCAGTACTCATTCTGCCAATAAAATACTTTTCATCCTCTGAAGATGCAAAGAATTTTTGCGTTTAAATCAACTGACCAGAATAAGAATTCAGCAAAGAACTGAATGAATTTTATTCTTAAAATGAAAAGAGAATGATGCGACATTACAATGCAATATGATGTGGAGATGCTGACAGGAGAAGCACTCAAAAAGCTTGTACTTCCAAATAAACCTGCTGGACACGTAGTGTTGTTTTTTTTAAAGACTTTGTTCACAAGAACTGCTTTAATTGGATTTTCCTTTTGATTATGGGAGAGGTACACTCAAAGATTGAAAGCCATTTGAGATCCAACTGTGCTATCCAATGACATTTGCAATTCAGATTCAGAAAGACTCCCACTTCCTTCCCTCATCATTACTGGGCAAAACTCAACAGGTCAGATTACCCAATCAGAAAATAATAAATTAACTCAATCACTACAGTGCGGAAAGAGGCCATTCAGCCCATTATGTCCACATAACCCTAACCCAGACCTAGCCCCCTACCCTAATCTATAACCCAGCATTTAGCATGACTAACCCACCTAGCCTGTATATCTTTGGACATATTCAGGCAATTGAGCATGGCCAATCCATCTATCCTGCACATCTTGGGACTATGGAAGGAAACCGAAGCACCCGGAGGAAACCCATGCAGAGTCCCTGGTGCTATGAGGCAGTAATGCTATCTGAATCACCATGCTGCCTAATAGGTAGTCAGAACCCAGGGTACTGCATAAGTGAAAGTGGGGAGGTGTAACATTAATATTTCACCACTTTATAGTGCTGTAGAGTTGTTTCTTAGACGCTTCCTCTCTAGGGTGAAAAGCACATAACGTTACCTCAAAAGGAGAAAGGAACAATATACTGGCAAGAGTCGGATAAAGTAGGGTGGGAGGACAGGTGTCATGCACAAACATTAGCTTAGAACAGGTGGGCTGAATGGCCTGCTTCTTTGCTGCAATTACCACACAGTTCATCAGCTGTAGAACTCTTCACTTTTTTAGTCGTGTCCCAGCAAGTAGCTTCTTTTTTGCATGATGGGAAAGAAAGTGAAAACAGGAATATGGTACTTCTTTCTGGGAGGGGAGGGGAATTGCAAGAATGCAGGGGCTTTATCGATCTCAGTATTTTGGCAATAGTTTTTAAAGCCCAAAAGCTTTTTAAAAAAAATTATGTAAAATGTAAAAGAACAAACAGCAGATTGGTGACATTACCAATGGCATCGCAGGCAAGGTCATCACCCAATACTGCTTGCACCTTCACCAAACAGCCCACAAGGTCCTAAGGGTAGAAGACAAACCAGCCAGAGAATATGGTGAACTCTCACCATTCCTTGGTTTAACATCCAGTTGTCTAACGTTGTTCTGTTTGTGTGCTCATTCAATATATTCTCCGTCTATTTCAGAGAAATCATTATATAATTAAAAACTTAAAATCTGTAGTCAACTCACCTGTGTTTCAAAGGACTTTTTTTTAAACCTTTCGTGGGGTGAGAAGGTCATTAGCAAGGCCAGCATTTGTTGTCTATCTCAAAATTACCTCGGTTAAGTTGGTGGTGAATCATGCTCTTTATAAAAGTAGTCACCTCTGCATTATGTAGTTTAGAAGGAGACAGACCTGTTTGAGTTAACAGATCTCTGTAATAAGGATAATGCGATTCACTGCAGTTTCTGGATAATTGAGGGAAAATAATAGAAGTTGCTACACCTGCTTGCTAAAGAACAAACCCAAGGAAGAACTTGTGTGCCAGATTAAGAACAGTATTGAGCTTGGTTGGGATTTTCTTAGCAGCTAGATAGTTTACCGACATATCGAGGCTCACAATAACTGCTTTTCCAAAGTATCGAGGTCAGAATCTTCACTGAGATGGACCCCTTCAAAGAATGATTATCCTCAGGAGGGAACGCCCTTTTTATGGCCTGGTAGGACTACATCAACTATTATTTATCTTCAGGAGAGATGATACGAAACAAAACCAAAAAATGCCTCACAAATTTGCTCACAAGTTGAACTTTCTTCTGCATATATTCCAACTCTGACCAAGTCCATGTACATCCATCACCTCAGTACTCTATGATGCACTCTGGCTCCTGGATTAACAATGCCTCAAAATTTAAAAACAAAATATTGTCTTCGCATTCTAAATCTTTCCACAAACGTGTCCCTCTCTGCTAAATTTTGCTGCCCTCCCGAGCCCAGAACCTGTGCATTCTTCCAATCCTCGTCTCTTGTGTATTCCTCAATTTCTTTCACACTAGCGTTGGTGCTAGGTTTCTGTGCCTCAACCTTGAAAATCTCTTTTTCTTTATGACACTTTTTAAAGCCTATCCTGATATCTATAGGTCATTCTCAAATTTTGGGCAATAACACTCCCAAGAAGCAGCTCAGGAGATTCTGCTACATTAAAAGGTACTGTATAAATGAATTATTTTTGCTTTCTACTATTTGAAGACCTCTGAAGTTGGAAGTGTTTCTTTTCCAGAGAACTTCCTTCACAATGTTGATTTGCAGGGTGTGAACAAGAATCACCAAAGTGAACTACTGGAGCACCTAAAAAGATTAAGTAATGTTTACGCTTACATCATTATTGTCATTAGTTCAGCTTCATTCACGTCAGCTTTCTCCCCTTTCAGTGTTAGAACAAAGATTAAACATTCTACAAAACAATCTTTATGTCAAATTACATATTTTAAAAAATTAAGTATTCAGAACAAGGGCTATTCTTTGACCTCTTCGGTTCAGTAGTGATCCTATATCTCCACAACCTTAATGGCGATTGAACAATAAACAGGCCTCAAATACATGCTACCTGTTTGAGTGCTGGCTCAAATTCATTACCATAAAGAATTATGGAGCTTGGCAAAGGGTTCATTGTCTAAGTATTGCTTAGAGAAAAAAAGAACCATTGTCAAAGCTTGTCATCTTGCACTCAATAGGATAATCTGCAAGAATATAAATACTAGAAAATACTAGTAATTGGGAGGGAGAGGGAAAAAAAGGAAGAATATTGATAAATTTGCACAAGCGTTGCCTCTGAGTCACTGATTGGTCAGACCTTTGCCTTGAAAAAATAACTAATTAATGACTATCACCTATATGACCAGAGTCAACTTGCATGGTTTGAAATGTAAACAAAAATTGGGCATTTAACTGTTAATCATCACTAGCTGCTGCATTCTCCAATGGCAATGCCTCCATCAGTGAAGGAGAGCTGATTTCCCCTTTATCAATATCTAATGAATTACTTTGATGAGTGCAAGACGAAAATCTTTGACAAGTATGTCTTTGTCAGCAACATAAACTTCTGTGTTGGGATTTCTAAATTAGCTGCAAAGTTTAATGAATCGTAATTAACAATTAAGAATTGAGATTTCAATCCGTAATAGGACCCATGACATGCCGTTAATTCTGCATAAGGTCCATTTGGCCCCAGACCGAGTCTTAAAATTTAAGGTGAGAGCATCTTCATTGTGTCCCAAGTGTAAAATAAGTATTGGTATTCATTGCTTATGGTCTTGCCACAGGCTCCATAGATATTGGAGTGCTGTGGCAGGCGTTATAGAGGGGGTCTTGGGGACAGAGATTGAGATGGACCTCTATCTCTCTTCTCCTGGACCTGCCCAATATACCTTCCCTGAATGCTCATGGAAAAAAAAACTTTTTAATATTCTCACTTTTTGTGCAAGGAAAAATATTCTAATGTGTTAGATTTCTGAAACCCCCCCGGGGCCGGCGGGTTGGCTTAGGCTCATCATGGAACATATTCTTCTGGACGGTTTTACGAATATGGTACATTGGAAGACTGAAAATTTTTATAGGATATGGCAGCCCTTTTTGGACTATCTGGGTGTAGATTTATCTGCCATCTTAACCAGGGTCTTTGTGTAGCCATGGCTGTTAGATTTAGCGTAGTTGATGCACTTGAAGGAAGAATTTCAAATAAATGTATGTGCAATACTCAATGCTCTTGGAGGTCAGGAGCTAATGCTTTGTTGTGCTGAGCTGTTTAATTTATTCATTATTGTCTTTAACTGATTTTCTTATTGCATACGAGTATAGTTCTGTTTTGTTTGTGCTGTTGTTTTCTTATATACACAGAGTAGTTTTTTGGTATTGGAATTTTTTGAAATTTTATAAAACTCTTTCAACAAAAATATCTATAAAAAATTAAGAACTGAATTTATTTTGCAACATTACCAATTAATGTTTTCTGTAATTGCAACACTGGAGAGGGGGGAGGGACCGCAGCAACACAAAAAGTTTGCATTTATATTGTGCCTTTCACATTCTCAGGATGTTAGCAAAATCAATTTTTGACTTCACAAGCTCACCAACTGCATGTGACACCACTGTTGCCAGCTAGAATGGAGATAGCAAGGGAAAACTTCCCTAATCAAACCAAGTGAATGGGATTTATTTCACATTCAAGTTGCATTAGATAATTATTCTCTACTCACTGCCCTTTTCTGGTACAATAACCTTGCTTTCATTAAGAGACGTTGCTGTACATTTTGGTGAAAACGTCCATTATTATTTGATAGGACTTTCTTTTCAAAAATAGACTGGTTATCATACTGTGCTGTTCATAAAGAATTATTGTCGTAAAATTGACTATTGCGAATTATGCCAAGTCGCAGTCCATATTCACACTCTTCCTTCTATTCAATCTAGCATAACTGAACTACACTGTCTAGGCACTGAAGCCAGACTGAAATTCCACCACTTTGGCACCAGTATGATTCTCCATTACTACTCACCAGAAAAAAAAACTTAGGAATATTTCAATACTTCCAAATATTCAATTTTCTTTTGTATTTTAAAACTAAAATTGAAATATGTCTAAACCATTTCTGAAAAACAATGGATAATTTATTTTTAATTATAGAAATTCTTAAATGATTTTGATGATGTAAAACTTGCATTGTATTACAGAACAAAAAAATACAAATAGACCAATATTGAGAAACATAGATTGGTTATGATATTAAACGAGCTGTGAGTAGAAAATACATTTGAAGCACTCACCGCTCCAGTGTTCTGCTGTCGAGTATCCAAAGCCCCTGCCAGTCCTTCAATTGCCTGTGGTTCTTCATACTTTACGCTGGAAAAAAAATCCAATATTCTCAGTTAAGCCAAGTGACAGTTGCTTAACCAGGCCCATAACCAGCCTTAGAAGGTGCAACAAATTTAAATTCAGAGTACAGGAATGAAGAGTTTGAAAGCATTTCACAAATAGCAAATATCAACATTTTTACCTTCTATTTACATCCCTATTGTGTAGCCTCCACCTGCTCTACAAAATCTCTACAGTTCTCCAACTCTAACCTCATGTACTTCCAATTTTTGAATTGCATCAGCATTGTTGTTTGCCTTTTACATTCTAATTTCACATTAAACAATGCAATTAAGAACATGCAAATCTACTGATGAACATTGGGAATCATCACAATCTGAGTACCAACAAATGCAGAAACACAGACTTCAGAACTCACTGCTAACTTCCTTGAGATGTATGAAGAATTTTCATATGACAGGTTGCTCTAAACATACCTAAACAAAATGACACAGTACACCAATTCCAGGATCTCGACCAAAAATCACTGCTGCTGCTATCACTGGAACTTCGCCCAAGTTTATAAAGGTTCTTAAACGAAGTGTTCAGCCAAATCCATTTCATCTCACCCCAGTCCAATTAAAAGAAACTGGCTTGGGTTTCTTGTTGAACTTTTCGAAAAAGTGGGGATCGGTGAATGGGCCGCTGTGAACAATGGCTTTAATGCTGAAGAAAAGTGCAACAATAATTGAACTAACAAGGAAAAACGGTATGAAAGGCTTCAGGAATTTTAAACACATCTCCACCAAGAGCCGAGGACGAGTTACTACTTTGCAATGGATGAAGAAATTTCATATGATAGGTTCCAAACAAAAATAGAATGTCTGAAAATAGTCTCAAGCACACGAGGATTAAATTCAGAGATCTTGCCTTAAGTGATATTGCCAAATAGTTGCATAGCTACAACTGCTGTCACACATGCTTTCGTTATTTCGTATGGGCTCAAATTTTCAATGAATAACCCCCAGCATAGCACAGGATTTCACTTCAAGAGCTCCATTTTCTTTACATATATTTGACTCTCTGACAAACGGTAATTGCCTTCCACTCCCTTGATTTAGAATTTACACAGCATCAGCATTCCCCCCATAGAAGAGAAAAGAGAAACAAAATCTACTCTCAAGTCACATTCAAATATTCCAGTCGTACAGGAGGAGGGAAACAGAAAAAGAAAAGCCTTCGATCATCAGGGAAACTGATGAAAAAGTGGAAAGATCCCAAGTATGCACTGTCTTACTGGTCGTGTATAGGTAGCAGAGCTCCACTCAAGCTCCAGTCCACATTTCCTCTACTCAAAGTGGAGTTGGTGTAGTAACCTACCATGACAGTGACTCAACGGTTTTAACAACTTTTTTTGGGGGGAGGTTGGTTTGGTGGAAGGTAGATGGAGTTCTACATCTCTACTATTCTGTAAATATGGAAGTACTTCCTGGAGCAACACGGTGGCTCACTGGTTAGTAATGGTGCTTCATAGTGCCTGGGATCTGGGTTTGATTCCAGCTTTAGCTGACTGTTTGCATATTCGCCCCATGTCTGTGTGGGCTTCCGTTGGGTGCTCCAGCTTTCTCCCCCCCCACAGTCCAAAGATGTACAATATAGGTGGACTAGCCATGGTAAAAATGGGGTTTTGGGAACGTTTAGGGGACTGGTTCTGGGTGGGATGCTTTTCAGAGGGTCAGTGCAGACTCAATGGGCTGACTGGCCTCTTCGAAGGGATTCTATAATTCTGTGACATCAACCAAGTAACCAAACTCTAAGTTTAAGGTTCTCTCACCATAAGCTGAATTTGACTAGAAGAAATATAGATTTTTTAAATATTAATTTTTTAATTATCTTACACACCTCAGATTCTTCAGTCTTCTGTAATTAAGACAGTAATACCCTGGCCGTGCAATCTCTCTTTGCAATTCAATTCTTTTGCACTGTAATGGTTCAGTGATCAAAGTGATCAAAATGTTAAATGGATAAGTCCAATGAGATAAGTACAGAGAAATGTGTTTCTTTATTGAGGAAATCAAGAACAAGGCAACATCACCTTAAAAAGAGAGAAAATCAAGCAGCAAAGGATAATGGAAATCTGGAATTCTCTATCTTAAAAGACTACAGGGAACGACAGGCGCTTCCAAGTCAGAAATCGCCAGGTGTTTGTTGAAAGAATTGTAAAGGATATGGAGTTCATGTGGGCAAATAGAGTTGTGGAATCCATTAGCTATTGCTTAACTGAATGGCCCATACTAGTTACTATGTTCTTAATGCTGTACCAGAATTAGGAAGAACTGGTTACTCAGCATGTGCATCAATTTAGTTAAGACATAACCTCTCTATCACCCTCCACCCACCATTCGCATTTCAAAGAAAGCAAAGGCATGAGATTCTCTACTGTTTTCTTATCTGAGCTCTGCAATCTACAGTTAACGCTTAATTATCCACACACCTTACTTCACCTAGAATCAGAGTATCTTATCGAAGCTTAAATAACGACTGGGCAATGTGGTCCATGACAAATGCATCTTGTCTTGATCATAGAATCCTAAAAAGTATGAAAGCAGGCCTTTTGGCCCATCGAGTCCACACCGACCCTCCAAAGAACATCCCACCCAGACTAAATAATATCTTAAGAAGACAGCTTGACAAAACACTTGATACCATCCAAGACAATGCAGCCCAATCACCTTCAATATTCATGCCTGACTGCTGATACACTGCAAACCGCAGTTTTTTTTGTATTCATTCACAACATTTAACTGGCCAGCATTTATTGCCCATTCTTAATTACCATTGAGAAGATGGTGGCGAGATGCCTTCTTGAACTGCTGCAGTCCCTTTGGTATAGAATTCTTACAGTGTGAAAGCAGGTCATTCAGCCCATTAAGTCTACACTGATCCCTGCAACATTGCATTCCCCACAACTAACCAATCTAGCCTGGTCACGGCCCATCAATCAATCTAATCTACACATCTTTGGACTATGGGAGGAAACCCACACAGACAGAGGGAGAATTTGCGATCTCCACACAGATGTGTCTCCAGACTGGAGTCAAATCTGGGTCCCTCGCACAGCAGTACTAATTACCAAACCATTGTATTGCCCATGGTGATGATTACATATTACACTGCTCTTAGTCAAATTCTTTTGACCAAAACAGATTCCTCAGTGGTTGCATTCAGTATGAAACTGCTTACTTCATTTCCACTGGATTAGATCAGTATTGTGCCACTGCCATATAAACCATACTAACTGCTGCACTATTACAATCCGACTGGGAAGTAGCCTTCCCATTTGGCTGATGATGATAACGTTTTTTTTATAAATGGCGATGATTGTTCACAAGAAAACAAAGCATGCATGTTGGAAAAGGGTCAGAATCCCGCAATTGCAAACCTTTGAACCATCAAACGCCACACCTGGTAACTTATTCCACAACTCTCAGGTCTTTGAATTAGAAAACGTTTTGACCAACTATCATCTTATCCCTAACTTTTAAACTAAAGCCTATGGTATTTAGATCAATATCATCAATTTCTTTCAGCCTAGCTGTCACACAAGTTTAAAATGGAAAGTAAAACCATCATTTAAGTAGGAAATTAAGAAAGGTCTGCATGCAGGGTTAAAGTTCACAGATCACTTTTCTGATGTTAGTGATTTAATGTTGGCAATGGATTGTCATTCTAATTGTTTGACGTTTGCATTGGAATTTTTAATCTCTTATGTGATTGTTAGTTCCAATTTAGATTTGCTTTGGATCACTTGGAATTTTTCTTTATATAACAGGAGAAAAAATATTTACTCCTTACTTTCATTTGTGATATGCACATTCCTTCATTAAAAAGTAATACTGTAAACTGCTCAGTTGCCACCTGTCATTGGCACTGGAATCCAAACCACTGTCTGTAGCTCATGCCAAAGGCAAATGATCTTATATGTGCACCCTCTTGTCAATGCTGGCTAGTGGCTCTGCTTGAACTGCAACAACGATCCTGTACCAAGGATATGACTAAGTTACACAGAGACTGATGGCTGAGATGGGTTGAATTGCAAAGCTGTAATCTATCCAACATTTTCCACAGTACAGAATTTCATGAGTCTCTTTTGAATGACTAGATCAGACCTCACTGATGCAGATAACACCTGCCTGTTTTTCAGACCCAGAGAGAAACCATGTTTGGTTAAGACCTAAAGTTATGTTCAAATGAACTTGTGGTGAAGGGGAGATATTGGGACCAAGAACAGGAGAAAAGGCAAAATAATTGAAGTTAAAGTAGTCTTCCACACAGTCAAGCAAACAGCATTATAAATTACTCGCCTGTAATCGACCCTTAATAGTTTGAGGCAAGATTCCAAATAAAAAAAAAATGGTCAGGTCACGTAGAGTCTGCTACATATACACATTCCAATAGTGACCTAACCATTGTCCTATACAGTCACAACTTGACCTCCCAACTTCTATACTCAATGCACTTGCCAATAAAGGCAAGCATACCTTCTTTACCAGCCTATCTACATGTGACTCCACTTTCAAGGAATCGTGAATCGGCACACCAAGCTGACTTTGTTTAGCAACATTCCCCAAGACCTTACGATTAAATGTATGAGGAGGGAATCCTAAGGGACAGGATTTACATTTATTTGGAAAGGCAAGGACTGATTAGGGTTAGTCAACATGGCTTTGTCCGTGGGAAATCATGTCTTATGAACTTAATTGAGTTTTTTTTGAAAAAGTACCAAAGATGATTGATGAGGGCAGAGCATTGGACATTGTCTGTATGGGCTTCAGTAAGGCATTCAACAAGGTTTTACATGATAGACAAGTTAGTAAGGTTAGATCACATGGAACACAGAGATAGCTCGCCATTTGGGTACAAAATGGGCTTTAAGGTAGGAGACAGTGTGGTGGTGGAGGGTTGCCTTTCAGACCAGAGGCTGACCAGCAGCATGCCACCAAGATCGGTGCTGGGTCCACTGTTTTTCATCATTTATGTAAATGACTTGGATGTGAACATAGGAGGTATAGTTAGTAAGTATGTATATGACACCAAAATTGGTGGTGTAGTGGACAATGAAGGTTACCTCAGAGTACAATGGAACCTTGTTCAGATGGGCCAATGGGCCAAGGAGTTGAATTTAGATAAATGTGAGGTGCTGCATTTTGATAGGATATATCAGGGCTGAACATATACACTTAATGGTAAGATTCAAGGGAATGTGGCCAAACATAAAGATCTTGGGGTGTAGGCGAATAGTTCTTTGAAAGTCAAGGTAGGCAGCGTGGTGAAGAAAGCGCTTGGCACACTTGCCTTTATTGGTCAGTGCACTGAGTATAAGAGTTAGGAGGTCATCTTGTGACTACACAGGACATTAGTGCGGCCACTTTTGGAATATTGCATTCAATTCTAGTATCCCTGCTATAGGAAAGATGTTATGAAACTTGAAAAGGTTCAGAAAACATTTACAAGCATATTGCCAGGATTGGAGGGATTTGAGCTATAGGGAGAGGCTGACTAGGCTAGGGTTTTCCCACATATCCTGTTTAGTTCTGAAGCGTCAAAGGCTGAGGGGTGACATTATGGAAGTTTATAAAATTATGAGGGGACAGGGCAAATAGTCAAGGTCTTTTCCCCAGGATAGTGGAGACCAAAAACTACAGGTCATAGGTTTAAGGTGAGAGGGGAAAGTTTAAAAGGGATCTAAAAGGTAACGTTTTCATGCAGAGGGTAGTGCGTATATGGAATGAGCTGCCAGAGGTGGTGGTAGAGGTTAGTACAATTATAAGATTTAAAAGGCATCCAAATAGGTATATGAATAGGAAGGGGGATCTGGGCCAAATGTGGCAAATGGTACTAGACTAATTTATGATATCTGGTCAGCATGGACGAGTTGGATGACAGGATCTGTTTCCATGCTGTACATCTCTGACATTCGGATAAAAAAAACTGTTTTAGGATTATTAAGATTCAATAGGAATGTGACTCTCATCTGAAAATACTATGGTCAAGAACTGTAAATTTGAGACACGCTCAACAAATTAACTTATTTCCAAGTACTTTAAAGCATTTGACGTTAAATCAATGGAATTTTGTTAGCAAGCATATTATCTTAACCATCATGGAATTTGCATAAGTTAACTGGCTACCATCACAAGAGTATAAAGTAGGACTGGTTTAAGTGTAATCCAAAAGGAGGAAGAAAATTGAGAGAAAATAAAATCCAGGTGTTCATCTCTCTACTGTTGAGCATTTGTCAAGGAACTTAGCACTCCAGACCAATAAAAGAGGATTGAGAGATTAGAATAGTTAGGTGGTTACTTTTGTATGGTGCAGATGGGAGTTTTTTTTTGCTGTAGATCTCCATTTCTCAATAAGGTGCAGTACTGGTGCTTATGCCCTGCACGTTTTCACAAACTGCAAACACTATGGTATCCAGATAATTGATTTGGAGAAACTGCTGAGGGAAAAATACAGCACACACCACGAATAACTCACTGCTCTTCTTCAAATATTACCATTTGATCTTTCATGTTTTCCAAAGAGAGCAAATAGGGTCTTGGTTTAACCTCTCATCCAAATGACAGTACATCAAGACAATGCAGTGTTCGCTTTTATGGCACTTGAATCAGCTCAAATTACATGATTCAAGACAAAATCTCCACTTGGTAAAAAAGTTTGTATTTGAGAAAGAGCTTAAAATTTCACTTTAATCTAAAGTGAAATGAAGGTGGTTCTGAAAAAGGAATTTGTACATTGGACTTCATGGCTGAGAGGTCATTTAATTTAAGCAAATGTGGAAATTAAGGTTTTGAAATGTATTCTTTTTAAGGTTACTGTGGAAGGAAGAAGTGGTAAAACTGCTCTCTGAAGGGATGTTGCGCCTACTTCTTATAAGAGTGAAGGAACTACATCTCCATCTGGGGAAATAAAGAGCTCTGGGACATGGTGGCTGACATGAAGTGCTGAGGGTGTTTGGGGTGGGGTGTTGTATTTTGAGAGACATATTTGATCGCATCTGCACCAGTCAAAAAGAATTATTCCTAAGTATTCTAATCCAATTATCCAGCATTTGGTCCATAGCCTTGTATGCCTTGGCATCGCAAGTGCACAGCTAAATACATAAATGTTATGAGGGTTTCTGACTCTTAACACCCTTGCTGGCAGTGAGTTACAGATTTTCACTACCCTCTGGGTGAAGCAATTTTTCCCTTGCATCACCTCTTAACCTTCTATCCCTTACCTTAAATCTATGGCCCCAAGTCACCGATCCCTCCACATGGGGAAAATTTTCTTCTTGTCTACCCTAACTATGCCCCTCATAATTTTATACATTTCAGTCATGTCCCCTCTCAAATCTCTTCTGCTCTAAGGAAAACCAGTCTGTCTAATCTCTCTTCATAACAAACTTTCCAGCCCAGACAATATCATGGTAAATCTATTCTGCACTCTCTCCAGTGCTATCACATGCCTCCTATAATGTGGGTTCCAGAACTGCAGACAGTAATCTAGTTGTGGCCAAACCAATTTTTTAATATAGTTCAATAATACACCACTGCTCTTAAACTCTATGCCTTCACCAACAAAGACAAGTATATCATTTGCCTCCTTAGCCACTTTATCCACCAGTACTGATCCTGAAGGGACCAGTCTACATGCACACCAAGGTCTCTCTAATCCTCAGTGCTTCCCAGGGTCCTACTATTTGTTATGTATTCTCTTGCCTTATTTGTCCTGCCCAAGTACATCAACTCACATCTATCCAGATTGGATTTTATTTGCCACTGATCAGCCCATCTCACCAGCCGGTCTATATCGTGTAGTCTAAGACCATCCTCCTCACTACTTAACACCCACCAATTTTTATGTCATCCATTGACTTGCTGATCAACCCTCCTATATTCAATTTACATGACCATAAACACCAATGGCCTCAGTAGTGATCACTGCAAAACCAATGGACACAGTCACTCCGTCAGAAAAACAACCCTCAACATCACCCTCTACTTTTTGCCACTCAGCCTACTGTGTATTCAATTTGCAAAATTTCCTTGGGTACCATGGGCTCTTAGTTTTGCTATCAGTCTCTCAAGTGAGCCTTGTTGAAGACTAAGTAGACCACATTAAAAGCTACATACCTTGTCACCTTTGCGGAAAACTCAATCAAGTCGGTGAGACATAACACACCCCTTAAAGAAAACCACAGTGTTCTTGATTAATCCCCCCCTCTCCAAATGCAGATTCTGTCCATCAGAACTGCTCCCAATAGTTTCCCCATCAGAAGTCAGGCTGGCTGGCCTGTAGTCTTCTAGTTGATTGCCTCACTCCTTTCTTGAATAATGGTACCACACTGGTGATCTTTTAATTCTTCAGCACTTCTGTGACCAAACAGGAATTGAAAATACTTTAAGTGCTCCTGCTATTTCTTCATTTGCCTCACTCAACAACCTGGGGTATATTTCATGCAGCCCTGGAGATTCATGTACCTTTAAGCCTGCCAGACTGCTCAGAACCTCCTCTGTCTAAGCTAATTTCTTAATTGTATCACAGACATTCTCCCTCATTTCTATACCCATATTGTCCCCTCTCATTAGTGAACACTGACACAAAGCATTCATTTAGAACTCTATCGAGATCCTCAGGCTTCACGCACAGATTACCACTGTGGTCCTTAATGGGTACTACTCTTTCCCTCAGTTATCCTTTTAGCCTTAAGGTAGCCCTAAAACACCATAGGACTTTCCCTTCATTGCCACAGTTAATGTTGGAGAAGTTGAAATCCCCTATCACTACCGGACTACTTTCACACTTCCTTGAATACCTGCTCTCCTATTTCTCTCAGTCTGTTAGGGGGCTTTAGTACACTCCAAGCAATGTGGATTCATATTTCCGCTTTAAATATCCATACAGCACATTTTCTGTTAACATTTCAACCTCAATTTCCATAACTGATGGCAGGTTACAAAACAGACCAATACATAAACCAGATGGATTCGTACTCACTTCTTGCGCTGGTCAGCCAATGAGTTGCTTCTGGTCTGTGCAAACATGTCGAACTCTTCTTCGTCAGTTTTTGGATGGTTGTTGTCCTCCAAAGACTTCAGTGTTCCACTCACACTTTCTCCCGCAATACCTAAAAACACACAAATCCCCAACTCATGGCACACTTATCACACATGTAATTTCAAAAGCCTGACTACATGTCAGCACTTGGAAAACTGCATCAAGTTATCAGCTTTAAAAAGGAAACTTGACGCTGGTTTAGGGTTTGAAAGTATCATAACTGTCTTTTAACCTATCAATGTTAGTTTAGAGAAAGATTTGAATTAATTGCAGAGGTGTTATATCACAAAGAGGGGCTGTGTGGCCCAACTGGTCTGTGCCACCATTTGTGCTCCATACAAAAACCACCACCTATTGCTCTGTATCTCACTTGATCAACACAATAACTACAAGCCATTCAGTTTAATTTTAGTTTTCAGTGAAGTTAACTGTCATAGACAAAATTTGATTAATTAGAGAAAACCGGTAGTTAAGGGTGAATCATGTTTGGCTCACTCAGTTGAGATCTTTGATGAGGTTACAGGGATGTTTGATGCAATTGACGTATACAAGGATGTCCAAAAAAATGATAAAGTACAAGCTTGAAGCACATGGAATAAAAAGGACATCAACAGCATGGAATGGAAGGTGGCTGTGTGACTGGAAAGTACAGACTTGAGAGATAAGTTTTACCAGAATGGCTCCAGGGATGAGACACTTTGGTTATACTGACAGACTGGAGAGAAGCTGAGTTTTTCCTTTCAAGAAGATAGAAAAGAGAAAGTTGAGGAGATTTGATACAGATACTCAACATCATGGTGGATGGAGTGTAGATGGAGAGAAATTGTTCTAATTGACAAAGGGGTTGAGAACGAGAGGAGACAGATTTAAAACGGCAGTAAAAGAACCAACAGCAACACAAGGCAAAAGATCTGGAATGGACTGCTTCAGTTTGGAGACAGATACAATTGGTGCTTTCAAAAGAGGATTGGAAAAGCAACTGAAGAGAAATTATTTGCAGGGTTAAAGGGGAAAGGACAGGGGAATGAGATTAGCTGATTTGCTCTTAACATGTAGCATAGCATTCGACATAAGAACACACAATTCTGGATTATGTGCTGGAAAAGCACAGCAGTTCAGACAGCATCTGTTGCTCACAATGCGGTCTTCTCTAGATTGGGGAGACTGGACGCCTCCTAGCAGAGCGCTTTAGGGAACATCTCTGGGACACCCGCACCAATCAACCACACCGCCCTGTGGCCCAACATTTCAACTCCCCCTCCCACTCAGCCGAGGACATGGAGGTCCTGGGCCTCCTTCACCGCCACTCCCTCACCACCCGACGCCTGGAGGAAGAACGCCTCATCTTCCGCCTTGGAACACTTCAACCCCAGGGCATTAATATGGACTTCAACAGTTTCCTCATTTCCCCTTCCACCACCTCACCCCAGTTCCAAACTTCCAGCTCAGCACTGTCCCCATGACTTGTCCTACCTGCCTATCTTCTTTTCCACCTATCCACTCCACCCTCCTCCCTGACCTATCACCTCCATCCCCACCCCTACTCACCTATTGTTCTCTATGCCACTTTCTTCCTGCCTCCACCCTCCTCTCATTTATCTCCCCACCCTTCAGACACTCTGCCTTTTTTCCAGATGAAGGGCTTTTGCCCGAAACGTCGATTTTACTGCCCCTTGGATGCTGTCTGAACTGCACCGCTTTTCCAACGCCACTAATCCAGAATCTGGTTTCCAGCATCTGCAGTCATTGTTTTTACCTATAAGAACACACAAGTAAAGTAAACCGGAGCAAGGGTCAACATGTCCCTTGACCATTCTACATCATTCAGTATGATCATGAATCACTTTCAGTCTCAACTCCATTTTCCCACTGGCTCCCAAAATCTCCACTTCCCTGAGAGACACAACATATGTCTACCTTAGCCTCAAACAGACTCAATATTGGAGCTACACATTGGGTGAAGGAATTCCAAAGATTCAGAAGCCTTTGAAGACCTTTTTCCTCATCTCAGTCCTGAATGATCAGCCCCTTATCCAAAGTTAGTGGCCTCCTGTATTACATCACACATACCCAGTGAAATAAAATCATAAAACGCATCAGAATCTGAACGGCCACCAAATGAACTCCAAAGCCTCCAACAACTGAGTAATAAAGTTTAGAAACATTCAGTACTGCAGTAAAGTACCTTGTACCCTTTTCACCCTTGTACATTTATCTAGCCTCATGTACTGTGCAATTCATCTGAACCATTCCTTGCAATATCAAATTTGACATTTTAAATCAGTGTAAAGGTTTTTTCTGTCATCCTTACTGTTATAACATGGATGGGCTTTCCTTGACAATGGTAATATGTTATTCACGAACGCAACATTAAGATTGCGATTCCCAACAATTTTTCAAAATTTTTTTCCATTTACCTGCAATAAACAATGAAATCCCATTTGCCTTTCTCAGAAGTTATGCCATTAATCAGAAATTGAGCTGGACTAAGCTGCATAAAATTGCAGTTCAGAAGCTAGGAGTATTGCAGCAAGTAACTCATCCCCTGACTCCCCAAATCCTGTACAGAATCGACAAGGCAAAAGTCAGTAGAGTGATAGAATATTCCCCACTTGCCTGGGGAAGTGCAGCTCCAACAATACAAGGTGGTTGACACTATCCGGAACAAAGCAACTCATTTTACTTGGGTGACATCCACAAATGCTCACTCCCTCCACCATTTATACTCAGCAGCAGCTGGGCGTACCACCTACAAGATGCATTGCAGAAATTCACCAAGGCTCCTTACAAATAACCTTCCAAACCTGTGACCACTATCATCAAGAAAGAAAAGGTCAGCAGATACACGGAAATACTACCACCTCATGTTTCTTGCAAGCCACTCACCACTATAAAATATATAGCGTTCTTTTGGTGTTGCTGAATAAAAATCATGGAACACCTCCCCAACAGTCGACTGAATGAAAATGGAGTGCAGTAGTTCAAGAGGGTAGCTCATCACCACCTTCTCAAGAGGAACTAGGGATGGACACTAAATTTTGGGCCTGTCAGCAACACCCACATCCATTAATAAATATTTTAAAAAACATTACAGCACAAGTTAACTCAAATGATTGCTTGGAATGTTATAGGAAAGATTGGTAAGGTCATGCATGTATAATTTAAAAGAATTGAGAGGTGATTTGTTTTTGAAACAAGATCCTTGAGAAAGTGGATACTGAAAGGATGCTTGCTTGTGTGGGAAAAACTAGAATATGGGAGTGTCGAAAAATAAGGAGTCTCCCATTTAGCATGAGACACAGAAATTTCTCAGGAGGGCAGTTGATCTGTGGAATTCTCTAGAATACAGTGAAGGCTGGGTCACTGAATATTTTTCAGTCCAAGTTCAACAGATTCTTGATTGAAAAAAGAGTCAAAGTCTATCAAGGACATGCAGGAAGTAGAGTTAAAGCCATAATCGGATTAGCTATGAAAAGCCAAATGGCATATTCCTGCTTTTATTTCTTATGTTTGTACTTCTTGGAAGTCACCAACTTCGTTCCACAGCTGCCTTATAGCTCAGTAAGTGATCACTGCAGTGGACTGAACCAAAGATACTAGGAAGGTCAAGCTTCAAAGTCTGTTTTTGACCTCAGTTAGTAGGAGTACAGCAGAGGTGGCTACATTCAATGTCCTGGTGCTGAGAAGGGAGATATGTGGCTGGTTTGAATCCCCCAGTTTGCTATTTCCTTTCTTGACCTTCAGCATACTCTGTACCTACAAGCCCAAACCTTTTAGCCCCTTTTGACACCCACCTTTCTTTAAGAATAAAGTATATTAATACATATAAATTTCATACAATCTTCAACCGATGTTGAATTTATTCAGCATATAATTAGTTTCAACCTCAAATAACCAAAGATGAAACACTATCAATTGCAGAAACAGATTTCACATTCTGCATGGGAAGACTATAGACTAGCTAGTCAGAACCGTAATTTGACATACCAAACAGGTGAATCTTATTGGAACCAGTAGTAATAAGACAGAACCAGACTTAGCTGTGATGGCTCCTCGAAATACTGCCCTGGCTCAGAAAGAGAAAACTATCACCTAGATGCTGTATCAAGGAGTAATGCTGCCCGTGAAACAAATGCAGAGGGGAAAACAGTATTTTCACCCATTCTCTGTGTTAATAATGAAAAGAAACCAATACTTACTGAGCCCTGCTAACTGTGTTGAAAGATTAGAGGCAGTAACTGGAGTGACAACAGCTGGAGAGCTTGGTGTAAGATTGATTAAATTATCTGTGTTCTCTGAACCACTGGACACCTTTAGAAAGTGATGGAGAAGAGAAATAAAGCAACAATTTATTACAACATTGACTGCTTAATGTAAAATTAACGCAAGAGGGCATACACTGACAAATTAATTCTTAAAAGGTATGTGACGATATTATGGCTTTAAGTTTAATTCTGGCATTTTTTTGAAGGGGTTTTAAGACAGAGGTGACAAGCTGGGTACTCAAAGCCAATAAAGTAAAGGCCTTGGGGGTTTAAAGTTAGAACAATAGGAACAGCATGATGGGTGGAGTCAGACTCCCACAGAACTAGGGTTTTAGTTTAGCTTTCAGTAGTTATTGGGGTTTGAAGTTAGCTGCAGTTACATCTCTCAGCCACTACAAAAAAAACTGGAATTCTCACTTTACTAGGATGTTCTCCCTCTGCTGCTAGAATTACATGTCAGACAATTTATACTACTGAATTTGCCTTTGCCAAGGGTATGTTTATGGAACTTTACTATATTGTTACTACATATCTATTGCTGGTTAAATAAACAATTATTTTGTTAAGTTTTTCAATCCAGTTAAAGTTATACCAATGCTTCTTTCTTTTGCTTGTTTTTTTTTAACTAAAGGTTAGAATAAAGTGTGCTTTGCTTAAAGCCGAGGAGCGTGGCCAATCAAATTATATCTGGAACACAGCACTTTACACTTGCCTTTAAATAAGATAAAAGTTGGTGTTTAGATATCTCCTTGATATATTTGAAGGGAGTTTGGTCTGGTCAATAACAAATTGGGGGCTTGTCTCTAATTCCATATTGAATTTAGGACTGTTGGACTCAAGGATAGTGAGTGGTGAGCTTTAGTGGGTTTTTGCCCAGATGTTGTATTTGGTTGGTTTTAACGGGACAATGGCCTCATCTAACAATGGCTCTTTCAGTTGCTAAGACTTTGCCCGAGGGTGGAAGTCGTCCCTTCGGGTGTTTACAGAAAGTGAGCAAGGCAAAGCTTTTGGAATTGGCAAGTAAGCAGAAGTTGTAGATGTCTGTGTATGAGAGGACAGGGGAGATAATTGCTGCAATAGCTTAACATATACATTTGCCTGGAATGCATTCAGAATCATTGGAATGGCTAAAATTCAATTGCAAATGAAGCACCTTGAATTAATGACATGGCAAGGGAAAAAAGGAAAAGAAAGTTACCCTGGCAGAACATAAAAAGGAAATGAAACAGTTTGAATTATGATTAAAAGCAGGGAAAAAGGAAAGGAAAGGATGGCCCTAGCAGAAGACAGGGAATAAAAAAAGAGAAGAGGGGGAAAAAAAGTGAGTGTTTGAACTTAGTAATGAAAGAGGAAAGTTGACTTAAAATGGCAGAGACAAAGGTAGAAAAGTAAGTGTAATAATAGGCATAGTGCTGAAGAGCAAACCCATACTAGCCAAAAGCCTGATGGGATCTGTTTAAATACAACCTAGAGTTACTAAAGTTTGATGAGCAGGATGTAGAAGATTTTTCCATTTCATTTGAGAAAATGGCTAAACAAACAAAATGACTAGTGACGATGTGGGTGTTGTTGATTAAAATAAACTTGTAAGTAGGGCTAGGTGAGGTATTTGCATCACTTTCAGAGGTGGTAGCTGGGTAGTATGAGGAGGTGAAAAAGCCATCTTAAGTGCATATGAGCTAGTGCCAACAGACAACGTTTTCAGAATCTGAGGGGGGAAACTGGTCAGACGTATAAAGAGTTTGAAAGGATCAAAGTAATTTTGATAGGTGGATAAAAACATTGAAAATATATCAAACACATGATGCTCTTAGACTGACTATTTTGGAAGAGTTCAGAAATTCACTTCCTGAAGTAGTGAGAACTCGTGGAAGATCAGTGTGTTAAAACTCAAGATTAGCAATGGAAATAGTAGATGATTATGAGTTGGTTCATAAATCAAAGTTTGGCTTCTGACATCAATTTCAATCTGAGAGGGATAGAAATTGGGAAAGAGAAATCCTCAGGTGGTAAGGGAAAACGCGATCTCATTGACTATATTAAAGATATTTTATCACAGGATAAAAAGCAAACTCATGAGGGGGAAAGAGACAAGAGATCTCAGGTGTTTTAACCACAATAAAGATTTTTGTATCAAAAAGCATACAGAAGAGGAGTCTGTATTGCAATATGTTACGATCTTAAAAATTAAGTCTTGATGAGGAAATAGAGACCATCACATATTTAGGCAGATGCAAAATGTGCAGGAGTTCATCAAGTTGTATTACTGGTGGGTTATAGAAAGGAAGTGTTGCAGGTAGCACATGAACTATTTGAGTGTAATGAAAACTCAAGCCAAAGTACAAAAAAATTATTTTTATTGGCCTGGACAGCATAAGGATGTAGTTAACTTTTGATGGACATGTCATATGTGTCAGATAATAGGAAAACATCTGACAGTGATAAAACCAGGACCTTTAATACCTATTCCTGCATTAAGGAACCTTTTACAAGAGTCTTAATTGCATAGGACCCCTATCTCAAACAAAAAGTGGGCAGTGTTTGGTGACCATAATGGACGTGCCTACTAGATTGCTGGAGGCCATTCCATTACACAATATCACAGCTAAAAGGATTGTAAAAGAGTTACTCAATTTTTGTTTAACCACATATGGACTATCCGTAGAAATACAGTTAGATCAAGGGTCACATTTTACATCCAAGTTGTTCATGGAAGTTATGGATAGCTTCAGAATAAAACAATTCAAATCCACTATGTACCATCTAGAATCATAGGGATTGTTACAATGGCGACATCAAACCTTAAAGACCATGGTGAGGGCCTAAAGCCAAGGCTATCTGCAGGATTGGGATAACTGAATTCTATTTGTATGTTTTGCAATTAGGGATGCACTTAACGAGTCAACGAAATTCAGCCCGTTTGAATTAGCTTTGGGGCAGGTGGTGAGAGGACATTACTCAAATTAAACTGGACAATGAGGAAATTGTCAAAAACTGGTATAAAAATGAGTTACCTTCCAGTGGAAAATCAAAGACCTGAAAGAGTTGTTACAGGTGAGCTATGTGGGAATAAACTGTGAAGTACTAATCTAAAAATGCATAGAGTCATGGAGATGTACAGCAAGGAAACAGATCCTTGGGTCCAACTTGTCCATGTCAACCAGTTACCCTAATCTAGTCCCATTTGCCAGCACTTGGCTGGTATCCCTTTAAACCCTTCCTATTCATATACCCTTCCAGATGCCTTTTAAATGATGTAATTGCACCAGCTTCCAACACATCCTCTGGCAATTCATTCCATCCATGCATCACCCTTTGCATGAAACATTTGCCCCTTAGGTCCTGTTTAAATCTTTCCCCTCACACCCTAAACCTATGCCCTCTAGTTCTGGACTCCACCACCCCAGAGAGAAGACCTTGTCCATCTACTCTAGCCATGCCCCTCATGATCTTATAAAATTCTAAGTCACCCCCCTCAGCCTTAGGGAAAACAGCCGCAGCCTATTCAGCCTCTCCCAATAGCTCAAACCCTCTAATCTTGGCAACATCCTTGTAAATCCTTTCTGAACCTTCTCAAGTTTCACAACATCCTTCCAATAGGAGGAAGACCAGAATTGCACACAATATTCCAAAAGAGACCTAACTAATGTCCTACACAGCTGCAACATGACCTCCCAACTCCAGTGCTCAATACTCTGACCCATAAAGGAAAGCATACCAAACGCCTTCTTCACTATCCTCGCGACCTGCGACTCCACTTTCAAGGAACTGTGGACCTTCACTCCAAGGGCTCTTTGTTCATTAACATGCGCCAGGAAATTACCATTAAGTGTATAAGCCGTGCTTTGATATGCCATGTTTGGAAGACTGCATTGAGAAGGGACAAGCAACATCTATGTCGAAGATGGACTTACTCAGAGGATACTAGCAGACACCTTTATCCAAAGCAACAAAGGAAGTTTTGGCTTTTGTGACACTGAATGGACTGTAGCAGTTTAAAATCTATCGTTTGGTACGAAGAATGCGCCAGCCACATTTCAAAGACTGACCAAAAAAGTCATTTCGGGATTACCAATTGTGTGGTGTACATAGACGATCGGGTGATTTTTAGTCACATGTGGAAGGAACTTTTGAAGCATCCATCAGAATTGTTCACTCTACTTTGGAAGGCGGGCTTTGTGATAAACCTGGCTAAGAGTTCACGCGCAAAAGCCCAAGTTTCTAGGTCATGTCATTGGACACGGACAAATGGCTACACGGGATGTGAAAACAAAAGGTTATTAGTGAGTTTCCCATGCCATCGAAGAGGGAAGTACTAAGATTCCTGGTTTTGAATGAGTTCTATTGAAAATTTGTACCAAACTTTAGCTGTGTAGTTGCTCCACTGACTGACTTGAAAGAGTGCATAAAATTTCAGTGGACAGAAGAAAGTGTGAAGGCATTTGCCAACCTAAAAGCTGTGTTAATCATGGCCCCATTGTGAGCCATACATAACTATGCACAGTTATTCCAGATGGCTATTCCTGTGAATGATGTGGGTGTTGATGCTGTACTCTTGCAAAATGAGAGAACAGAAATATCTGTTGGGTATTTTCCCAAAAAGTTGGAATATTCATCAACAAAAATATTCCACAATTGAGGGGGAAACCTTGAGCTTGGTGTTGGCATTGCAACACTTCAACACTTATGTTGTCAGTAATATATCTGAGAAATTGTATATATCGATTATAACCCCTTAAAATTTTTGGAAAAATTTAAGGATAAAAATACCAGACTGCTTAAAAACAGCTTATTAACGTAGCCATTCAATTTGAATATTATATAGGTTAAGAATGTAATTATTGACCCATTGTGACAATTGTGGTGAAGGAAGACAAAAGATATTCAGTGGCAGAAGTGGTCGATTGAAATGGACCATAGTGTTGAATGTATGCATTCTTCGAGTCTAAGTATACGTATTGTAGTGTACTAATAGTGTAAGACAAAAGGTTTTTAAAAATGAGGATTTGTATATTGTAGGTTCAGCTTTTTTTTTTAAAGGAGAGAGATGTAACGATATGATGGCTATAAGAGGTGCATTTTGTCCTTTTTTTCATACAAGTGAAGGGAGGTTGAGACTGAGGTACCAAGCTGTCTACCCAAAGCCAATAAAGTAAACAGCTTGTGAGGCCTTCAGTATTTTAAAAAAAAAAGTTAGAACAATAGAAGCAGCATGAATGGGTGGAGTCAGACTCCCACAGAACTAGGCTTTCAGTAGTTGTTAGGGTTTGAAGTTAGCTGTGGAAGCTGTTACACCTCTCCTGGTGACAGCAAAAAGCTGTAGCTCTCTTTTTCTCTCTCCCACAATTTTCTCACTCTGCTGCCAGAATTGCATGTGAAACAATCTATTTTACTGAATTTGCTTTCACCAAGGATGTGTTTATGGGATGTTACTATATTGGAACAGTTGCAGTTTAGAAGTTAAACAATCTCTTACTTTGTAAAGATTACCACTACAATCAAAGTTATACAACTCTTCGTTCTTTTGATTTTATTATAAATTTGATGCATGAATAAGGTGAGCTCTGCTTAAAGCTGAGTAGCGTGGCCAATTGCATTTCACCTGGAGCACAGCATCTTACACTCACCTTTAAATAAGATAAAAATTAGGGTCTGGACTATCTCCTTTATTCATATGAAGAGTGTTTGGTCTAGTCCATAACAGGCAAGCGACTAAATATTTGGAACCATGCAAGCAAGAAAATGACCTCTGATATTATCAAGTTGGCAAGATGCACCTTTGCAGGTGGAGAAGAAATAGATCTTACATCTATGGGTATTGGGGGCTGACCTTTCCACATTGGATGCTCCCAATGTTGCATGGTGGCTCAGTGGTAAACACTGCTGCCTCACAGCACCAGGGACCCGGGTTCAATTCCCACCTCAGGTGACTCAACGTGTGGAATTTGCACATTCTCCGTATCTCTGTGGGTTTCCTCCAGGTGTTCCAGTTTCCTCCAAACAGTCCAAAGGTGTGCAGGTCAGGCAAACTGACCATGCTAAATTGCCCATTGTGTTACATTAATCAGAAGTAAATGTAGGAGAATAGGTCTGGGTGGGTTATTCTTCAGAGGGTCGGTGTGGACTTGTTGGGCCAAAGTGGCCAGTTTCCACACTGTGGGGAACCTAATCTAATCTTAAAGGAGGATAGAAGAGTTGATTGAAATGTTAAGCATTATTGACTGCCAGTGGAATGGAAGTCATACAGCACGGGAGGATCTATTCAGCACTTCTATGCTGAATCCACTGCCCCTTCCACAACCATTTAAAATTCAATAAAAGATGTTGTCTTTCTTTTTTAAATTTATTGAACTTGCTTCCCCTACCGTCATTGCTTGTGGTTTCCAGCTCAGCATAAACATTAAAGCATTTCTTCATTTAGCGGCGTGGTCGCTCAGTGATTAACACTGTTGCCTCACAGGACCAGGAACCTGGGTTAGATTCTACCCTTGAGTAATTGTCTGTGTGGTGTTTGCACATTTTCCTCTGGTCTGCATGGGTTTCCTCCAGATGCTCCTGTTTCCTCCCACAGTCCAAAGATGTGCAGGTTAAGCAATTTAGCATGGCCAATCCACCCAGTGTCCAGGGATGTGCAGGCTAGGTGGAATAGTCAGGGAAATGTAGGTTTACAGGGCTAAGGTACAGAGATGTGGGTCTGGGTAGGATGCTGTTTGGAGTAGAATGGGCTCGATGGGCCAAATGGCCTGCTTGCACATTATAAGGATTCTATGGTTTAACCACCAGCTCTATGCCTTGCCAGATTTCTTTTGCCAATTACCATAAATCAGTGTTCCAGGATCCACAAGGCCTATATTGTACAGCACAACTGTGCTTCACACTTCAAGCAACACACACGAAATGTCATCTATCTTTAATCTGAGATATTTACCATGTGTCTGTAGCAACTCAAACTAGATAAGGTGGCTTTACTCCAAGGAGTTGAATTGTACTCACCCGATTAGTGGTATTTTGTCCAGTTCTGAACCTTTCAAACCTGAATAAAAATGTGAAAAACAATGACGTAGATATACATTGAGGACCACTAGACAAAAATACTAAATGTCTGACTATCAGTTTATGATTCTATGAGAGGGCAGAGAATTTTCAGTCTTTACAACTTTGAGCCAGAATGCAGTCAGATTCCATAAGCACCATTAGTTCTCAACCAATTTAATATCTTTCAAAACTCTTCAACTTTTTACTGCACAACATCTTTGCAAACTAAAAGTTACATACTGGGCATGCTGGAGATTAAAAATTGAAATTGTAACTTGGCAACATGTTTAAACGTAGGTTATGGGAATTGAGACTAAAATTGATTTTACATTTATTTCAATTCTAATCTCACCAATGAATTGGAAGACAATGTGCATTTAAGCTCCACAAAAGATCATAATCAGTGCAACACAGTATGATGCTGTTTTTCAGATATGACAGACTGAGGCCTGGCCTACCCTGTCAGGTGAACATTCAGAAGTGTACAGGAAGGGTTTTTCTCATGTCCTAGTCATTAATAATGTATTCCAGATCCAACAATACTAAAACTGATTAAATGGCCATTATCACATTAGTGGAAGGGATGGTGCTGCCCATCAGTTGGTTGCCACATTCTTACGTGGCCAGTGACTATACTTTTAAAAACTGTGCTTTCAGACATCCCAAGATTGTGAAAGTTGTTTTCATATATGCATGTTTATATGTAAATACATAATAAATATAAATATGCAAATAACTTCATGAAAAAATCATTCAGCATAGCTGAGGAAGTGCACTAGATTACCTGTCATATCGGAGAAATATGTTATTAAGGTTGTCATTGACATGCAAGAGGTCCTCTGTCACTTGCTCATTAGTGACTCTTGAAATCAGCTCCAGGATCCTCTGCTGCATTGCTCGACATGTTCTGTTCAGCTCCTGTTGTGGAAAATGTGTAATAGGTAACTGCTAAAGAACTAAACAACAGTTATATTTTCTGCAGGCATGGCAGACAAAGATAAATTATTTCCAAGTGAAAGTTTAAGTATTAAACAAATTTTTCTTCCTTCAATTCTGCTGCTCCTTGAAAATCTGGTCTCCTTGTTCAAAGAGTACCAGCTACCTTCAAGCAAGCGGCTATTCTTCCTGCACAAGCCTACACAATATCAGCTGCCTAATTGGTACGCCTGGTCCAATTCTTGCCTATGATCATACATCAGTAACTATAGCTACCAATGCAGAAGGCCATTAATAAAAATCAATTTTCACCTCGTTAATGTTAGGGTATTCAGGTCAAATGTTAATCTGTACCACTGACCGGGAACATGATTGAATCCTGGAACCTTCTAGTCCCGAAGGCTCATTAAACTTCGTGTGTTATTAAGGGATGTTCTCGATACTTGCCATTTGAACAGAACTCAACTGCTATCAGGGCAAGTATTTACATTTTTAACATCAAACTGCCATTCTCCTCCTCCTCTTCCCCTCCTGTTCCATGTTTCTGTTTATTATATAGTCAGAATTTGTAGGATTAGCAATACAAGGACACATCAATTTAAGAACATAATGTTTTAATTGTGAGCTGAAGACTAATCATATGTTCATCAAGTCCTGGGTGTGGATCACCTATATCCAAAAGATGGCTTAAGAGAATTGTTGCATTAACTATCACAGATTAAAGATGCCAAGGGATAAGACCAAAATGAACCCAAGGGAAAGGGGTCCAGGTCAGAAGCTGAAGGTGAATATTTTGCAAGTTGACCGTGTATGTGGGGAACATGACATCAAAAGAGACAGCGGCCACAAAGAGGAAAAGGTCTAAATTTTGGCAATAGAACCAATTGAGGGGAGTTAAAGTTTACCTTTCTTTTGAAACTAACTATGGGATTGGCCAGATGGATCATGTTTTTCACCGAGGACCAGCACAATCCTATTTTTGAAAAAATATGAAGCAAAGACAAGCAAATGGATTTGAGGTGTAGATTCAGCAAAATCTAATGGAATGGCAAAAGAGGCTCAGGTGATTGAAAAGCCTGCTTCTATTTTTATCTTAAAACATTGCTTCACCTGAAGTAGTTCAAGATCGGAGGAATCTTCTTGACCTGGGACCATCTCTGTCAGCATTTCAGACATCACCTTTACATTACCATTAACAACATCCAGTTCGCTGCGCAGTTTCGCAACCTGCAAAACATACATTTAAAATACAGTTCCAAAGTCAGGCTTAACCAAATGGATTTGACTGCAGCTGTATTATCCCAAGTGCTACCAGCAGGTGGCGACTGAATGACAAATCATTTGATAAGTTAGCATGTCTTTATTAATGACTTTATTGCTGGAACAGCACAGCAGGTCAGGCAGCATCCAGGGAACAGGAGATTCGACGTTTCGGGCACAGGCCCTTCTTCAGGAATTCCTGAAGAAGGGCCTGTGCCCGAAACGTCGAATCTCCTGTTCCCTGGATGCTGCCTGACCTGCTGTGCTGTTCCAGCAATAAAGTTTCAACTTTGATCTCCAGCATCTGCAGACCTCACTTTCTCCTTTATTAATGACTAACAGTAGAGCAAGTACTTGAGCCATGATATTACAGTTAAAATTGATTCCGTTCAATGGCAGCTAGCATTTCTAAATAGCAATGTTAATCAGTGGAAGCAGGCTGAAGGCACAGTCAGCCACGACAGAACCCCTTTCAATTACAGAATCATAGATTTGTGGGGTGGGGGGGGGGGGCAGGAAGTTCATCTGGCCTATCCAATTTTTGTCTGTTCTTTCACAGCCATTTAATTAGTCTCACTCCTCCCGCTCCATCCCATATCTGTGCCATCCTTCCCCCTTCAAGGGACTTATCTAGTTCCCTTTTGCAATCTACCAAAGAATGTGGATGCTACAATTTTTAAGGAAGCGTATTCCACATTCTGTGAATTCATTGTAAAATATTTAGCTCTCATATTTCTGCCAGTGAGAACAGCTTCTTTTCATCAAAATCCTTCATAATTTTGAACATTTCTATCAAGTCTTTCCTTAACTTCCTTTACTCTATGAAAAACTATCCAGGTAATCTAGTTTCTTGACCTAAGGCTAGCTCTTTTAACTGTAATACAATTCTTAAGAATAGCCAGGAAATACTGTCTTGCAGCAGGTGGGGGAGGGCAGGGCGAAAGAACATTTCTACCCAATGGAATTTCTCTCCTGTGAATGTGGTTTTCCCTGAAAGGAAGGAAATGCAGATGAGAAATGCATGCTAAGCATAAGAACCTCAAAAGAAAAACCGCATAATGTGCTACGCATCAGTGAAACATGACTGCAGTTTTAGTATTGGATTTTCAGAGGCAGGAGTAGAACTGATTTTACCTGTTCAAGGGAAGGAGTGATTCCACCTTCTGTGGATACCACAGGAATGGGCTGCTCAGAGACCGGGAACATTGCTGGCTGCACTGGGGAAGAATTTTGAGAGACTGCTGGGTCAACCTCGGGAATAGTCTGAAAAATAAAACGAGTAAAATGAAGGCTTGCGCACAGGAGGAGTCCAGAAGAGATGGTAGTGGGGCAGCAATGTCTCTGAGCTTGTAAGCCAAAAGGTCCAGACTATTGCTGCAGGGGATGTGCATTCAAACCCCATTATAGCAGTTGCAGAACTGAAATTAATAAATAAATTCAATTTTATAAATCTGAAACAAAAGCTAGTCTCAGTTTCATTGTCACTATCAGCAACTGTTGTGAAATACCATCTGGATCATTAGTCATTTGGGAAGGAAATCGGTATCTTTATCTGCTTTGGCTTAAATGAGACTCCATAAGAATATAGAATAAGAACACAAGGACTAGAAGCAGGAGTGGGTTATCAGACCCCTGAACTCTATTCTGACATTTGACAAAATCATGGCCAATCTCCTCGCAGTCTCAACTTCATTTTCCTGCCTGCTTTTCGCAACCCTTAAACTCATGACTAATTCAAAATCGGTTTATTTCCTCCTTAATGTCCCAGCATCCACCACACTCTTGCGTGGTGAATTCCACAGATCCTTTAAAAGGATAATTTCTCATCTGTTTTAAATTTGCTACCTCTTATGCTCAAAGTAGGACCTCTTGTTCTGGATTGCTCCACATGAGGAAACATCCTTTTGACTTCTGTTTCTCCCCCTTCCCAATTTCCTTTAGCATCTTGTGCTTCAATTAGACTCCTCTCATTCTGCTCAACTCTGAAGAGTATAAACCTCAACTGCTTAATCTTTCTTCGTAAGACAAGCCTTTCATTTCTGGAATCAATCTGATGAACTTCCTTTGAAATGCATCCAACATATCCCTCAAGTGATCTAAAATTGTATGCAATACTCCAGGCGCAGTCTCCCTGACACTTTGTACAGTTGCAACACTAAATTTCCTCCTACTTTTTTTTACTCTATTCTTTCAGCAATAAATGCCAAAATTCCACCCAGATGCATAACAATACAGTTGCCTTTTAACTGCTCTCAAAGGCAATTAGGGAACAGCAACAAATGCTGGCATCTGGTCCAAAAAAAAAGACAAGTTTCCATCATTAACATCCAAGGTTAGCAGCAGGACAAAATTCAGATGTACATTTTGAACAAATGCCTGATGTTGGACTACTGTTCCTGAATTACGCAAATTAACTGGGAAAACACGTTCTTCGCACTTTACTCAGCAGGATATTGTGTAAGATTTAGGAGATTCTTTAATAACTCGGTTAGCTCATCCATTTCATTAGCTGAACAATTATATGCAGGAAAGAGTGCTCAGCTTGATCCACACCAAGACAATTGATCTGAGCCTTGTTACAGAGTCTAGAGTCATACTTTATTTAATCTAAGTGGCCAGAGTTCCATGCATTACAGCTGACTCAAATATTGTTCATATTGCAGCACCAATGTCAATTGGTTAGCAATCCAGAGGACCAGACTAATGCTTAGGGAGATAAAATGGCTACTAGATTCTATTTTGTTAAATTGTGAATATAACACTAATCTGAGTGATATTGACCATGAAACTATCATTGATCAGAGTTTTAAAAAACTGGGCCCACTAATGTCTTTGATGGAAGGAGTCTGCCATCCTTGCCTGGTCTGGCCTAGTCCACAGCCAATGTTGTTGACTATTAATTGGTAGTATGCCACTTAGTTGGAGGGAAATGAGGGATGGACAAAAATACAGGTTCCTCAGTAATTTGCAACTTCACTTTCAAGTCCAAACTGTTAAGCATTTTGCCCCCACCTCCTACAACACTTTAGCAGTCCCTGATAAACCAAACCAGTCTCTCCCTGGTACCTTTGGTATAATTAGTGCCAATATAACTCTTAAAATCTGTCATTTTGATCCACTTATTCTGGTGTAACCCCCACCTTTAGTCACAAGTCCAAACAAACCTGGGGTGAAGTACTTGCTGCACAATTGGTTTGATCAACCATTGCCAGGCCTGGCTGGACTACATTAAGCATTAATGGGCCTCCTTTTCCACTGGCAAAACCCAATTTCTTGAAAAGCTACTTCATTTATCCCCACAATTCTTGAATCTCACTCCCCTTCAATGTGTGGAGAGGCCTCAAGAACTTCTTGTCATGAACATTGAGAACACCTATTCAGCTGCCTTCGTCACACTTTCCAAGTTAAACAGCCCCAAGCAACCCTCACCTTGGGCACGTTCTTGTTCTAATTTTGGTCTGCACATTCCTCTCCAAGCTCATCTGGTCTCGGAGCCCCCCCTTGCTTATTTGACCCCATTTCAATGCAAGCTACCATTATCAAATTTCCCAATCTAGATTGCAAAACCAGAGAACATTATAAATTGGATACAGCCTTTGTCAAAACCACTTTCATCATTCCCCTCCTCAAACACTCGTGACTGCTGAAAACAACAAATGCTGGAGATCACAGCGGGTTAAGACAGCATCAGTTGAGACAGCAAGCTAGCATTGAGTCTAGAGGACTCTTCAAAGCTCTGAAGAGTCATCTGGACTTGAAACATTACCTTACTATCGCTCATGAATGCTGTCTGACCCACTGTGATCTCCAGCATGTGGGCGGCACGGTGGCACAGTGGTTAGCACTGCTGCCTCACAGCGCCGGAGATTCTATAAATTCAAATCCCATCATTTTTCTGTGGCAGGATTCAAACCTGGGTCCCCAGAACATCACTGTCTTAATGGTCTAGGGTGGGCGGCACGGTGGTACAGTGGTTAGCACTGCTGCCTCGCAGCGTCAGAGACCCGGGTTCAATTCCCGCCTCAGGCGACTGACTGTGTGGAGTTTGCACGTTCTCCCCATGTCTGCGTGGGTTTCCTCCGGGTGCTCCGGTTTCCTCCCACAGTCCAAAGATGTGCGGGTCAGGTGAATTGGCCATGCTAAATTGCCCATAGTGTTAGGTAAGGGGTAAATGTAAGGTTATGGGTGGGTTGCGCTTCGGTGGGTCGGTGTGGACTTGTTGGCCGAAGGGCCTGTTTCCACACTAAGTAATCTAATCTAATCTAATCTAAAAAAAAGATTTGTTGGTTTTAGCACAGATGCCAGCATCTGCAGTAATTTGTTCCTATTCTTAACTGCTCTTGGCCTAAGAAAATTACAACCCAACTCTAACAGTCCTCAAGTTCTGAGGAGTTAGATTTGAAAGGTCAACTCTTTTTTCACTATCCACAAATGTTGTCAAACCTGAACTCCTTTGGGACACCGAATTTAAAAAAAAATGTATTCTTTGTCAAAGTCCTTGAAAGTGAGGTGGCCTCTCTAATCTGTAACTAATGTTTTTGTAATTCCATATCTGAATGTCACCAATTAGGTTTGCACTGCATGCACAGGTCTCCAAACAACCACAGTCATAAACTGGATGGTATGCATAAAAGAAAGCTGCTTTAGAAGTATGGCACCACTTACCCAAAACATCAAGGTTCTGAGAGTCACTTTCAACCAAAATAGTTTGAAAACAAAGAATCAGCCATTTTTTCAGCTGAATAAAAATCATATCAGGGCCATGACAATAGCCAGACCGCAATTCAAGCTTACTCGTTGAGGCGTGTGAATGGGAGACAATGCATCAAGGTCAGTCATAGGGAACTCAAGCCCTTTCCTCCTCAGTTCTTCATACACAGTCACGACCCCAGTGAGGTCTGGAGAACTCCGGAATGCATCTGCCCAAGCCTGTATCCAACAACAACACCACAGCATTAGTACATAACGTCACATTTATAAACACCTGTCCCCAATTTCCTCCCATTCTCTAATAACTGCATGGACTTTTCACAGGCCACCATTTGTACTGTATGATTCTTTCAGTCCAGCATACTGATGTGATTAGACTTGCACAAAAGTTCTACATGTGCAGTTTTCTGCACAAGGTCTGAACTGAGAAGGCAGTGGCATCACTCCCCAATTATTGCCCAAGTTTAGCTCCCAACTCAGATTAGGAAGCAATCCTCTTTACTATATCATTTTCAAGAACAAGAGAATTGGAGACCATGGTGGTAATAAACATTAAGCACCACAAGAATCCACCTAATTTCTTTGACAGATACCCCAACCTTGTGTGTAATGGTTTTGTATTTGGAAGATGATTCTGTTCTATAAAAAGGGAAGGAAACCACCTTTCTTATCTGGCCTGGCCTACCACAATAACATGCTTGAGCTTTAATAGTTTTCCAAAATAGTTTTGTAATATCATTCAGTTCAAGTGCGATCAGGGATCGGCAACAAAGCTGGATTTGACAGCGATGACCACATTCCATAAAAGAATAAATTAAATAAACAGATTCATACTATTAAAGATCTTTGTGATATTTAAAAAGTTAGCTACAAGTTGGAAAGCCTTAGAGAATTATTACAATTCTAGCATATTATATATACTATAAAGATGCCAGCCATAGCTCAGTTGGTAGCACTCTCAACTCTGAGGCAGAAGGTTATTGGTTCAATACTTACTCAAGATTTGAGAACCACCATGGAGGCTGATATTTCAGTGCAGTTCTGAATGAGTGTATTTTGTATCAGTGTTTGCCGTGGAGAAGGACATGGGAGATACAGAATGTAGGGAAATAGATGGTGACATCTTGAAAAATGTCCACATTATGAGGAGGACATGCTGGATCTCTTAAAAGTGGATAAATCCCCAGGACCTGATTAGGTGTACCCTAGAACTCTGTGGGAAACTAGGGAAGTGATTGTTGGGCCTCTTGCTGAGATATGTCATCGATAGTCACAGGTGAGGTGCCGGAAGACTGGAGTTTGGCTAACATGGTGCCACTGTTTAAGAAGGATGGTAAGGACAAGCCAGGGAACTATAGACCAGTGAGCCTGACTTTGGTGGTGGGCAAGTTGTTGGAGGGAATCCTGAGGGACAGGGTGCACATGTATTTGGAAAGGCAAGGACTGATTAGGGATAGTCAGCATGGCTTTGTGCGTGGGAAATCATGTCTCACAAACTTGATTGAGTTTTTTGAAGTAATAACAAAGAGGATTGATGAGGGCAGAGCAGTAGATGTGATCTATATGGACTTCAGTAAGTGTTCAACAAGGTTCCCCATGGGAGACTGATTAGCAAGGTTAGATCTCATGGAATACAGGGAAAACTCGCCATTTGGATACAGAACTGGCTCAAAAGGTAGAAGACAGAGGATGGTGGTTCTTTTTCCAGAGTGGAGGCCTGTGACCAATGGAGTGCCACTACCTTTTGTCATTTACATAAAATGATTTGGATGCGAGCATAAGAGGTACAGTTAGTAAGTTTGCAGATGACACCAAAATTGGAGGTGTAGTGGACAGCGAAGAAGGTTACCTCAGATTACAACGGGATCTTGATCAGATGGGCCAATGGGCTGAGAAGTGGCAGATGGAGTTTAATTCAGATAAATGAGAGATGCTGCATTTTGGGAAAGCAAATCTTAGCAGGACTTATACGATTAATGGTAAGGTCCTACGGAGTGTTGCTGAACAAAGAGACCTTGGAGTGCAGGTTCACAGCTCCCTGAAAGTGGAGTCGCAGGTGGACAGTGAAGGCGACGTTTGGTACACTTTCCTTTATTGGCCAGAGTATTGAGTACAGGAGTTGGGAGGTTATGTTGTGGCTGTAAAGGACATAGGTTAAGCCACTGTTGGAATACTGCTTGCAATTCTAGTCTCCTTCCTATCAGAAGAGAGTGTTGTGAAACTTGAAGGGGCTCAGAAAAGATTTACAAGGATGTTGCCAAGGTTGGAAAATTTGAGATGTAGGGAGAAGTTGAATAGACTAGGGCCGTTTTCCCTGGAGAGTCAGAGGCTGAGGGGTGACCTTATAGATGTTTATAAAATTATGAGGGGCATGGATAGGATAGACAAAGTGTTTTCCCCTGGGGTCGGGGAAGTCCAGAACTAGAGGGCATAGGTTTAGGTTGTGAGGGGAAAGATATAAAAGAGACCTAAGGGACAACATTTTCATACAGAAGGTGGTGCATGTATGGAATGAGCTGCCAGAGGAAGTGGTGGAGGCTGGTACAATTGCAACATTTAAAAAGGCATCTGGATGGGTATATGAATAGGGAGGTTTGGAGGGATATGGGCCAGGTGCTGGCAGGTGGGACTAGATTGGTTTGGGATAGGTGGTTGGCAGGGCCTGTTTCCGTGTTGTACATCTCTATGACTCTGAGTGTGGTACTGTTGGAGATGCTGCCATTTGGATGGCCAGAGGTGCCTTCACCTTTTCAGATGCATGGGCTATTCTAAATAGCGGAGCTCTGCGAGCATCCAGGGTCAATATTTATCACTTGTCCAAAATCACAAAAATGGATTTAGACATCACCACATCACTGCCTATGGTTTAAATGAGTCAGATTCCCAAACAAAAATAGTCTGACACTTGAGGATAAGTGCAAAAATTCCAAATGTTTATAGGAGAATCTATATAGGAGAAAAAGGCTTGGGTGGAAGCCTACAATTCCCATTGCTTTCCCCTTGACAACACCTCAGCCAGAGTTGACTTGACAATTTTCTTCTCAAATATGTTAAACTGTTGAGACTGCTTGAAATTTGATATTCTTGTTTTTGCCCTGTTGAGTGTAAGAGGAAGAGCTTCCGCAACACACATTTCTTTTCAAAGTTCTCTATTACCAAATGACATGACAGTTTGTGGGAGCTTGGTTCCTTTACTATTCTAATCTCTTGAACACCCCAGATCTGAATTGCTCTATCAATAGCTGCCATGTCTTTGGTTGCCTCACCTCTGGATTCTGGCATTCCCTAACATCTCATGACTTCCTTCTCCTCATCTAAATCGTTTCCCAAGACTTAATTCTTTGGCTAAGCTTTAGGTTACCATCCCAAACGGTCTTATTTGGCTCCAGGTCAAATGTTGTTTGATAATGCTGCTGTGAAGTACTCTGAATACAATGGGGGGTTTTGTGCCTAATCCACCATTCAATAAGGAAAATGACTCAGTTAACTGTTGCTTCAGCTCCACTCGCCTGCCTGCCCCCTTACTCCTGGACTTCTTCATCAATCAAAGCCCTGTTTAGCTCAGACTGGGATATTCAGCCGTAACCCATTCACTCATGCTCAGTTTGGGTTCTGCCAGGACCACATAGCCCCTGACCATATTATAGTGGCCCAATGTGATGAAAAAGACCTGAACACCAAAGATGAGACAACTAACTGTCCTCAACATCACAGCAGCATTTAACGGAGTACAGCACCGAGGAGCCCAAGCAAACTGGAGCCAAAAGAAATAAGGATACATTGCTCTAATGGTTGGAATCATACCTAGCACAAAGGGAGGTGGCTGGGATCGTTGGAGGTCAATTATCTCAAGCCAAGGTCATCACTGCAGGAGTTCCTCAGGGTAGGGTCCTTGGCCCAACCACATCATTAATTACCTTCCTCCTATCATAAAAGCTCAGAAGTGGAAATGTTCTAATGATTGCTGTATGCTCAGCAACAATTGCCACTCCTTGCAAGCTAAAGCTGTGTGAATCCATACGCAGCAAGACCTGGACAACCATCAGTCTTGAGCCAATAAGTGGCAAATGGCATTCATGCCATTCAAGTTCCAGACAACAACCATATCCAAGGAGGGAACTATCGAACTATCCTCTTTGGACATTCAACGGCAGTCACATAGTAGAATTCTCAACAATCAACATACTTGAGGCTACCATTGACCAGAAACGGAATTAGACCAATCATAAAAATATTGTGGTCACAGGTTAGGAATTCTGTGCAAAATAAATATCTATCTCTTCAGTGCCTGTTCACCATCTACAAGGCACAATTCAGGTTTGTGATCAAACACACTTCACATGCATGTGTGCAACTCCACCACTCAAGTAGCTTGACACCATCCTAAACAAAGCAGCCTGCTAGATGAGTGCACGGTAGCTCAGTGGTTAGCATTGCTGCCTCACAGCAGGAGAACCCAGGTTCAATTTCGGCCTCAGAAGACGGTCTGTGTGGGTTTTCTCCAGTTTCCTGCCATAGTCTAAAGAGGTGCAGATTAGGTGGATTGGCCATGCTAAGTTGCCCCTAGTATGCAGGGCTGAGTAGACTAGGTGGATTAGTCACGGAAAAATGCAGTGTTACAGGGATAAGGTAGGGGTTTGGGTGGCATGCTCTTCGGAGGGGCAATGTGGACTCGATGGGCCAAATGACCTGCTTCCACAATGCAGGGATTCTATGTGTACCCTAATCACCATTATGATCATTATCTCACACCAGTACCAACACATTGGCTTCAGTGTGCACCATCCACAAAACGCACTGTTGAAACTCAACCAGGCTCCTTCAAAAGCACTTTCTGTAACCACAACACTAACACCTGGAAGGACAAGCACAGTAGATGCACAAGAACACCACAACCTACAAATTCCCCTCCAACCCACACACCATTCTAAATATACTATGATTCTTTTTGTCATTGAGTCAAGATCCTGGCACTCCTTTCCCAATAAACTGTTGGACACCTTGGGGTGAAATTAGACCTACAGTGTTAAGGTAGCAGCTGGAGACCACCCTCTTAAACAACAGTTAGAGATGGTTGACAAATGTTGGCTTTGCCAACAAACCCCACTTCTCATGAACAAATATTTTTTAAAAATCACCCAGACTCCGTTGCTCTCTGTGGTAGAGAATTCCAAAAATACCAATCCTCAAAAAAGATTCCTGTACATTTTAGTCTGAAATTACAAATCCCTTATTTTGCAACTGAGCTCCACACTTCAGATTACCTGAAGAGGTGAAGCATCCCTTCAGTATCCACCATGTAGCATCTTATACGCTTTAATAAAATAGACCCTCATTCTTCTAATATAAAATGTAAGGCCAACTTTTTTTTTTACATAAGGTATTTTCTGCATCCTAGAAATGTGACCTTTAGTGAAAGAGATATGGAATAAAGAAATAGGGAAGTCTTGCTTTAAATGTACACGACTTTGGCAAGTCCACACCTAGATTACCATGTACAATTCAGATGTCATTATGAGGGAAAGAAATCACATAGCAGGCAGTTCAGAGAAGGCTCACTGGTTTGGTTCTTCAGACTAAATATATTCATAGCTGAGCAAGATAGATTTTTGATCTACCCAAGAGTAAAGGAGTATGGGAAACAGGCAAGAAAACAGAGTAAAGGCTATGATTAGTTTCACCATGATCTTTACTGAATGGCAGATCAGGCTTGAGGGGTCTAATGGCCAACTCAAACTCTTGTTTTCTTATATTTTTATGACCTCTGCTGACTATTCAAGAGGTTCCAGACACTTGTGAGCTATCAGCATCACTTACCTGGATTAAACTCAAAACTTTATCCTGCACGATAGTGGGTGGATTATTCTTAGGGAGAATAGTTTTTACCAGTACATCCTCCACAAAGTCTCGACTTGCCACCATGACATGGAATCGATGACCACAGTTCTTCACACAAGTTTCTAGAACCTGTATTTGATTTTAAAAAGTTCAGAGAAATTCAAAACAGAACATATTCATATGTTGAGCATGGATTTTAATAGCATCCAATCTAATTGTAACTAAACTACATGATATATAATTGTGACCAAGCTACAAACGCGTATGTAGGGAAAGAGGAAGGAAGAAATTTTAAAATCAGATTTTTAGAATGCCTCAAAAAGACCTTACAATCAACAAATTAGTCTTAAACTTCATTTATTTTTATGAACAAAACTGTTCTCCACACAATGTGTTTCCCATAGTTATGTTAGCCCCATTCATGCCTGATGCAAAACCAACTTTCTGCAAACAATAATTTGCCCATGAGACAATGGCTCTAATGGGGGTTCTTCTTGACATATATCCTAAATAGTATTTGGGCCCAAAATATCCCAACTAAACTAAGCCAATCCACTTGAATTGAATCTAATGCTCTTCATTTCGCCAACCTCAATCAAAATTTCAAGTCCATGCTTTACTAAAATAAGAAAGCTCCACTGTGAATCAGTCAACTGTAGTAACTAAGGGCTTTTAAACTGGATAACAATGTCCTGGAAGTATTTCCTAAGACCAAGGTATGACCCAACATATGGAAACCACCCAAAACTAGGCAACATTTTAAAGCAGCCAAAACCAAGGCTATCGTCAAGAGACAGTGGTCAAACATTTAGTGGGGATTCATACAAGCACAGGAAGAAACCAGCAAAGCCAGGGATTTGGTGATTTACTTATTGCATTGCCAGGACCATAGAACATAGAACATAGAAGAATACAGCGCAGTGCAGGCCCTTCGGCCCTCGATGTTGCGCCGATCCAAGCCCACCAAACCTACACTAGCCCACTATCCTCCATATGCCTATCCAATGCCCACTTAAATGCCCATAATGAGGGAGAGTCCACCACTGCTACTGGCAGGGCATTCCATGAACTCACGACTCGCTGAGTAAAGAACCTACCCCTAACATCTGTCCTACACCTACCCCCCCTTAATTTAAAGCTATGCCCCCTTGTAATAGCTGACTCCATACGTGGAAAAAGATTCTCACTGTCGACCCTATCTAAACCCCTAATCATCTTATACACCTCTATCAAGTCACCCCTAAACCTTCTTTTCTCCAATGAAAACAACCCCAAGTGCCTCAGCCTTTCGTCATACGATCTTTCTACCATACCAGGCAACATCCTGGTAAACCTCCTCTGCACCCGTTCCAGTGCCTCCACATCCTTCCTATAGTATGGCGACCAAAACTGCACACAATACTTCAGATGCGGCTGCACCAGAGTCTTATACAACTGCAACATGACCTCAGTACTCCGGAACTCAATTCCTCTACCAATAAAAGCCAGTATGCCATATGCCTTCTTCACCGCACTATTTACCTGGGTGGAAACTTTCAAAGATTTGTGTACATGGACACCAAGATCCCTCTGCTCATCCACACTACCAAGTATCCGACCGTTAGCCCAGTACCCCATCATTTTATTACTCTTACCAAAGTGAATCACCTCACACTTACCTACATTGAACTCCATTTGCCACCTTTCTGCCCAGTTCTGCAGCTTATCTATATCCCACTGTAACCTGCCACATCCTTCCTCACTGTCTACAACTCCTCCGACTTTCGTATCATCCGCAAACTTGCTCACCCAACCTTCTAACCCCTCCTCCAGGTCATTTATAAAAATGACAAACAGCAATGGTCCCAAAACAGATCCTTGCGGAACACCGCTAGTGATGGCACTCCAAGATGAACCTTTGCCATCAACTACTACCCTCTGTCTTCTTCCAGCCAGCCAACTCCTAATCCGAACCTCCAACTCACCCTCAATGCCATACCTCCGTATTTTTTGCAGTAGTCTACCATGGGGAACCTTATCAAACGCCTTACTAAAATCCATATACACCACATCTACTGCTTTCCCCTCGTCCACCTCTTTAGTCACCTTCTCAAAGAATTCAATAAGGTTTGTGAGGCACGACCTGCCCTTCACAAAACCATGCTGACTATCCTTGATCACATTATTCCTATCCAGATGTTCATAAATCCTATCCCTTACAATTCTCTCTAAGATTTTGCCCACAACAGAAGTGAGACTCACCGGCCTATAGTTACTAGGGTTATCCCTACTCCCCTTCTTGACCAAGGGAACCACATTTGCTAGCCTTCAATCTTCTGGCACTACTCCTGTAGACAACGAGGACATAAAAATCAAGGCCAATGGCTCTGCAATCTCCTCCCTTGCTTCCCAGAGAATCCTAGGATAAATGCCATCAGGCCCAGGGGACTTATCTATTTTCATCCTTTCCAGAATTTCCAACACCTCTTCTCTACATACCTCAAAGCCATCCATTCTACTTAATTGTGACTCAGTACTCACATTGACAACAATGTCCTGTTCCTGAGTGAATACTGACGAAAAGTATTCATTCAGTGTCTCCCCAATCTCTTCAGCCTCCACACGCAACTTCCCACTACTATCCTTGACTGGACCTATTCCTACCCTAGTCATTCTTTTATTCCTGACATACCTATAGAAAGCCTTAGGGTTTTCCCTTATCCTACCAACTTTCATGTCCCCTCCTTGCTGCTCTTAGCTCTCTCTTCAGGTCCTTCCTGGCTACCTTATAACTCTCAATCGCCCCAATTGAACCTTCACGCCTCATCTTTACATAGGCCGCCCTCTTCCATTTAACAAGGGATTCCAATTCCTTATTAAACCACAGCTCCCTCACACGACCCTTTCCTCCCTGCCTGACGGCTACATACTTATCAAGGACACTCAATAGTTGCTCCTTGAACAAGCTCCACATATCAATTACACCCTTGCCTTGAAGCTTACTTTTCCAGGCCACACATCCTAAGTCATGCCTCACAGCATGATAATTTCCCTGCCCCCATCTATAACTCTTGCCCTGTAGTGCACACTTATCCCTCTCCATCACTAGAGTAAAGGCCGAATTGTGGTCACTGTCCCCAAAGTGCTCACCTACCTCTAATTCTAACACCTGGCCTGGTTCATTACCCAGAACCAAATCCAGTATGGCCTCACCTCTTGTTGGCTTATCTACATATTGTGTCAGGAAATTTGGGCTTGCCCCCATCCACATCAAAGTGACTGCCTAGACTATAGTGATGTAGTATAAGAGAGACCATAACTGGGTTAGAGAATTCCAAAGACTCATCACCCTCAAGTGAGAGATTTTCCCCAAGTGCTCAGTTATTACATCTTTTGTAATAGATTCTGGCATTTTCCTAAGTATTGACAAATGAACAGGTCGAGAGCTCTTAATGCTCCCTCTCCTTCCCTTTTTAAATACTGGGGCTACATTCTAAATAAAAGTCGAACCAAAAACAGAAATTGCTGAAAAAGCTCAGCAGGTCTGGCAGCATTTGTGGAGAGAAATCAGAGCTAGGGTTTCGGGTCACTCGACCCGAAACATTAACTCTGATTTCTCTCTACAGATGCTGCCAGACCTGCTGAGCTTTTCCAGCAATTTCTGTTTTTAGCTGGGATCAGATTTGCTACTTTCCAGTGTGTAGGAACCTTTCCAGAATCTTGAAAGACATCCATCAATGCATCCACTATTTCTATGTCTACCTCCTTCAAAATTCTGGGATAAAAACTTATTCCATCCAAGATCTTTAAATCCAGTTAAATTTTTCAAACACTACACCTTTACTAATTCCTTTCAGTTCTTCAGTTTCACAAGTCTGTTGGCTGCACAACATTACTGGGAGCCTTTGTTTCGGTTTCTATGGGGACCAAGTAATTGTTTACATTCTTACCATTGCCCTGTTCTCCACCACCAATTCACCAGTCTCCTGCAATGGACTCTCACTGTTCTACCTAATCTTTTCCTTTTCACAAAGAAACTTCTACAGTCTGCCTTTACAGTTTTCACAAATTACATTCATTTTCTGTTTTCCTCTTTTTAGGGTTTATTTGGTCACCTTGGTACCACTTTTTCTGGCATTTTTATTGGTCGCTTTGCCAATTTAATAAATATTTGTGTAACTTTTTACATGACAGAGCCACAATTCAAATTCTATCCTTCTGGGAGGGTGGGGTATTAAGATAAATGACACGCAGCAGAGTGGACTAAAAAAACTTCTCTTTTTTATTTTCAGTTAAGTAGTAAAACTAGAAAGAGCCAGATGAGACCTTTAATGCTCACCAGCAGGGAATGAGGCAGAGAGTAGACCAAAAAGAGTTACATTTAGTAACACTAAAATAGCATTTACCACTGTTCATGCACCTTTCAAGTTAGTCTCTGCTGAAATCATACAAAAATGGAGATAGAATGCAGTCTGCTTCTCGGCTTGGGTTTTTGCTCTTCTTCCAGCCAGCTTTGTAGATGATTTTTGAGGGAAGGGATATTTGTGAGGAAGATGGTACAGGTATCTCACTCAGTATTGAATTACATACTCTCTCCCATCAATGAAGAGGACAGGAGAGCTTTAGTGACAGGGGATTCAATTGTAAGGGGAACTGACAGATGGTTCTGCAGAAGTAAATGTGAATCTTGAATGCTATGTTGCCTCACTAATACCAGAGTCAGGGAGGTCTTTAGATTTTTGGATCATTGGGATAGCTTTCAAGATAGGTGATACCTGAACAAGCTGGATAGGTAATACTTAAACCAGAATGGGTCCAATTAACTTGCTGGGAGCTTTGCTTGTGCTGGGGAGGTTTTAAAATTATCTGGCAGGGAAATGGGGCACAAAGCCAGAGTCAATGTATAACTGGCAAGAAGGTCCAATCAAATATAGAAGGAATGCCAGTACAGTCCAATAAGGGGAGAAGACATGAGCAGGATAAGGCACTTGGCAGGTCTGGAAAGTTAAATTAAAATAGGCACAATTTAAGTCCATGACTGGTAAAGCAGATGGACTTACAGCACTGATCAGTACATGGGAATATAATGTTGTTACAATCACCGAGACATAGTTGAACAAAGGACAGAATTGGTAGCTAACGTTCCAGGATATAGAAGTTTTGGGTGTGATATTTGTGGGTGGTGGTGGTTGGAGAAGTGGTGGCCTTACATGATTGATAAAGGAAACTATCACTGCAGTAATGAGGAAGGGCATCTGAGAGGGCCTTCAAATGAAGCCATTTTAAGAGCTTAGAAATAAAAAAAAAGGACAGTTAATCTTTTGGGATTATACCACAGGCCTTCAAACAGTCAGAGAGACAGAACAGCAAATATTGAAGCAAACCTTAAAAAGTTATGAAAGAAGCAGGAGATTACAATTTTCCTAACATTAACTGGGATCATCTTAGTGTGAAAGAATCAGACATTTTTTGAAGTGCAGCACATAGATAGCCTTATTGGAGATGGGGGCAGTACTAGACCGAATACTTGGGAACAAAGCTGATCAAATGGTTGAAGTTCCAGTGGGCAAACACTTTGGGAACAGTGACCAAAATGCAGTTTCAAAGTCAGTAAGTGCAGAGGTTAAAAACACAACTTAAGGCAATGCTGATTTCAATGTCATTAGATAAAATCTGGCAACATCGACTGGGAGATGATACATTCAGCTAAGGTTACATTTGGAAAGTGGGGGTCTTTTTTTTTAAATTCATTCACAGGAGATGGGTGTTGCAGACTGGGCCAACATTTATTGCCCTTTCCTAATCGCCCAAAAGGCAGTTGAGAGTCCACCACATTGCTGTGGGTCTGGTGCCATATGTTGTCCAGACTGGGTAAGGATGGCAGCTTCCTTCCCTAGTAAACCAAGTGGATTTTTCAGACAATGGATTAATGGTCATCATTAGACTCTTAATTCCAGATTTTATTGAATTAAAATTTCACTACCTGCCATGGTGGGGTTCAAACCCAGGTTCCAGAACATTACCAGGGTTTCCGGTATAATAGTTGAAACTTTATTGCTGGAACAGCACAGCAGGTCAGGCAGCATCCAGGGAACAGGAGATTCGACGTTTCGGGCACAGGCCCTTCTTCAGGAATGAGCAGAGAGTGTTCAGCAGGAGAAGATAAAAGCTAGGGAGGAGGGACTTGGAGGAGGGGCGTTGGAAATGTGATAGGTGGAAAGAGGTCAAGGTGAGGGTGATAGGTCGGAGTAGGATGGAGGCGGAGAGGTCAAGAAGACGACTGCAGGTCAGGAAGGCGGTGCCGGGCTGGAGGGATCCGGCTGAGACAAGGTGGGGGGAGGGGGGATGAAGAAACTGGTGAAGTCCAAGTTCATCCCCTGCGGTTGGAGGGTTCCCAGTCGGAAGATAAGACGATCCTCCTCCGACCGTCGGGTTGTTGTGGTTTGGCGGTGGATGAGTCCAATGACCTGCATATCCTCGGTGGAGTGGGAGGGGGAGTTGAAATGCTGTGCTACAGGTTGGTTGGGTTGGTTCGTCCGGGTGGCCCAGAGGTGCTCTCTGAATCGTTCCGCAAGTAGGCGGCCTGTCTCCCCAATATAGAGGAGGCCACACCGGCTGCAGTAGATGATGTGGGTGGAGGTGCAGGTGAATCTGTGGCGGATATGGAAGTTTCCTTTGGGGCCTTGGAGAGAAGTGAGGGGGGAGGTGTGGGCGCAAGTGTTGCACCTCCTGCGGTTGCAAGGGAAGGTGCCGGGAGTGGAGGTTGGGTCGGTGGGGGGTGTGGATCTGACAAGGGAGTCGCGGAGGGAGTGGTCTCTACGGAAAGCTGATAGGGGAGGGGAGGGAAATATATCCTTGGTGCTGGGGTCTGTTTGGAAGTGGCGGAAGTGACGGCGGATGATGCGCTGTACATGGAGATTGGTGGGGTGGTAGGTGAGGACCAGTGGGGTTCTGTCCTGGTGGCGGTTGGAGGGGCGGGGCTCAAGGGCGGAGGAGCGGGAAGTGGAGGAGATGCGGTGGAGGGCACCGTCGACCACGTCGGGGGGGAAATTGCGGTCCTTGAAGAAGGAGGCCATCTGTGTTGTACGTATTTTGAACTGGTCCTCCTGGGAGCAGATGCGGCGGAGACGAAGGAATTGGGAGAATGGGATGGCGTTTTTACAGGGGGCAGGATGGGAGGAGGTGTAGTCCAGGTAGCTGTGGGAGTCGGTTGGTTTGTAGTAGATGTCCGTGTTGATTCGGTCGCCTGAGATAGAAACAGAAAGGTCTAGGAAGGGGAGGGAGGAGTCCGAGACTGTCCAGGTGAATTTGAGGTCGGGGTGGAAGGTGTTAGTGTAGTGGATGAACTGTTCAACCTCCTCGTGGGAGCACGAGGTAGCGCCGATACAGTCATCAATGTAGCGAAGGAAAAGATGGGGGCTGGGGCCAGTGTAGTTGCGGAAGATGGATTGTTCCACATACCCTACGAAGAGGCAGGCATAGCTAGGGCCCATGCGGGTGCCCATGGCTACTCCTTTTGTTTGGAGAAAGTGGGAGGATTGGAAAGAAAAGTTGTTCAGGGTGAGGACCAGTTCGGTCAGTCGAAGGAGGGTGTCGGTGGAAGGCTCGACAGGGTCCTGTCCCCATTAGTTCAAGAACTCCCCACCTACGTTCGTGACACCACCCACGTCCTCCACCTCCTCCAGGATTTCCGCTTCCCCGGTCCCCAACGCCTCATCTTCACCATGGACATCCAGTCCCTGTACACCTCCATCCCCCATCACGAAGGACTCAAAGCACTCCGCTTCTTCCTTTCCCGCCGTACCACCCAGTACCCTTCCACCGACACCCTCCTTCGACTGACCGAACTGGTCCTCACCCTGAACAACTTTTCTTTCCAATCCTCCCACTTTCTCCAAACAAAAGGAGTAGCCATGGGCACCCGCATGGGCACCAGCTGTGCCTGCCTCTTCGTAGGGTATGTGGAACAATCCATCTTCCGCAACTACACTGGCCCCACTCCCCATCTTTTCCTTCGCTACATTGATGACTGTATCGGCGCTACCTCGTGCTCCCACGAGGAGGTTGAACAGTTCATCCACTACACTAACACCTTCCACCCCGACCTCAAATTCACCTGGACAGTCTCGGACTCCTCCCTCCCCTTCCTAGACCTTTCTGTTTCTATCTCAGGCGACCGAATCAACACGGACATCTACTACAAACCAACCGACTCCCACAGCTACCTGGACTACACCTCCTCCCATCCTGCCCCCTGTAAAAACGCCATCCCATTCTCCCAATTCCTTCGTCTCCGCCGCATCTGCTCCCAGGAGGACCAGTTCAAAATACGTACAACACAGATGGCCTCCTTCTTCAAGGACCGCAATTTCCCCCCAGACGTGATCGACGGTGCCCTCCACCGCATCTCCTCCACTTCCCGCTCCTCCGCCCTTGAGCACCGCCCCTCCAACCGCCACCAGGACAGAACCCCACTGGTCCTCACCTACCACCCCACCAATCTCCATGTACAGCGCATCATCCGCCGTCACTTCCGCCACCTCCAAACAGACCCCAGCACCAAGGATATATTTCCCTCCCCTCCCCTATCAGCTTTCCGTAGAGACCACTTCCTCCGCGACTCCCTTGTCAGATCCACACCCCCCACCGACCCAACCTCCACTCCCGGCACCTTCCCTTGCAACCGCAGGAGGTGCAACACTTGCGCCCACACCTCCCCCCTCACTTCTCTCCAAGGCCCCAAAGGAAACTTCCATATCCGCCACAGATTCACCTGCACCTCCACCCACATCATCTACTGCATCCGCTGCAGCCGGTATGGCCTCCTCTATATTGGGGAGACAGGCCGCCTACTTGCGGAGCGATTCAGAGAGCACCTCTGGGCCACCCGGACGAACCAACCCAACCAACCTGTAGCACAGCATTTCAACTCCCCCTCCCACTCCACCGAGGATATGCAGGTCATTGGACTCATCCACCGCCAAACCACAACAACCCGACGGTCGGAGGAGGAGCGTCTTATCTTCCGACTGGGAACCCTCCAACCGCAGGGGATGAACTTGGACTTCACCAGTTTCTTCATCCCCCCTCCCCCCACCTTGTCTCAGCCGGATCCCTCCAGCCCGGCACCGCCTTTCTGACCTGCAGTCGTCTTCTTGACCTCTCCGCCTCCATCCTACTCCGACCTATCACCCTCACCTTGACCTCTTTCCACCTATCACATTTCCAACGCCCCTCCTCCAAGTCCCTCCTCCCTACCTTTTATCTTCTCCTGCTGAACACTCTGCTCATTCCTGAAGAAGGGCCTGTGCCCGAAACGTCGAATCTCCTGTTCCCTGGATGCTACCTGACCTGCTGTGCTGTTCCAGCAATAAAGTTTCAACTTTGATCTCCAGCATCTGCAGACCTCACTTTCTCCTTTCCGGTATAATAGTCTCGTGATAACATCACTAGGCCATCACCTCCCCATTGAAAGTAGGATAGCAAGAATTCAGGGTCAGTATGTTCCTCCAAGAGTGAACCTGCCTGGACCTGCAAAGGCAGCAGGTCCAGGCAAACCTGGATGTCAAGGGATACAGAGCTTGATAAAGAAAAGGAAGGAAGCCTATCTCAGACACAGTGCATTAAAAACAGGAGAGGCCCTTGAAATTATAGAAAGTCTAGGAGGCTACTTAAAAAAGGAAATTAGAAGGGCAAAGAAGGGTCATGAAATATCTTTGACAGAGGGCATCAAGAAAAATCCCGTGGTTTCTTCAAGTATATTAAGAGTAAGAGAAAGGGTGGGACCTATTAGAAAAAAAAAGGCATCCTGTGTGTGGAGCCAGTGGACATGGGTGAGGTCTTAAATGAATACTTCTCATGCATATTTAGAGGAGAAAGACATTGTAACTGGGGATTTCAGTTGAAATAGTAATGTTCTAGAACACTTTAATATTAACAAGGAGGTATTAGACATTTAACAGGTATACAGGTGTACAAATTGTGTTCTAGGCTGTGGATAATAATTAATACCTTGCTGGCCACAAATGAAGTGTTAAATGACTGGAGGAGAGCTAACTTAGTTCCTTTGTTCGAGAAGGGCAGTAGGAATAGATCAAGTAATTACTGACCAGTTAGTTTGACGAAAGTGGTAGGGAAATTATTGGAAAAAATTCTGAAGGACAGAATTAATCAAAACTTAGAAAGGCAAGTATTAGTCTGGGAAGGTCAGCATGTATTTGTTTGAGAGAGATCCTGTCTGACTAATTTAATTGTTTTTTGAAAATGGAAAATAAATACAGCTGTACAGGCCACTTTTGGAATATTGTGCAAAATTCTGGTCTCCCTCCTACAGGAAGGTTGTTGTGAAACTTTCTGAAAGAGCTCAGAAAATATTTACAAGAATGTTGCCAGGGTTGGAGGTTTGAGCTACAAGGAGAGATGAGAGTGTGGCTGTTTTCCCTGGAGCGTCAGAGGCTGCAGGGTGACCGCTGGAATTGCGCTATTGCCAACAGACGTAGGCATTCTCCAAAATACCATACTCTAATTCTTCAGAAATGCTGTAGGCAAATCGTGCTGCCAAAACGTGCGTCATCACGACCTATTTCTACTGGTTCTTTTGTGGCAAGAATATTGCAATGGCACTTGTTTTAGCAAGTATGTTAGCTGCCATTAACTTGTGTAGTATCACCTCTTTGCAATGCTACACGTAGGTCTTTGGTAGCATTGATTATATAGATGAATATCCCAACCAATCTAGTCCCACCTGCCAGCACCCGTCCCATATCCCTCCAAACCCTTCCTATTCATATACCCATCCAAATGCCTTTTAAATGTTGCAATTGTACCAGCCTCCAGCACTTCCTCTGGCAACTCATTCCATGCCCGTACCATCCTCTGCGTGAAAAAGTTGCCCCTTAGGTCTCTTTTATATCATTCCCCTCTCACTATGCCCTCGAGCTCTGGACTTCCCCAGCCAGGGAAAAGACTTTGCCTATTTATCCTATCCATGCCCCTCATAATTCTGTAAATCTCTATAAGGTCACCCCTCGATCTCAGACGGTCCAGGGAAAACAGCCCCAGCCTATCCAAACTCTCCCTACAACTCAAGTTCTCCAACCCTAGCAACATCCTTGTAAATCTTTTCTGAACCCTTTCAAGTTTCACAACATCTTTCCGATAGAAAGGAGACCAGAATTCACACAATATTCCAAGTGACCTAACCAACGTTCTGTACAGCTGTAACATGACCTCCCAACTCCTGTACTCAATACTCTGCCCAATAAATGAAAGCATACCAAACGCCTTTTGCACTATCCCATCCACCTGCGACTCTACTTTCAAGGAGCTACAAATCTACACTCCAAGGTCTCTTTGTTCAGCAACACTCCCTAAGACCTTACCATTAAGTGTATAAGTCTTGCTAAGATTTGCTTTCACAAAATGCAGCACCTCGCATTTTTATGCGGATTCTTTCTGGCTCTTCAATGTTCTGAATATTGTAATGAGACAAATCTTTTGTAAGCACATCATGTGCCCAGTTATTCCACATATTTATCAGACTGGCACTGCTTTCAGTAATTAGACTGAAGGATAGGCCAGCTGAATCTCAGCTCCACTTTTGAATCAGAATGCAGTGTGTCATGTGGTACAATAGAACATTACACAAAAATATTCATCTATATAATCAATGCTACCAAAGACCTACGTGTAGCATTGCAAAGAGGTGATACTACACAAGTTAATGGCAGCTAACACACTTGCTAAAACAAGTGCCATTGCAATATTCTTGCCACAAAAGAACCAGTAGAAATAGGTCGTGATGACGCACGTTTTGGCAGCACGATTTGCCTACAGCATAGTATGGTATTTTGGAGAATGCCTACGTCTGTTGGCAATAGCGAAATTCCAGCAGGGATCGGTTTGCACATTTTGTGCTGCGCATGCGCCAATGTTCTTGCCGTTCTGCATACACGCCTGTGTCGGCGCACGAGCAAATTCAGGGCCGGTCTTCACGTCAGTCCGCGCATGCGCCGATAACCACGCCGTTCTACACATGTGCGTTGTCAGAGCCGGTCTTTGTGCCGTCCTGCGTATGCGCCAATTTCAGCAGCTGACAGAACAGCTTTCTGAAAGGCACTGAGTACAGACAGCAGCTTTCTTACAGTTTTTAAATGTACTGTGTTAAATTTATTTTTGCTTCGTTAATAAATAATTTCAACCTTCATTCAGGCTGCGCTATACTTTGCATTAGGGTGATTTTTGAGCAATCGTGAGTGATATTTTTGCTGGTCAGCCCCTAACCCCACTTTTCTCATAGGCCTCATTATTTTTATTAAACAATTTTCTATTAAGCGAGATTTTGCTGGAATGCAGCTAAGGCGTTATAGGAGAATTACCTGCACCTTAAAATTAAATCACAAGACTAACCGTTAGGCACAGCATCACCTCCCGAAAGTTTTTGTTTCCTGAAAGCCTCTTCCTCAAGGCCCTGATTGCATCTTTTGGTCTGAGAAAAGAAGCAAAAATACATTTACAAAAGAAATAAGGCAACAAGACTCAAAAGTTTACAAGGTAAAATTAGCAATAGATTTTAAGTGTTCATTCAACATCCAAATGATTCATAAGATTTTGGAATTTAAAAAAAAACAGGGTCCAACGAGGTCCCAAATTTTATAACCAATGCTACATCATAATAGGAACTCTTAATTCTACATTATGCAAGAAAATCGGATTAAAATAATTAGCACATAATTTAATGAGCCACTGGATCTACTTCTTTACTTCATCCCTACCACTTTTAAACAAAGTATCAGAATATTAGACCAAGATTTAGAATCCCCTTGCCTAGAGTTTTGGGTCTTGTGACCAAGTCAAGCCTTCTTCAAAACGTCCCACATAATCTAATCTTTAAACCTGAGTAAATAAACTGGGTCAGTCCCATTAGGATTATTACGTAACACTGAGTGAAGTACAACTCATTTGCCAGATGGTTGCAAGATATAAATATAAACACCTTCTCTGACTATACTTATAATAACATAATTAATGCCATCACAAGGTTCACATTTGGGGATTACAAGGATGGTACTACTGACTATCACAGAATAAAATAAAGATCTAAGTGACTCAAATCTAAACTTAGAAAACATCATTTCTCAGCATTACTTGGCATTCACCTAATATAGTTAGAACAAAGTAATGCTCAAAGTCTAACATACAATAGACAAAACAAGGTTAAATTCATAACCATCCACTGTTAATGGAACTAACGTGGTGATTTTCAAGCTTTATTCTAGTTCATCTCTCCTCCATCAAGATGCTTCTAAAAACGACAATGAAAGACAGCTGTTGAGTGGCATAACCGCCTTACTACTCAATGATTTGGATTTATTTGGCACCGTTAACATAGCATAATGTTCCAAGTTACTTCACAGAAGGATAATCAAACAAAATAAGGTACATAAGGAACCAGAATAGTTAGGTGGTGCTTTTGAACAGTGCAGCTCAACGGGCTAAGGGCCTTTTTTTGTGAAGTAGACCTCTATGACTGTTAAGAGAAGTAGTAAGGCTGGTCAATGAAGTAAGCTTTCAGAAGCATCTTAGAAGAGGACAGAGATGGAGATAATTAAGGAAGGCATTCTAGAACTTAGAGCCTATGGAGCTAACAGTATTACCAAAGATGGAAGAAAGGAAGTCAGGGATGCAAATGTGAAAATTGCAACAACTGTCTCATCATGTTGAAGAGGTTACAGAGCAAACTCAAAATACTCAAAAACATAATGGTAAGTTTACAGTGACGTTAACAGACTGGGAGCTGAGGTAAATTAGTAAGCACGGAAATGAAAGGTAGACAGGAAGGTCGTGTGAATGAAAGGTCGAATATAGGCAAGTCTAAAGGTAACAAACACAGATCAAGTATTTAACAGATGAAAACGTACAGGGTGAGGTTCCAGAGATCTTGCTAATGGACTTGATATATGGTCAGAACTATATAAGGTACAAAATACGTCAAAAGGTCATGAACAGTCTTGCCTGACCTCTTTGTGCTGTTATCATTGTTTTTTTAGGGGGCGGCTCAGTGGTTAGCACTGCTGCCTCACAGCGCCAAGGACCTGGGTTTGATTCCCGCCTCAGCCGACTGTCAGTGTGTCTGTGTGGGTTTCCTCCGGGTGCTTCGGTTTACTCCCATAATCCAAAGATGTGCAGATCAGGTGAATTGGCCATGCTAAATTGCCCATAGTGTTAGGTGGATTAGTCAGGGGTAAATATAGGGTAGGGAAATGGGTCTGGGCGGGTTACTCTTCGGAGGGTCGGTGTGGACCCCTTAGGCCAAAGGGCCCGTTTCCATACTGTAGGTAATCTAATTAAAATCAAGCAGTGGTTAAGAAATGGGGTTTGACAATGCCTTTAGTCTTCTCGTAATTTATATATATTTCTGTTCATCCAAACTGGAATATCAGACAAGCAGTATAATCAAATCAGAAACAGTGGAGGGGTTGAGTGATAGCTGTAGCCAATATCCACTGTTATCTCATGTACCTGTTGAACTTGACACTATTTTCAGAAGCGGTAGCCAAGGATTGTATGCTCTCTGGACTTAGGGCCACAGGTGAATGAACTTTGAACAGAACTGTTGGGAAGAAAGGGCTTTTGATATTAACATCCTCCAAAACCTCTGGCCAACCTAGGGAACTTTTCATCTCAAGCCTCCCACTCAGTAGACATAAATCACAGCATGGAAATCAAGCCAGCCAATCTATTGCCCAGTGCACAAGGTCAGCAATATTTCAGTTGATTCCTATAGGGATTTCACACAGGTAATCACATCAACTTCAGATTTTAACCTTTTAAAAACAGACACTATTTTTCCCCGATCAGTCACTCACTCACTCACTCATGTCCTTTGTTCAACTGGAAACCCTATCAGTCAGGATCAAAATATTTTTGGCTTAACTCTAACTGCAGAATTGTTGAACTGTTAAAAGCACCATCCTTTTAAACAGACAATAAACTGAGGTCTTTAGCTGCCTGACTCAATGCCAAAAAGACGGTGAGAATTGAACATTCTGGGTGGAGGAGTTGAAAATGATGAAAAGGCCACATTCCTTTTTAAGACCATAGGTTTGCATGCAACCTTATCTTTAAAGATGTGTTGTGATTCAATGTAGGTGGTTCATAAAAAACTTACAAGATGCTTGGCTTTTTATCAAATACTCAGCATTGGCTGTAAATTTTCAATGATTTCACCTGCCTGCAGATTTTGAGTGCTGAAAATATAAGACTTTCAATAGGTATAAGCTAAACATTCACAAGGCATGAATACTTAATTTATGATTCATTGCAAACAAACTGCAATACAGCCTTAAAAACTGATTGAAAGAAAAAGCTTATACAAACAACACCAAAACAGTTCAAATCAAAATTAGTAGATAGAAGTTGTAGTTAATGGGGACATATTGGGTGAGGAAATTGATGTATCGCATTGATATATCTCAGAGAATATTAGTGGTATAAACCAAACATCAGTAATAGCATATAGAATCTACAGCAAGCTGGTTTTCTTTTATTAACTGATTCACAAGATGAAAATAAGTGGCAAGTCCAGCACTATTTCTGCACACATCTTGAGACACAGTGGCTTAACAGGTCATTTACAAAAAAGTGATTAAAAATCATTGCTGTGGGTCCAGAATTCATACCAGTCAAATGAGGTAAGAAACAAATTTTATCCCCTCAAAGAATGGACGTTAGTGAACAGATCAATTTTGTGATTGCCATGATTGATATTAGATTTTTTAACCTGAATTTAATTATCAAATTAACAATATAAATTTCCTAGTTGACAAGATTGAATTTGAACTCTCACCACTAGAATATGACCCTAAATTGCAAGAGCTGTAATGCAATCTTTCATACCTAGTGTAATTAATATCACATTCTACAAACAGCCACACCTACATTGTCATAAGATAAACTGCCAAGGGCCATGTATGGCAAGAATGCACAACCAGATGTTCCCACCTGAAGACAATGTTGTTCAATCACAAAGAGAACAGGGTGGTTTAGTTCTGTCACAGAACTGAAGCAATTTCCATCAAACAATTTCCCACCCAAACGGGAATTATAAACATTCACTATTGTAATTCAAACTATCTTATACAAAGAACAAAAATCAAATTTGCTCCTGGGATCCCTGTGTACCGAATGGCTGCTGCAATAGGGACAAATACTGCACCAGAAAAACTCAAAGCAAGTCAGTGTTTTGAGATGTGAAGACAGTAAATCACTTGATAAGTGTCCTTCCCCTTTTCTTTCCAAAAGAAAATACAAAAGTCAAGTAGTTACATTGATTATATTTCAGCAGCTTACAAATATATTTACCTCCTCCAGTGGTTCTCAGTATCACAGATGCCAGTCTTCAGTCAATTCAATTCACCACACATGATATCAAGAAATAGTTGGAAACACTGGATACTACAAAGGCTATAGGCCGTGACAACATTCCAGCATTAGTACTGAAGACTTGTGCTCCAGAACCTGCTGTTCACTTGGCAAAGCTGTTCCAGTACAGTTACAATACTGGCATCTACCCAACAGGTACATTCTGTTCACAAAAAGTCCCTCAGTCTACTCTCTATCATCAGTAAAGCAATGTCATTAACAATGCTACCTATCACTTGATGCCCCAAAGCCTATGAACTACTATTTGTTATGGATCAGACCAGACCCCCTCAAAATATTTAAGAAGGAAGCCTAGACCCTAACTTTTTATTATTTTAAAAGGTAGATGAGAAGTTCGTGTTCCAGATGTGATAAAACTGGTCAAAGTACATAATATTAAGCAAAACACAATTTATTTAAATACTATAGTTAAAATACAAACAAAAGAAAGAGCAATTTATAACTATTGGAAAGCTTAACTGAATAACAGATACAGTACCTATTACCAAGTAACAAAATAGTAACATCCCATAAACACATCCCTTTGCAAAAAGGAAAATGCAGACAGATTCTGACATGCCGTTCTCTAATCGAGGAGGAACATATCTCGAGAAATTCCAGCAAAGGTAGCAGTGAGGAATCATTCACTGAAGCTTCCAACTCAGACTCCAAACAGCTTCTGATATTACAGCTGGCCACTCCCATTCAAGCTTCTTCCATTGTTCCAACGTTTTAAAAAACCTGAAGGCCTCACACGTCATTTACTTAAGCCGTCTTCAGTAGCCAGGTTCTGCACCTCTGCATTTACAACCTCCCTTCAAAACACTCAGGTGAAAATGACCTTTTAAAGTGACAGTATCATCACAACCTACAAGGTACAAAACAGAAGTATGATGAAACACTCCCCCATTTACCTCCATGAGTGCAGCTCCAATAACACAAAGCCTGATACCATCTGGACAAAGTAGCCTGTTTGATTGTCAACTCATCTACACAAAACAAATCCACTCGGTCACCATCATTGCTCAGTAGTAGTGTGTAGCAATACAAGATACAGAGCAGAAATTGTCAAAGGTCCTTAGACCTTTGGACAGGAGTCACATAGGAACACCACCTACAAGTTCCCCTTCAAGTCTCTCACCATTCTGACTCAAATACATCTTGCCATTCCTTCAGTGTCGCTGACTCAAAATTCGGAATTCTCTCCCCAGTGACACTAGCTTTATTTACGTACATGGACTGCAGTGGTTCACCACCCTCTCAAGAGGAACTAGGAATAGCCAATCAGCAACACCCATGTCCCCTGAGTAAATAAAAAGGTTAATAACTGATTATTCAGGTATCAGCAAGTTTGCAAATTCACTCCTGGAGATGTTTGCGTGTAAATAATATTATGGGTTTTACAAAATATTTAAAACCCGAGACCTTTTTCTCACAGTTGTATGCTCTTACCCCACCAACTGCCCACTGCAATGGACTAGCAAGCCACTCAATTGTATCAAGTATTAGAAAGTCACAAAGAAATGAAACTGAACAGACCATCTGGCATCGACCGTGGAACCAGAAAAGCCAACGGCAGCAACACAAACAGCCTTGTCGACCATGCAAAGTCCTCCTTACCAACATCTGGGGGCTAGTGCTGAAATTGGGAGAGCTGTCTCACAGAGTCGTCAACCAACTAGCTGCCATAGTCAATCTTACAGAATTATACCTTACAGATAACGCCCCGGATACGACCATTACAATCCCTGGATATGTCCTGTCTGATCGGCAGGACAGACCCAGCAGAGGTGGAAGCACAATAGGATACAGTTGGGAGGGAGTTGCTCTGGGAATCCTTGACATCAACTCCGGATCTCATGAAATCTTATGTTAAAGATGGGCAAGGAAATCTCTTACTGGCTACTACGTACCGTCCTCCTTCGGCTGACGAATCAGTACTCCTCCATGTTGAACAACACTTGGAGGAAGCACTGAGGGTGGCAAGGACACAAAATGTACTGTGTGTGGGGGGGGGGGGGGGGGGATTTCAATATCAACCACCAAGAGTGGCTCGCAGCAGCAGCATTCCTGATTGAGGTGATTGGGTCCTAAAGGATAGGAGTGTTGGACTTGGTCTGTGGCAAGTGGTGAAAGAACCCACAAGAGCAAAAAACATACTTGACCTCATCCTTACTAATCTGCCAGCTGCAGAAGCACCTGTCCATAACAGTATAGGTAAAAGCGACCATCACACTGTCCTTGTGAAGATGAAATCCCACCTTCACATTGAGAATAACCTCCATCGTGTTGTGTGGCACTACCACCGTGCTAAATGGGATAGACTTCAAACCGATCTAGCAGCTCAAGACTGGGCATCGATGAGGCGCTGTGAACCATCAACAGCAGCAGAACTGTACTTCAGCACAATCTGTAACTTCATGGCTTGGCATATCCCCCACTCAACCATTACCTTCAATCCAGAGGATCAACCCTGGATCAATGGAGAGTGTAGAAGGGCATGCCAAGAGCAGCACCAGGCATTCCTAAAAATGAGGTGTCAACCTGGTGAAACTACCAAACAGGATTACTTGCGTGCCAAATAGCATAAAGAGCAAGTGGTACACATAGCAAATCGATCCCACAACCAATGGATCAGATCTAAGCTTTGCAATCCTTCCACATCCAGTCATGAAGGTGGTGGACAATTAAATAACTCACTGGAGGCGGCGGCTCCACAAATATCCCTATCTTTGATAATGGAGGAGCCCAGCACATCAGTGCAAACGATAGGGCTGATGCAATCGCAACAATCTTCAGTCAGAAGTGCTGAGTGGATGATTCATCTCAGGCTCGTCCAGAGATCCCCAGGATCACAGATACCAGTCTCCAGCCAATTTGATTCACTCCATGTGGAATCAAGAAACAACTGGAGGCACTGGCTACTGCAAAGGCAATAGGCCCTGATAACATTCCGGCAATTGTACTGAAGACCTATGCTCCAGAATTTGCTGATTCCCTAACCAAGCTCTTCCAGTATAGTTACAACACTGGCATCTACCTGACAATGTGGAAAATTGTCCAGTTATGTCCTATACACAAAAAGGGAGGACAAATCCCACCCTGCCAATTACTGGCCAGTCTACTCTCCAACATGAGTAAGGTGATGGAAGGGGTCATCAACAGTGTTATCAAACAGCACCTGCTCAGTGACACCAGATTGGGTTTTGCTAGGGTCACTCAGCTCCTGATCTCATTACAGCCTTGGTTCAAGTATGGACAAAAAGGCTGAATTCCAGAGGTGAGAGTGGCAGCCCTTGACATCAAGGCTGCATTTGACCAAGTATGGCATCAAGGAGCCTTGGCAAAACTGGAATCAATGGATATCAGGGGCAAACACTTCGCTGGTTAGAATCATATGTGGCACAAAGGAAGAGGGTCAGTCAACTCAGCTCCAGGGCATCTCTGCAGGCGTCCCTCAGGGTAATGTTCTAGGCCCAACCTTCCCTCTGTCATAAGGTCAGAAGTGGGGATGTTTGCAGATGATCGAAGAGTGTTCAGCACCATTTGCGACTCCTCAGTTACCGAAGCAGTCAGTGCTCAAATGCAACAAGATCTGGACAATATCCAGGCTTGGGCCGACAACTGGCAAGTATCATTTGCGCCACACAAATGCCAGACAGTGACCATCACCAATAATAGAAACTAATTACCACTCCATGACATTCAATGGTATTACCATCACAATTACTGTCAACATCCTTGGGGTTACAATTGACCAGAAACTCAACTGGACTCACCACATCAACACAATGGCTACAACAGCAGGTCAGAGACTAGGGATACACTGGCCAGGTAACTCACCTCCTGACACCCCAAAGTCTATCCATCACCTACAAGGCACAAGTCAGTTGTGTGATGGAATACTCACCACTTGCCTGGATGGGTGCAGCTCCAACAACCGTCAAGAAGCTTGACACCATCCAGGACAAAGCAACCCACTTGATTGGCACCACATCTACAAACATTCAATGCCTTCACCATGGGCACGCAGTAGTAGCAGTGTATACTATCTACAAGTGCACTGTAGAAGTTCACCAAAGATCCTTAGACAGCACCTTCCATAACCAAGACCACTTCCATCCAGAAGGACAAGTGCAGTGGGCACTTGGGAACACCACCACCTGCAAGTTCCCCTCCAAGCAACTCACCACCCTGACTTGGAAATAAACCGCCGTTCCTTCACAGTTGTTGGGTCAAAATCCTGGAATTCCCTCCCTGCAGCTCACCACCATCTTCTCAAGGGCAAATAAGGATGAGCTATCAATGCTGTCCAGCCAGCGACACCCAATCCCACAAATTAATTTTTAAAAAAAACACAATGTCAGAATTAGTGGCTTGGCAAATGCTAGTGAGAACAGTGTCTCACCAGCTTAATGCCAGTTAATTGATCGCACTTATCAACACATCGTAAAAATGAAAATATAAATGTGAATTTACAAATTTGAATTTGTACCAGATTGTTCCAGAAAGCCGCAGGTATGCAGAATGTATACATGTGCTAGAACTTGTGCTCTAGTAGCTTCTGGCATGATGGTACCTCAAGTTCTTTTGGCTAATGCTGCCACTGCAGCATCGTTCAATGGTTCAATTGTAGTAGTCATCTCTGAAGATTCAGAGTTCAAGATCCTTCAAGATCCTTTCCAATGCTTTCAGCTCAACATTGGAATTTGATCCCACTGGAAGATTAAGGGTGTGTTACAGTGTCGGAAGTACTGCTTTTGGGAGGAGATAAAATCAAGTAAACTAAAGTAACTGTGGGACTAGAAGCAGTAGTGCAGATTTTGACTGTCCTGTGGCCAATAATGACTCAATAATTTGACTAGAAAAGGATTATCTGCTCAATATCACATGGTACAGTTAGAAACCTTACATCTGCATATAGATCGCTGTACTTAGGGAACTACACTTTGAAAGTGCTTAATTATCCTTAAAGCATTTTAGGACATTCTCTTTCTTGGTTTGAAATTAGGAAAGTGTGTACAGAGGAACCTTGATTATCCGGCATTCGATTACCCAAATATTGGATTATCCACAAGATGCTTGGCTAAACAGTTATCTGGCATTTGATTAACCAAACAAAACTCTTCCTGCCTGTGTTCTTCAGATAATTGAGGTTCCCCTGTACTGCTTTGTGAACCTCCAGATGACTGGCCTCTCCTCTCTCTCAAACAATGGATATTCAAGCTGACAATGTTGGCACCCATTAACCCAGACTACTTTAGAGACCAGAACAGAGGTTCTGCACCTTTTACCTCACACCTCTTAGCTAAGTAATTCCACTGGAGCAATCCTCTATTCAGTATCAAGGCTTAAAATGATGTGAAGCCAACCACACATTTTCCAACAGCAAGACCATCATAGAAGTGATGTGCCCCGCTCCCCACTGCAATTTAACAGACAAGTACTTACATGCCAAACTGTCAACATTTCTGTGGTATTAATCATTTGTCAGCATATTCTGATGGACAGTCATGAGATGGAAACCTGCTGTGTGCTGAATCTGATCCACAGCTCAGGCAACAAATCTCTAGGGTTGTTAACAGAAATTCTTGGGAGATTCCAGGGCATGCTAGAAGGTCATCAACCTGAAGTTTACGTGCAAGGAGAATCCTATGCACTGTTGCAAATGAACATTTCCATTTTGTCACTCAACTGTTTTTCTGCCTCTTAATTAGCAAAATTCTCAGTCAATACGAAGTGGAAATGCAATAAAATGTGCAAGAGCATCTGTTAAACAGACAGTTAACAAAACAAACTGGTTTTCTTTGCTGTAAAGCAGCATAATTACCTTACAATAAACCAGCTTGTTTGTTCCACTAAAATGGTTGCAAAACAATGATCCAAAGGGAATTACATTAAAGACAAACAGGGGAAAAAATTGTCAGGCTTGACATTGTTAAGTAATTCTTAGCTCCCTTGATAATTCAGTATGTAGGATGGATCCAATGGAGTTAAGATGGCCCAAAGTGACATGCCTTGGAAAAAGCTGAATCAAAACAATAGTGAAATAATTAAAGCAGGCAGCTCTTAAATAATGCTGTTATCTGGCTTAGCCCAGCAGTTGAACTTGTAAGGTAGACCTCTCACTGAGGCATGGAATGTTTCCTACTTGGCTCCAGAAAAACCCATAGTCCGATGCCCTCATGAGTCGTCTACTGCTGATTGCACCAATAAGGTGCAATTTGTTAGCTAAATTCCAGTACTGTTCCAGTGCCCATTTGGAACCTCTAACCCTACATGTATAGCCAAGATTTTTGTGCCACACTTGTCCTGGTCCTTTGCTGTACAACATGAAGATTTTCTTTTTAAAACAAAAAGAGGCTCCAACTTGAAATTCTTACCATATGTTCCTATATTTACAAAATATCTGGCTGAAAAGAAACGCAACAATGGCTTAATTAAATGCAGACTAAGCATTACTAAGCCACAGAGACTAGGAAGGTCAGATTTAACAGCTATTCGAGTCATAGAGATGTACAGCACAGAAACAGATCCTTTGGTCCAATTTGTCCATGCCAACCAGATATCCCAACCCAATATAGTCCCACCTGCCAACACGCGGCCCATATCCCTCCAAACCCTTCCTATTCATATACCCATCCAAATGCCTCTTAAATGTTGCAACTGTACCAGCCTCCACCACTTCCTCTGGTGGCTCATTCCTTACAAATACCACCTTCTGTGTGAAAAAGTTGCCCCTTAGATCCCTTTTAAATCTTTCCCCTCTCACCCTAAACCTATGCCCTCTAGTTCTGGACTTCCCCACCCCAGGGAAAAGACTTTGTCTATTTATCCTATCCATTTCATAAACCTCTACAAGGTCATCCCTCAGCCTCCGACACTCCAGGGAAAACAGCCCCAGCCTATTCAGCCTCTCCCTAGAGCTCAAATACTCAAATCCTGGCAACATCCTTGCAAATCTTTTCTGAACACTTTCAAGTTTCACAATATCCTTCTGATAGGAAGACGACCAGAATTGCATGCAATATTCAATGAATAGGTATTTACGTATGGTGGGGTTTGGTTGGTGCTGGTGGTCGTGGAGTGGAGCTGGCAATTGGCATGAGGCAATGATGCCCATTTAACATTCCCAGCACAGGCATAATGAGCTGAGTGGCCTCTTTCCACCCCAATAAACCACCACAACCTGGACAGCAACAACATGCCTCAACCCATCCTGGATAACCACAACCAAGTGTAAGAGCGAATTCCCACATTCAGTTAACAGATGCTCAACATTCAGAAACCTCCCAGTAATTAATATTCCCAAGGGCAGGAATGGGCTTCCAAACAGATATACACAAGCAGACACCTGCCTGTCCACATCGTCACCATCAAATACTTCAAGTTGAGAAGTAAGAAGGGATGAGGGGGTGAGAGAGATGAGTGAGAAAGAGTGAATGAGAGAGCGCAAGTGAGTGACTGACTGACTAACTGAGAAACTTCAGCCACCAGTGTTTGAAATCTCCATTCTGACTGTAACTATTTGTTTACATCATACAACTAAAAATAAAGCTAATCTCAGGCTCACAGTGAGAGAGATAAACAGCTCAGTCAAAAGGCTCCAAAATTTATTGGAAACCCCCCGACTGGGAGAATTCTGCTGACGTTACGAACACCCACCCACTTCCCAAACATAGAAACAAAAGGGGAATCTTTTTCAAAATAAAGGAAATAGTTGAATTCTCCCATCAGTGGGCACAGCTTTATAGGCTGATGTACTCAGTGGGCCTGAAGTATGGACAGCTGCAAACATAGGAAGGTAACAGCTTCATCAGGTTACAGGCCCAGCTGCACATAGGAGCAAGTGAACATTGAACTCTGGTTGAGTAAAGACCCATGAGGAGTGGTACCAAACTGTTCTGAAGTACAGTCACTATCCACAGCATTGTAACTATCAGCTACACCTTCAGTCAGCAAGAACAAACGGTCAACAAGGTCCCAGATTAAAACTGCATTTAAAACAACAACAAAAAAGCACAAAGAGTCAGCACAATCCAAGATGGCATCTCCTGCCAGAGGGTCACCCCCCCCCCCCTACAGACCAGTGATGAATTCTGAGGATGAGGACATCATTGGCAAGGCTGGCATTAATCACCAATCCGTAACTGTCCTGAGAAACATTCAGCTTCAACCAAACGTTCGATCCAATTTGAGTGACTGATTGAGCTCCTGCTCAAGGGCAGTTGGAAGTCAAATCAGGTTGGTGTGGGACTGGAGTGACATATAGGCCAAGAATCAGCAGGTTTACCTCTTTTTTAAAAAAAAAAACAGCATTACTGTTGAATGAAAAAGGTTCAGAATGGATAGGCAAGGTTTAGAAGAATATGGGACAAGTGCAAGGAAATAGGATTAGTGTGGATGGACATTTTGACTAGAATGGGCCAGTTTGGGCCAAAGGGCCTGTCTCTATGACTCTATTAAACAAACTCAGCCATCTATTATAATGATTAAAAAGAACTATTTTCAAATTTTTAAAACTCAATTAAAATTCTCAAACCCAGCACGAGCAATGTTCTCATTTCCTGACAATCACCAGATTATTGCTCACCAGCGTCCCAGACAACGGCCCCCAAAGCTTCAGATTAGCATCGCCCTGCTTCAAACAGCAATCAGTCGGGGATGGAGGTGAAATGACATGAGAGAGTGAACCACAAGTCCAGATTCAACATCTGGTCTACGCTGACCACATCTTCCTGAGCCAAGATGTCAGGACTCTCATTCCCCCATTGGCCACTTCTGCTACCTATCATACACACCAGATGTCCAGCCAAGAACAAGGCTACCTACAACTTAGTGAATAGCTCGCTGCCTTTGGAGTTAGAACAATTAGGAGTTCAAACCTGCAATCCTGGACAGGAGCACAAAACGCAGGTTGATACACTCAGTGCCAATACTGAGGCAGTACCATCTTTCAGTTGGGACTTTAAGCCGTGGCTGGATCTGCCCTCTCAAGCAGTACGACAGATCCCACAACCACAGTTTTGAAAGAACCCAACATCATTAAAAGTAAACTATCCTAGAACACAGACATAAAACATTACAGCGCAGGACAGGCCCTTCCATTCTCAATGTTGCGAACCCTGTGAAACCAATCTGAAGCCCATCTAACCTACACTACTCCATTCTTGTCCATATGCCTTTCCAATGACCATTTAAATACCCCTAAAATTGGCAGGTCTACAACTGTTACAGGCAGTGCATTCCACACTCCTATTATTGAGTAAAGAAACAATCACCCCTCAATTTGAAGCGATGCCCCCTCGTGCTAGCCATCACCATCCTAGGAAAACGGCTCTCACTGTCCACCCAATCTAACCCTTTGATTATCTTATAATGTGTCAATTAAATCACCTCTCAACCTTCTCTCTAACGAAAAGGGTCTCAAGTCCCTCAGCCTTTCCTCATAAGACCTTCCCTTCATACCAAGCAACATCCTGGTCAATCTCCTCTGCACCCTTTCCAAAGCTTTCATATCCTTCCTATAATGCAGTGACCAGAACTGCACGCAATACTCAAAAGTGTCACTTAGCTCCTGTTAGCTGCTTGTGGAGCTCCTTGTGCTCACAAACTGGATGCTGGGTTTTCTACATCACACATCAGTAGAGGGTTCACCATTGGCAGAGCACCACTTTGTAATCACCCAGGGTGGGAAGAGGTGCTGTGGAAATGCAAATTCTTTCTTGACAGACTGACTCAGATTTCTAGAGACAGATCACAGTCTAACAACTGGGCAAAGCAACCTATACTCCACCACATACTCTTCCAACAGTAAGTGAATTGTAAACAGGAGTCGGTAGTTATAATCAACTATTGACATACATTATGGCACGAGTCTAGGATTTGAAACCTAGAACTTCTAACTCAGAGGCAGGGACACTTCCAGTGACAAAAGATCCTTGAACTGAGGGAGTGAACCTGGAATAACAGATACGAGAAGATCTGCTATGGACTAGGCAAAGAACAGCTGAAGCATTGTGGTGAAAGCAAATACTGCAGATACTGGAAATCTGCAATAAAGAGAGAATGTGTTGGAGAAACTTGGCAAATCTGGCAGCATGTGTGGAGAGAGAAAGAAAACAGGGGCCAACTATTCTGAATTTAGTTAGCTAATCTGATTCATGGACCACAATGACTATGGACAGACAAGCAAATTAATCCAGAAAAAATACCAAGATGATTCAGTTCACTGACAGATGCATAATTCAACTCAATGTCATTAATATATAAAATATTGTGATGCAGTAACAGAAGAGGGAGTAAATCAACCTAAGCCAATTGCTTAACTGAAATTTTAAACTTTAATTACTACTTGTTTCATTTTATGTAAAGTATACAAATTAATTACTAATTAATTTTAATACAAGGCTAAATCCATCTATTAAATTCAGTCTAGACTGTAAGTTCCTCAATTAGTTCTAGAAATAAACTACAAACTAGCAAATAATCAGTTAGCCAGGACTGAAGTTTGTTGGAGTCTGTGGACTAATTAAAGGGATAGATAGCATCCTCTACAGTTGCAAATAAAGATCCAGGACAGTGCGTTGCCTGTAATGCCGCAATGAAACAATCCATCAGAAAAACTGGAGGAGAACTTGTTACATGGTCCATAAGAGGGAGGATAACATATAAGGAAGAAAAGTTCCTGTTGAGGAAATAGCACAAGCTGAAGCAATTTTATTTTTAAAAGAAGACCTCGAGCTTAATAATTTTGAGACTGTTACTCAAGCCATTGTCTCCTTATGGAGATGGCTAAGTGATAATGTTATTGAACTGGCAATCATGTGGGCCCAGCAAATGCTCTGGGGACATGGGCATAAAATCCAAAAGAGTAGCTATTGAAACTTGAATTCAGCTGACTAAAAGCAAGAGCACGAGCGAGAGCGAAAAGCGCGAGAGGGAGCGAGAGCGAAAAGCGCGAGAGGGAGCGAGAGCGAAAAGCGCGAGAGGGAGAGAGAGCGAAAAGCGCGAGAGGGAGCGAGAGCGAAAAGCGCGAGAGGGAGAGAGAGCGAAAAGCGCGAGAGGGAGAGAGAGCGAAAAGCGCGAGAGGGAGAGAGAGCGAAAAGCGCGAGAGGGAGAGAGAGCGAAAAGCGCGAGAGGGAGAGAGAGCGAAAAGCGCGAGAGGGAGCGAGAGCGAAAAGCGCGAGAGGGAGCGAGAGCGAAAAGCGCGAGAGGGAGCGAGAGCGAAAAGCGCGAGAGGGAGCGAGAGCGAAAAGCGCGAGAGGGAGCGAGAGCGAAAAGCGCGAGAGGGAGCGAGAGCGAAAAGCGCGAGAGGGAGCGAGAGCGAAAAGCGCGAGAGGGAGCGAGAGCGAAAAGCGCGAGAGGGAGCGAGAGCGAAAAGCGCGAGAGGGAGCGAGAGCGAAAAGCGCGAGAGGGAGCGAGAGCGAAAAGCGCGAGAGGGAGCGAGAGCGAAAAGCGCGAGAGGGAGCGAGAGCGAAAAGCGCGAGAGGGAGAGAGAGCGAAAAGCGCGAGAGGGAGAGAGAGCGAAAAGCGCGAGAGGGAGAGAGAGCGAAAAGCGCGAGAGGGAGAGAGAGCGAAAAGCGCGAGAGGGAGAGAGAGCGAAAAGCGCGAGAGGGAGCGAGAGCGAAAAGCGCGAGAGGGAGCGAGAGCGAAAAGCGCGAGAGGGAGCGAGAGCGAAAAGCGCGAGAGGGAGCGAGAGCGAAAAGCGCGAGAGGGAGCGAGAGCGAAAAGCGCGAGAGGGAGCGAGAGCGAAAAGCGCGAGAGGGAGCGAGAGCGAAAAGCGCGAGAGGGAGCGAGAGCGAAAAGCGCGAGAGGGAGCGAGAGCGAAAAGCGCGAGAGGGAGCGAGAGCGAAAAGCGCGAGAGGGAGCGAGAGCGAAAAGCGCGAGAGGGAGCGAGAGCGAAAAGCGCGAGAGGGAGCGAGAGCGAAAAGCGCGAGAGGGAGCGAGAGCGAAAAGCGCGAGAGGGAGCGAGAGCGAAAAGCGCGAGAGGGAGCGAGAGCGAAAAGCGCGAGAGGGAGCGAGAGCGAAAAGCGCGAGAGGGAGAGAGAGCGAAAAGCGCGAGAGGGAGAGAGAGCGAAAAGCGCGAGAGGGAGAGAGAGCGAAAAGCGCGAGAGGGAGAGAGAGCGAAAAGCGCGAGAGGGAGAGAGAGCGAAAAGCGCGAGAGGGAGAGAGAGCGAAAAGCGCGAGAGGGAGAGAGAGCGAAAAGCGCGAGAGGGAGAGAGAGCGAAAAGCGCGAGAGGGAGAGAGAGCGAAAAGCGCGAGAGGGAGAGAGAGCGAAAAGCGCGAGAGGGAGAGAGAGCGAAAAGCGCGAGAGGGAGAGAGAGCGAAAAGCGCGAGAGGGAGAGAGAGCGAAAAGCGCGAGAGGGAGAGAGAGCGAAAAGCGCGAGAGGGAGAGAGAGCGAAAAGCGCGAGAGGGAGAGAGAGCGAAAAGCGCGAGAGGGAGAGAGAGCGAAAAGCGCGAGAGGGAGAGAGAGCGAAAAGCGCGAGAGGGAGAGAGAGCGAAAAGCGCGAGAGGGAGAGAGAGCGAAAAGCGCGAGAGGGAGAGAGAGCGAAAAGCGCGAGAGGGAGAGAGAGCGAAAAGCGCGAGAGGGAGAGAGAGCGAAAAGCGCGAGAGGGAGAGAGAGCGAAAAGCGCGAGAGGGAGAGAGAGCGAAAAGCGCGAGAGGGAGAGAGAGCGAAAAGCGCGAGAGGGAGAGAGAGCGAAAAGCGCGAGAGGGAGAGAGAGCGAAAAGCGCGAGAGGGAGAGAGAGCGAAAAGCGCGAGAGGGAGAGAGAGCGAAAAGCGCGAGAGGGAGAGAGAGCGAAAAGCGCGAGAGGGAGAGAGAGCGAAAAGCGCGAGAGGGAGAGAGAGCGAAAAGCGCGAGAGGGAGAGAGAGCGAAAAGCGCGAGAGGGAGAGAGAGCGAAAAGCGCGAGAGGGAGAGAGAGCGAAAAGCGCGAGAGGGAGAGAGAGCGAAAAGCGCGAGAGGGAGAGAGAGCGAAAAGCGCGAGAGGGAGAGAGAGCGAAAAGCGCGAGAGGGAGAGAGAGCGAAAAGCGCGAGAGGGAGAGAGAGCGAAAAGCGCGAGAGGGAGAGAGAGCGAAAAGCGCGAGAGGGAGAGAGAGCGAAAAGCGCGAGAGGGAGAGAGAGCGAAAAGCGCGAGAGGGAGAGAGAGCGAAAAGCGCGAGAGGGAGAGAGAGCGAAAAGCGCGAGAGGGAGAGAGAGCGAAAAGCGCGAGAGGGAGAGAGAGCGAAAAGCGCGAGAGGGAGAGAGAGCGAAAAGCGCGAGAGGGAGAGAGAGCGAAAAGCGCGAGAGGGAGAGAGAGCGAAAAGCGCGAGAGGGAGAGAGAGCGAAAAGCGCGAGAGGGAGAGAGAGCGAAAAGCGCGAGAGGGAGAGAGAGCGAAAAGCGCGAGAGGGAGAGAGAGCGAAAAGCGCGAGAGGGAGAGAGAGCGAAAAGCGCGAGAGGGAGAGAGAGCGAAAAGCGCGAGAGGGAGAGAGAGCGAAAAGCGCGAGAGGGAGAGAGAGCGAAAAGCGCGAGAGGGAGAGAGAGCGAAAAGCGAGAGAGGGAGAGAGAGCGAAAAGCGAGAGAGGGAGAGAGAGCGAAAAGCGAGAGAGGGAGAGAGAGAGAAAAGAGAGAGAAAAGAAAAGTGAGAGAGGGTAAAATAAAAGAGAAAAGAGAGAGAAATATGTCTGGTGAAAACTGAAAAAGCTAAACTTCTATTTTCTTTTTATTTTCAGGAAGTGAAAGTAAAGCTGAGATCAAGGAAAGGAATGAGTAACACAAAACTCAAGAAATGGATAAATGTTTTAGAACACAAGTGTAAACCAAAGAAAATATAAGAGCGATCAATGAATTAAGTTGTGTTCAGCAACATACCTAGCATCTTAAATAAAAATGAAGCACTGGGGTAAAAATCAGTAGCAAGGAACCAGAACTTAAAAGAATTTTGGAAATTGATTCCATTTAAAAAAGTTAGAAGTTTAAAAAATGCAGTATTTAATATATTTAGAAAAAGAAAAAGAACTAAAAGGGGACGAAGAAAAATGACCTGCATTTATAAATGGCTTTCACAAAGTGTAGTAACCGTGGCGACAGAGAAAGCAGGACACTAAGATTGCACATAGCAAGCTCCTACAATCAAATGTAGCAATGACCTGGCAACCTGCTTTTGAGGGGTTAATTGAGGATACATATCAGTCAGGATAATATGCCATTTTCATTTAAAAATCAAATCTTTTACACCCATATGAAAGGGAGACAGTGTGTGGTTCAAAGTCTCATCCAACAATGCAATACTCCCGTGAACACAAAAAACAAGGTGGAATCAAATCGTGAAGTGGGACTTGAATCACAACCTTCCAATAGGCAAAAGAGCGATTCACTAAAATATGGCTGATAGAAGAGTTTCTGTATCAGTCAACCAGAACAAAATGGCAGCAAAATAAAAAAAAAAGGGCCTCAACTGTAGGCACTATGAAATAAATAAATGCCAATCATGACAGAAGATTTCGATACCCACTAAATAATCTGGCAAGAGGTAGTGAAAGGGGAAAAAAAACAACTTTTTTTTAAAACAGTGCTTAATTTCTTACTTAGTATGCAAGAGACCCAACAGAAAAACCGTTGCTGAATATAGAAATGGGAAATGAACCACAACAGACAAGACAAATAAGGATGAGGTGTAACTCGGCAAAAGTAATGATAATATATTAAAATTTAAGATAACGACAAAAACATTGACATAGAAAGACAAAAGCCAAAACACGCAATCGAAAAACAGATTATTATTTCGAGGGGTTGACATGTATTCAGGGAAAATGGACTGGAATAAAATTAAGGAATAGATGTAGAATATCAGCTGGAAATAAAGTTTTCCCCTTCAACGTAAATCAGAACATCTCCAGAACAAGTGTTGCTCACTGAGTTGTACCTGGCCCCTCAAGTGCATGTGAAAATTATTCAGTATTTGGTAAGAGGCAGGACAAGAACCAATGTGAGGCCAAGGAATTGAACCTGCAGTAAATGCGCCTACTCTGCCAACAGAAAGAGGATATTTAAATGATGTATTGAGTCCGAAGGGTAAAACACAACTGGTACAGGTGGTAATAGATAGCTGAAGGTTGGATATCACAGATTCAATAATGAAATCCTGGAAGGACAATTCTGCAGCCCAGATTGATTGAATCTTTTGAGGATGCAACCAAAAGGATTGATGAGGGCAGTGCATTGCACATGGTCTAATAAACTTCAACAAAGTCTTTGACAAGGTTCTGCATGGTAGACTGATTAGTAAAGTTGGATCTCTTGGGATTCAGGGAAAGCTTGTCAATTGGATACAAAATTGGCTTCAGTAGGAGACAGTGGATGTTGGTGGGGTGGATTGTTTTTTTTTGGACTGGAAGCCTGTGACCAATCGCGTTCCACAGGGATCGGTGCTAGATCTGGTGCTGTTTATCATTTATATAAACCATTTGGATGAGAATTTAGGAGGAACGGCTAGTAAGTTTGCACATGACACCAAAATTAGTGACATAGTCAGTAGTAAGGAAAGTTCTGAGATTACAAAAGCATCTTGATCAATTAAGTAATTGGGCAGAGGAGTGGCAGTCAGAATTGAGTTTGGACAAATGTGAGGTATTGTATTTTGGTAAAGCCAATAACGGCAGGACTTATACAGTGAATGGTAGGACCCTGAGCAATGTTGGGGGTTTAGGTACATAGTTCTTTGAAAGTCACGTCACAGGTAGACAAACAGTTAAGGAAGCATTTAGCACCCTTGCCTCCATTGCTCAGATCAAATATAGGAGTTGAAAAATCATGTTAATGTTGTACAAGATGTTGGTGAGGCTCCTTCTGGAATACAGTGCACAGTTCTGGTCACCCTGCTTTAGAAAAGATATTAATAAATTGGAAGCGGCTCAAAAAAGATCTATCAGAATGTTGCTGGGACTGGAAGGTTTGGATAAATTGGGACTTTTCTTCTCCCCCCCCACTGGAACAGGGGAGGTTGCGGGGGGGGGACCTTATAGAGGTTTATAAAATCATGAGGGGCATAGACAAAGTGAGTAGCAAAGGCCTTTTCCCTCATGTTGGGGAATTCAAAACTAGGGAACATATTTTTAAGGTGAGAGGAGAAAAATTTAATTGGGACCTGAGGGGCTACCTTTTCCACACAGTAGATGGTTTGTATGTGGAATGATCTGCCAGAGGAAGTGATAGATGCAGGTACAGTTACAACATTTAAAAGACATTTAGATAGGTACATGAATACGAAAAGTTTAGAGGGAGAGAGAGGCCAAATACAGGCAAGTAGGATTAGTTTAGTTTGGGAAACTTGGTCAGTATGGATGAATTTGCCTGAAGGGTCTGTTTCCGTGCTGTATGATTCTACATGCTATAATGGCTTCCTCTAGCACTGTATAAGCGGATCGTGAATCTACACAACAAAAAGTTAATAAATAGCACTGGGAGGTGATTATATTATCCCTAGACCATTAAGACAGTGATGTTCTGGGGACCCAGGTTTGAATCCTGCCACAGAAAAATGATGGGATTTGAATTTATAGAATCCCTACAGTGTGGAAACAGGCCTTTTGGTCCAACAAGTCCACACCCGCCCTCCAAAGAGCATCCCACTCATACACACTTCCCTACCCAATTATTCTATATTTCCCCTGACTAATGCACCTAACCTACATATCCCTGAACACTATGGGCAATTTTGCATGGCCCATTCTCCGAACCGGCACATCTTTAGAACGTGGGAGCAAACCAGATCACCTCCAGGAAACTCACGCAGACACTGGGAGAATGTGCAAATTCACAGTTGCCAGACGCTGGAATCGAACCCGGGTCCCTGGTGCTGTGAGGCAGCAGTGCTAGCCACTGAGCCACCATGCTGCCCACAATAAACTAACCTGGAATTAAGAGCCAAGTGATGACCATGAAACAACTGTCGATTGTTAGAAAACCCATTTGGTTCACTAAAGTCCTTCAAGCAAAGAAACTGCCACTCATACCTGGTTTGACCTACATGTGATTACAGACCTACAGCCATGAGGCTGACTGTAAACAATTTAGTAATAGTATTAAATGCTGGCCCAGCCAACTGCACCCTCATCCCATGAATTTTTTTGTTTTAAAATGAAGTGAAAATTTGTGAAGTTTTAAAAAAGGATTCTTGCCCAGTGGCTTGTGGAGAGAGAGAAACAAGAGGCCAGTCGAGCAGGCATACCAGAGGGCAGGCAGGTGAGAAGAGGAGAGACAGAGGGCAAGACAGAGTGACCTCATGCAAGTGAAAAAATATATAGATTTCCAATGGAACTGAAATGTCTGAAAATCCTTTGCTGCCCAAATCATTACCTGCTACCTTTTAGTCTGTTAAACAGTGTTAACAAATATTTTTAAAAGTTGCTCAAACATTGCATGAAAAATATTTCGCTCAGAACAAAAACAACTCAATAATGAAACATTACAAATGAATAGAGAGATAAAAGAAAATAACATACATATACTAAAGTGATGACACATTTGGAAATACGTCAATTAGAAAAACAAAGGGAAACTCAAAGTAAATGATCAACTATAAAACTACATAGTAAAGTATTCTTAAGAAAAGTGAAGAAATGTAAAATCAGAATTGGGATAGCATTGTTGAGATACTCTCAATAAAATCACAGGTAATCCAAGTAAAATCTCACGAACTGCTTGATTTACTCCAATACTTATGCAGTACAGCAACCAACTGGGCATTAGAAAAATATATATGTATTAAGATAAAAAGACAGGGGATACTGATAAAAATAAATTTAAGGATAAAACCCGAAATCCAGATGGATCACATCTGCATTTACAAAAATAAAACAGCTAAATCCAGCGAACAGCAGACTAGTTAGCTTAATTCAGCAGCATAAAAATTAATTCACTAAGGATAGAAAAGTAAACAATGAATAAATCAAAATAATACAAGAGGCACAGATTTTAAAAAATCCGAGATCAACCTTGACTAACTTGAATAAATTTTTCAAAGGAACAAAGATCAGACATGAGCAATACACCAGATATGATGTACTTGAATTTTCAAAATAAGATACTGCAAAATAGATTCAAGGAGCAAGAGAAAGAATGGATAGCAAGCTGGCTACAACACTAAAAATGGAGTAGGGGTTAAGAAGTAGTTATTCAGACAGGCAGAAAAAGATGTGAAATAATGGTCTGTGGGGATCAAATTCTGAGATCACTGCTGGTCACTATTCACGGAAATGATTGCCATTTGTGTGTCAGAAGCACAACACAGAAATTTAAAGGTAACAAAAGTGAGGGGATATAGTTGGCATGTAAGGCTGCAAAGAAATACAAAGCATTTACAGGCACACAGAATGGATGAGGAAATGTTAAATGCAAGGTGGTGAACTTTGGTACAAGAAATGATCACATACTTCCTCAAAATATAGTTTAACTGGGAGAGAGGAACAGATTCACATACGCAGGTTAATGTTGCTATAAAAATGCCAAAGTCGTAGGTTTATTCCTTGAGTAACAGATATCAAAACAGAGACGTCACGTTTAACTTCTATCAAACCAAAATTTGATGACTTGCAAAAGTGAGAATATTCCGATCTCTAATTGGGTAGAGAGACACTGAATAAGGATTAACAATCCAAGATGAAGAATGGGGGAAATTTGTGGCTGCAAGAGCTGCTTTTTTTTGAGGTTTCTCACTCTGGGAAAAAGCTGGTCTCTATCCACCCTGTCTAAAGTTTAAGGGGGGATACACGCGCCAAGTACTTCACACAGAGGGTGTGGGCGTTTGGAATGTGTTGCCAGCAGAGTTGGTAGAGGCAGGCACTGTAGATTCATTTAAGATGCGCCTGGATAAGTGCATGAGTAGGTGGGGAGTAGAGGGATACAGATGCTTAGGAATTGACCGACAGATTTAGACAGTACATTTGGATCGGCTCAGGCTTGGAGGGCTGACGGGCCTGTTCCTGGGTTGTAAATTTTCTTTGTTCTTTGTTCAGTGTTGGAGCTGATTTCCTCTATTTCTTGGAGCAGGAATGACTGTTTTATAAGCTGCTGCATTGTTTTGGAACTTTGGAAAAAAAAAATCAAAAAATGGTACTTTAAAACTGGAGGAAAGAGGGAGAGCGGGGATGTGAAAACAAAAAGCAGTGAACTTGCACAGCTGATTCACCAGGCAGTGAACTTTAACAACTGACTGCCCGTGCTGTGTACTTTTTTTTTAAGATTAGATTAGATTACTTACAGTGTGAAAACAGGCACTTCGGCCCAACAAGTCCATACCGACCCGCTGAAGCGTAACCCACCCAGACCCATTCTCCTACATTTACCCCTTCACCTAACACTACAGGCAATTTAGCATGGCCAATTCACCTGACCTGCTCATTTTTGGATTGTGGGAGGAAACCGGAGCACCCAGAGGAAACCCACACAGACACGGGGAGAATGTGCAAACTCCACACAGAGAGTCGCCTAAGGCGGGAATTGAACCCGGGTCTCTGGCGCTGTGAGGCAGCAGTGCTAACCACTGTACCACCGTGCCGCCCAACTTACAAGCATCCCAGTTAGGTCGACAAAAGATAAACAAACAGTGGAATTCACAGCTGACTTGGGAGAAACCTCAGTAATGGGAGCTGCTCATAGCATGGGAACAGCTGTCTTTTGTCTTAAGTCTAGCCTTAATTTTTTTTTCTAAATCTCCAATAGTGAGTAGCATGGCTTTTTTGGTTTATGCTTTATTGAGATATGTCTCCAGATTAATTTTTTTTAAACATATAAACATAGGTACCAAGTTATCCTACAGTGTTTTTAAAGCAGCAAGACTTGTTAATTTCTGGATCTGTAGATTGTTAAGGTACAAAGATGGCCTTTATAGAGACTGATGAGCTCTTTCTATCGGATGTGGGAGTTAGGGAGAATTTCAATGTTCCTGATGATTGTGTTGGCAGGAAAAGTGTTTGGTTGCAAATCCTACAGGATTGCATAGTTAAGGTTAGAGCTGCAGCTGGAGGCAATGAGAAATTTATAGGAGCCAGAGGGTGTGATGAATGGAAGTTTCAGGAAGGTAGAAAAACCACAGAGTGTAGAAAAGGTAGGAGAGATAGGCAGGTAGTGCAGTTGTCTCCTGTGGCTATCTCCATCTCAAACAAGTATGCTGTTTTGGAAAATGTAGGGGGTGATGGTGTCTCAGGGGAATGTAGCACTGACAGTTAAGTTTCTAGTACTGAGACTAGCTCTACTGTTTCAAGGGGTATGCCAGATTCCAAACAATCAATAGGGACTCTTTAGTCAGAGGAACAGACAGATGTTTCTGTGGCTGGCAACGACATACCAAAATGGTGTGTTGCCTCCAGGCAGCCGGGGTCAAGGAAGTCTTGGAGAGGGTGCAAAATATTCTCCAAGGTGAAAGTAACTGGCAAGAGGTCGTTATACATAATGGAACCAACAACACAGGAAAGGAAAAGGTCTGAGGAGATAATATAGGAAATTAGGCAGGATGTTAAAAAGCAGGTCCTCAAGAGTAGTAATGTCTGGATTACTCCCAGTGCCACAAACTAATGAGAGTAGGAAAAGCAGGATACAGTAGATGAATGCGTGACTGAGGTGTTGGCGCAGGGGAGAGGGATTCACACTTCTGGATCATTGGAACGTCTTCTAGGGAATAATTGACAAGTATAAGAGGGACGGGCTGCACATGAATTGGAAGGGAGATTTGCTCGAGACACCTAAGAAGATTGAAGCTAGTTTTTGGGGAGGAGGTTGGTTGGTGGTGGTGGTGGTGTTGGTGACCCTCAATGATAGCGAGAAAATTGATCAGTCTGAGGCTGGTGCACTTGGGAAAAGTAGCAAGCCAAACAATTAAGGCAGGCAGGAGCAAAGCAGAAAATGAGGTAGGACTGAAACTGCATTTATTTCAAATGCAAGAGGCCTGACAAGGCAGATGAGCTTAGGGCATGGTTGGGAACATGGGACTGGGATTTCATTACTGTTACAGAGACGTGGCTCAGGGATGGACAGCACTGGCAGCTTAATGTTCCATATTATAGGAAGAATAGAAAATGACGGGGGGAGGCGGCTGGGAGTGGCGTATTTGATTAGGGGTAACATTACAGCTGTACTTATAGAGGATATTCCGTGGATTGTGTCCAGTGAAGTCGTTTGGGTGAAACTGAGAAATAAGAAAAGGATGATCACCTTATTGGAATTGTATTATGGACCTGCCACTAGGGATAGTCAACATGGCTTTGTGCGTGGGAAGTCTTGTCTCAATAACTTGATTTTTTGAAGAAGTAACGAAGAGGACTGAAGAAGGCAGCGCAGGAGACATTGTCTATATTGATTTCAGTAAGGCATTCAATAAGGTTCTGCATGGCAGACTGGTTAACAAAGTTATATCACATGGAATACAGAGAGAACTAGCCATTTGGATGCAAAATTGGCTCAAAGGTAGGAGTCAGAGGGTGGTGGAAGAGGGTTGCTTTTCAGATTGAAGGCCTGTGACTACAGGTGTACCACAAGGATCAGTGCTGGGTCCACTGCTTTTTGTCGTTTATAGAAATAATTTGGATGTAAACATAGGAGTCACGGGTGGTAAGTTTGCAGATGACATCAAAATAGTTGGTAGAGTGGACAGCAAAAAAAATTACCGAAAAGTAGATGGGACCTTGATCCGATGGGCCAATGGACTGAGGAGTAGCAGATGGAGTTTAATTTAGATAAATGAGTTGCGCTATATTTTGGTAGGGTAATTCAGGGCAGGACTTATACATTTAATGGTAAGGTCCTGGGGAGCATTGCTGAACAAAGAAACCTTGGAGTGCAGGTTCATACTTTTTTATTCCTTAAAAGTGGAGTTGCAGGTAGACAGGGTGGCAAAGTTGTTGTTTGGTATGCTTGTCATTATTGGTCAGCGCAATGAGTATAGGAGCTAGGATGTCACATTGGGGCTGTACAGGACATTGGTTAGGTCAGTTCTGAAATAGTGTGTTCAATTCTGGTCTTCCTGCTATAGGATGTAGCTGAAACGTGAAAGGGTTTGGAAAAGATTTACAAGGATGTTGCAAGGGTTGGAACATTTGAGCGATGGGCAAAGGATGAATAGGCTGTATTTATTTTCCCTGGAGCGAAGGCTGAGGAATAACCTTATGGAAGTTTATAAAATCATGACCAGTGGCACAGAGCGGGGATGATAGCAACCAGCAGCCAGGGATGGAACGTGGCGGCAGCAGTCCATGACAGACCACATGGAGGCTCGCTTCATTGTCTGCTGCAGAGAGGCCTTGCAGTGAGACTGTGATGTTTGTCTTTTAACTTGTTTCTTGTTTTCTAAACTTTGTACCTAAGATGGTGCCGGGTGTTGGTGATATTGTTGCCCTGTAAGTAATCTGTAACTGAAGCTGTACCTAGGTACCTTTGTATCTAAGATGGTGCTTTAAGTCACAACTTATGAACTTTTCACTGTAATCAAATGAGTACATGTGACAATAAAGCTAATTAATTCAATTCATTCATTCAGTTCATGCTTGAGGGGCATGGATAGGGTGAAAAGTCAAGGTTTCTCCCCCAGAGTCTAATGTTCTATGTTCTATATGTAGGGGAGTCCAAAACTAGAGGGCTTGGGTTTTAGGTGAAAGGGGAAAGATTTAAAAGATACCAAAGGGGCACAAACGTTTCAGAGGGTGCTGCACAGATGGAATGAACTGCCAGAGGAAGTGATTAAGGCTCGTATAATTACGGCATTTCAAAAGGCATATGGATTGAATAGGAAGGGTTTAGAGGGATATGGGGCTGGCAAATTGGACTAGATTGATGTAGGAAATCTGGTTAGCATGGAGGAGTTGGACCAAAAGGTTCTTTTTCTGTGCAGTATATCTCTGTAACTCTATTTATAGCTGATATGGGAAGTTATAATTGTCAGGAAGCACTGAACAGATTGCAGGCTACTCTCAGATAAAGCAGAGAGTTTACTTTTAAAAGCAAAATTGAGACATTATCGGCACTGCTTAGGCTGTAATTTTTTTGTCCATCTCCAATTGCCCTGAAGAAAGTGTTGCTGAACAGTCTATCTGGTACAAGCACACTACAGTACTGTTTTGGAGAGAGTTCCAGAATTGTGATCAACTAATAGTGAAGAAATGACAATATAGCTTTGAGTCAGGATGTGGTCAGGTTTGGAAGGGAATTTGCAGGTTCCCTAACAGCAGTCTTTATAATTACTTAAGGGGTATAATAGAATATATGGAAAGATGTTGAAGGAGACATAAATAGTCTCTAATACATTTCATAAGCCATTTGGGAGAAACATCTTAACACAGAGTTTAATTCACTATTATACAGTAGTTGAGGTAAATAGCATAAGTGTAATCAAAGTAAAGTAAATATTTGAGAGAGAAAGGAATCGTGGAATTAGAGAATGGTTCCAGACCGAATGACTCTGTTCAGTACCATGGTGTCTATGTTGGCTCTCTCTGTAACAGCAACTCAGATAACCCCACTCCCTTCCCCCATCTTCTATTATAAGTTTGCAAATTACTCTTCAAATAATTATCGAATTCCTTTTTTAAAATCAAAAATGAATCTACCTCACCAGAGTCTGTAACCCGTTACATAGTTTTTAAAAAATTCATCTTGCATCAATTTGCACTTCTGCCACTGGGAATAAGTTACCCATATTTCAAGTGCGGTGCCTGCACTGAACACAATACCCCAGTTGTTAAAACTAAAAATCACTAAAATTTCCTTGCTATTTCACTGTATTTCTTCCATTTATACAGACCCAATATGCCTTTTTAACCACTTTTTCAACCTACCAAGCAATCTTTAACCTTTGTGTATGTATATGCCAAATCTGTCTGCTCCTACATTAATGTTGTAAAATAGCACCATCTTTGTTCTTCCTACCAAAATGAATCATTTCACACTTTTCCACATTAAATTTTCTTAATTACAAATCTGTTCATTCCATCAAAGAATAGCCTTTTGAAGTCTATCACAAGCCTCACACTTCATAACACTAAACTTTGTGTCAAAAGTGTAGGTCATTAACTTAAACATGAAAAGCAACATTCCTTGTATTAAACCCTAGTATTTTCTTTCTAACTATAAGCATAATTATCGCTATTGCAAGAGTTTCTAGCAACATACTCCACATCCAAACCATCAAGTCCAACAAATGTTTCGCTACTGTCCTCCACAAGAGAACAACAGTTCTGCAAGCAATATTACATTGTCACTTTAAGTTCACCTGTTGTATCGTAGCTCAATTTATAATATTACTCACCCCTCCTCAGTCTCATTAATGATATCACATATTTCCATGTTGAGGCCCCAATCCTCTGTCTGCAAAGAGCCATCTGTTGCTTGTTCTGAAAGAAAAAAATGCAACACGTTAAGAAGTATCTTAAATGAAAACTATCAGCAGCAAAACAAGTCATCTCCAATGCTTCACAAAATAAAATTGTTTTACAATATTTTAGTACTTTATTAGGGAAGTTAGAATTTGCAACTAAAATTATTCTGTCTTTCTAATCTAATCTTTTTGTAGCTTTTCCCTTGCCAACTTGGCTCTTCCTTCTGAACAGTGGGTCCTACTCTAGCCACACACTCAGTGCTAGCAATTACCCTCTGTTGTCTCATTACAAAAAAGGTCCACATTTTTGGGTAATCCTTAATGGAAAATCTATAATATCACATTATAGCCAATCGCCATTCTGTCCTCAACCAAGACTGACATGCACACACTAACAAGTGCACATTCATGTCAGGAATTCAATTCCCTAACCCAGGGGTCTACACCCATTTAGAACATTCTCGCTGCCTTTCTAATTTCCTTCCCACCCCAATAAATATTTTATACAAAATAACCAAACAGAAATACCAAGTCTCAGATGACTTCTTGTAGAACAGAAACATTTTCAACCACATAATTCCTTTCATATTTTCAGACAATCACAGTGACTTATGGTTAACATTTTCCAAACATATTCAAATTAGGTGCAGCATTGGGTATGTTTCCATGTTGTATGACCCTTTGGTCCAACCAATCCATGCCAACCATAATCCCAAACTAAACTAGTCCCACCTCCCTGCGCTTAGCCATATCCCTTAAACACCGTTCTTACTAGTGTACCTACCCAAATGTTTTTTAAGCTTTCTAACTGTACCAGCATCCACCACTTCCTCTGGAAATTCATTCCACACATGGACCACTCTACATTAAAAAAAAGTCTCTTGTGTTTTTTTAAAATCTTACCCCCCCGTCTCAAAAATATGCCCTCTAGTTTTGAATCCCCCATCCAAGGGCAAAGACACCTGCCATTCATCTTGTCCATACCCCTCATCATATTATAAACCTGAGGTCATCCCTCAATCTCTTATCCTCCACTGAAATAATCCCAGGCTATCCAACCTTTCCTTATAAAAACCCTCCAGTCAACAGGCAAACCCTTTAATCACTGGTGCAATGCAAAAATGAGTGGGAATTGTCTTAGGTGTTGTTTATTGCAAAAAAGATTTGCAATTATATAGCACATGGCCACAACAATCACATCTCTCACATTTCCAGTCAATTAAGTTAATTGCTATAATGTAAAATCTGCAGTCACAAATTTGTTCCCTGTAATCTCCCACAAATAGAAATAGTACATAGAAAAGTACAGCACGAAACAGGCCCTTTGGCCCACGATGTATCCTAATGTAAAATAAAATAACAACCAAGCACCCCTCAATTCACTGCTATCCATATGCACGTCCAGCAGTTGCTTAAATGTCCCTAATGACTCTGCTTCCACCACCACTACTGGCAATGCATTCAGCGTAACCTTCCTCTGACATCCCCTTTATACCTTTCTTGTAATATCTTAAAAGAATGATCCCTCGTGCCAGTCAATTCTGCCCTGGGAAAAAGTCTCTGGCTATTGACTCTATCCATGCCTCTCATTACCTTGTATACCTCGATCAGGTCACCTCTCTTCTTCCTTCTCTCCAGAAAGAAAAGTCCGAGCTTAGTCAACCTCTTTTCATAAGGCAAGCCCTCCAAGTCCAGGCAGCATCCTGGTAAACCTTCTTTGCACCCTCTCCAAAGCCTCTATCTTTCCTATAGTAGGTCGACCAGAACTGGACACAATATTCTAAGTGTTGTCTCACTAGGGACTTGCAGAGCTGTAGCAAAGCCTCACAGCTCTTAAACTTGATCCCCCGTTAATGAAAGCCAAAACACCATATTCTTTCTTTACAACCCTACCCACTTGGGTGGCAACTTTGAGGGATTTATATACTTGAACACCAAGAACCCTCTGTTCCTGAAATGATGCCCTGGGGCCGAGATGATTGATCACTGTCAAGGTTGGATTAATCCTGTTTCACGTGCACAGATTATACTTGGTCAACTCTCTTTATTGTCATCAGGTAGATGTCAGTTCTGTAGCTGTACTGGAACAACGTGGGTAGGGACATAGCTGGTTCTGGAGCACAGGTCTTCAGTACTAATGCTGAAATGTTGTCAGGGCTCAAAGCTTTTGCACTACCCAGATTCTTCAGTCATTTCTTGATATGATCTGAAATCAAACTGGTTCAAGATTGGCTTTTGGGCACAACAGGAGGGCGAGGTCAAGATGGATCACCTACTCAGCATTTTTGGCTGAAGGTCAAGGTAAATATGTCAGCCTCATGTTTTTGCATTAAGCTGTGGGATCCCCCACTCTTGGGGATAGGGGCATTTGTGGAACCTCCACCTTTTGTTATTTGTTTAATTGTCCAATGAGACATTAAAGGGTTAATTTGCTCTGCTGACCTGCAGGAAATTGGAAGTCCCGAGGTTAGGGTGGGATGCCTTTGACTTACATGTAGATTGTAAGGAATTCACATTGCTATCCCTTGCCATTCAGGTCCATTTCCTAGTTATTCAGAGTAAAAGAATTGCATCATCATCCTATTCAAAATCATAAGAACATTGCAGGTGGAATTTTGACTACTCTCTGTAGTTTAAAAAAAAAGATTCACAACAGATTTGACCATTAAGGGATGATTTACATTATATTATTTCTGGAAATGATGTCACTGCACTGTGTCTTCAGAGGCATGTGACTGTGGGATTGTCTTGTGGGCATCACTGAGTGTGATGTCAAGATTTTGTATAAAGGAAGGACTGTTTCCTTTGTTCAGAAAGATCCCTTGACATGGCTTTGCAAGCATTGTGATGGGTTTCTCCAGAAAGCTTGTACTGTACTGTGTTTAATAAAATTTTGGTTGTTCACAGAAGTTGGTATCTGTAATTGCATCAAGTGCGTAACAATCTCAGGAAAAATGTTGTTGCACTTGTTCGCTTTGCAATCAAGACAGGAAAAGGGACGGAACGAGTCAACAAGTAAAATGTTGTGACACACACACACACACACACACACACACACACACACACACACACACAGTTGTAAGAACCAGAAAAGGAGTATAATTAACAGTAATGGCCATTTCATATTGTAGAAAATGCTACAAATGCAAATCGAGGAACAGCAGTGTCAATTGAATACCAGTCTGTCAATAAAAAAGAAAAACAGTTTGATTTTCCCACGACACAGACACAGAGACAGAAGTCTGCTCAAACCTTAAGAACAAAATAGAAGTCATTTAGTTGATTTTGATTTATCACTGGAGAAAACAAACATCCCCTTCAGACTGCATCAATGCATAGAACAAACATGCTCCAATTCAAAAATAATAAAAACTTAACATAAGCAACATTAGAATAATAACCATGAACAGGAGCTACCATAATTCAGGCAGTGCAGCTGGCTGAAGGAAACCATTGCAAACGTACACTATCCACTGTCTAGGAGGACCATCACAATACAGTCATTCCCATAGAGTTGAAACACAGACTTGTAATCATGAAATCATTGAAGGCATGACTGCTAACTGCCAATTCCGAAGTTGGAGAGTCAGGGCCATGGCAGAAGCCCATTGCGTCCTTTGCAGTTTGCCATCAACTCAGTACAGTAGTAGAAGGAAAGACATGACCAACCAGAACCACATCATAGCCACCAGTGTGTTAATGACCAGAACCCATTCCCTGTAGTTAAGTACTGTAACCATCCAGAGCTTCCCTGCATAGCTCAGGTAAACGTTCATAAATCTACACTGTGCTCCAGGCAAAAATCCAGAGTTCTTCTGGCAGAGAATCACCAAGAACAAAGAATATTTGACTAAATGATCCTTGCTGAAATCTAAAAAGCACACATGTCCTGGCAGACACATCCTCCATAAGACCGCTGAGGGTCAGTGACATGAGAATCACATGAGTAAAAACTGAAGAGTCATTCTCTGAACCCTCACAGATTTAGTCACAACAGTCCTCCTTTACACACAGGTTATCCAGAGAGTCCCAATAAACACTGCCATAAGTAGTATAAGAAATGCTCCACACAAAGTAGAAAACTGGCTGGTTATGGAATAAGCCTAGCACACTCTTTCAAAACAGAAAAGGGGGTGGGTGAGGAGGACAATGGACAACAACTGACCTTAAAGCAGAGCTGTGTGTGTATACTTCTGTTTAAACATATTTGTATAAGTGCCAGGCACAACATTTTCCACTAGCCAGCACAATCAGACAATGTCGGAGCCAATATATTTTCTTCCCTGCCTCACATTAAAGACATCAAGGAGTATATTTTTTAAATGATAATAAAATTGCACCAATTTAAGACAGCTTCAAATAGGGTCAAAAAAGAAAAACTTTTTTTTTAAAATAAGAGTGTCTAGTCCTCCCCCTATAAGCAACCAGATTTAAAACAATTGCAAGGTACTTTGCCAAATTGTACTAAGTTATTTCATTGGCACAGTGGTCATTTTTTTTAGTAAATTGGAAGCTGAATAGTTAAATATGCCCATTACTGAAAAAAGCTAAAATTGATTATTCTGTTTAATGACTACAAGTAGGTGCAACTTGCAGAACTTGTCATGCTTGCTACTTCAATCCAAGAACATGTAATAGCCATGTAGTTGGGGTCTGTTCCCACAGGTCTTAGAAAACAGCATAAAAATTCATGCCAAATCTTTCTTCCATCTAAAACTGCTTTGTTCTACATTCTGATATGGCCAACTCCTGAGCAAATTGCACAAAGTAGCAGAAACCTGAGGCCACTTTTTATTTTGTGATGACCCTTACTGAATGAGTAAATACATGGGGTGGTGGAAGGACTGTTGCGTGCAGTAATTGTAAGAATAATCCACAAAGATGAAGAGTAGAGGAACAGAGAAAAATAATTACAGATAAAAGTCAATTAATTTACTCTATATGAAGTAAATAACTTTGGTTTGTAAAGTACAAATGACACAATAGTGAATTTGAGAAATAGATGCACAAGTTATGCTGATAATTCTAAAATTATTCAATTCTCAGTCAGAGTAACAATCGCTTCACACACAAGGGTCCACAATTAGGAAATTTTAGACTGACAATTAGCCATTCATTTCTCCATCAAGGGGATACAGTCAATTTTATGCCCTCTTACCTCATCTTCAGCTGAGATCTGATCACTCAGTGTTAAGACCTGGAGCCTTGCTGCTTTGAATGACCAAGATCAGCACTATTTTTGTCAGAATTTCCAGAGGAACAGAGTGTTTGATGACAAAGATCTGAAATCCTGAACCGATAATTATCTACAAGACTCTAGTGTTAACTACCCTTCTATGTGCAAAGACACAAACAACATTTTAGCTCCCAAAGAAGCAATGAATCCACAAAATACTGCAAATCCAAAGGCAAGACAAGTCCTCCACTATCAGTGTCCTCTCTCTAGCCAATATCTTCAGCATTGAGGCACTGGTTCCTGCCTATCAGCTGTTTTAGGAGACCACGATTTTGGCAGGAGTACAAGACTTCCAAAAAAAGGCCCTCTACTCCAATCTCCCTCATTATGACAAGTATTTAGCAGGAAGGCAGAAAAAAAAACTTCACGAACACCAACTTGGCCTCCGTGGAAACATGTAATATCCTTATGTGACTCATGGGAATCACATGTCCAAGACTGTCCAAACTGGAAAAGCATCCACGAATATGTCAACCATTGGTAGCATTTCTAATGAACCTTAGGTGGCAGCTTAGTGCAAACAGCAAAAGGAGCACGCAAAAGCCCAAGCACCCTACCCACTGCCTCTTCAACCATCACCTACAGCAGAGTATATGGGTCCAGCATTGCAACATTTATTCTCCTCAAGATCCACAAGTCTAGAATGAAAAAAAATCCTTGGTCTCAAGGGACTGCCTAATGTTCTAAGAAGCCTTGGATTCTGGAAAAGTCTCAGAGCATTGGAAAATTGTTGTTAGAGTCATAGAGATGGGCAATGAAACAGCCCCTTTGGTTCAACTTGTCCATACCGATGTAACACCTTTATTTAAAAAGGGAAGGAGACAAAAACAAAAACAGGCAACTGTAGGCCCACTTAGTACAACATCTGTCATTGGAAACATGTTAGTTTATTATAAAGGATACAATGGTAGATCATTTAGAAATGTATATCGTCAAGCAGAGGCTTCACAAAGGAGAAAACATTTTTGACAAATTTGTTAAAAATCTTTGTGGAGATAACAAGCAGGATAGATAAAGAGGGACTACCAGAAAATGTAATATATTTGGATATTCAAAAGATATTTGATAACACACTACACATCAGGATACTTAAGATCAGAGTCCATGGTTAGCAGCAGTACAATAGTAAGGAAAGAGATTAGCCAAGTAATAAAAGACAGAATTCGATAAAGTGGGCATTTTCAGGATGACAATTTGTAACTAGTGCAGTGCTAGAGATCACTATTGGAGCCACAATTATTTACAATATATATGAATGATTTGGATAAGGAAAGTGAACATCCTAAGCCAAGTTTGCAGATGACACAAAAGTAAATGGGAAGGCAAGTTGTGACGATGACCCCAAGTATCTATGTAAGGAATGTTTGTGGGCAAAATCTTGGCAGATAGGACAGAGCAGAAGTAGGCCATTCAGCCTGTCAAGTCTGCTCTGCCATTCAATGAGGTATTGGCTAATCTGATCATTCTCAGCTCCACTCCTCTTCCTTATCCCCATAACTTCTAATTTCCTTACAGATTACAAATCCGCCTTTTCCATCTATAAATACTTAATGTCGTAATTTCAGCTCCTCTGTGGTAAAGAATTCCAGGGATTCTGTAACCTCAAGAAATTTCTCCCGATCTCTCTCTCTCAAATGGCTGACCCCTTACTCTGAGATTACGCCTTTTAGACCAAGACACTCCCACATTGGGAAACAACCTCTCCATGTCTATCCTGTAAAGACATCTAGGAATCTTGTCTCTGAATAAAGACTCCTCTTATTCTTCTAATCTTCAATGAATACAAGCCCGACCAACTTAACCTTTTCACATAAAATCATCCTTCTGTCCCTGGAATCAACTTGGTCAATCTTCTCTGAAATGCCTTGAACGCCAATGTATTTCCTTCGGTAAAGGGATCAAAAGTCCACATTACTGGAGATGCAGGCTAACTGCCCTATTTCTTGTATTCCATTCCTTTGAAATTGAGGCCAAAATTCCATTTGCCTTCCCTATTACCTGTCAAACTTGGATGTCAGCTTTTTGTGATTCACAGATGAGCATCCTAACAACATTTGTCCTGCAACTTTCTGCAGTCTTTCCTCATTTAACATCCAGCTGCTCTATATTTTCTGCTTAAGTGCAAAGCCTCACATTTTCCCACATTACATCCCATCAGCCAATCTCTGGCCCACTTAATCTTTCTATATCCCTCTGTACATTGTGTGTCATCCTCACTGCTTGCTATAATTTGGGAGAACGTAGCATACTGGCTTTCCTTACAAGAAAAAGAGAAAGTGCAACTCAGCAGCAACTTTTATTCAATATGGTAAAAGATGTTACATGGGACATTCAATTTTGAAGAGTCATCTAGACTCGAAACGTTAGCTTGCTTTTTCTCCATGGATGCTGACTGATCCACTGTGATCTCCAGCATTTCTTGTTTTCAGTACACATTCCAATATCTGTAGTAATTTGCTGCTCTGTTTAAAGTAGCAACGGTCAAAGAATATTTGACATGAAGCCAAATTACGACAGGTAATTGAAAGCTTGGTCAGAAAGAAGTCAATTTGAAAGAGGAACGGAGCAGGATGAGATAAACACAGTTTAGAACAGGCAGTTTCAAATGAGTTTTAGTGTACATTTGGTGCAAGCTGGGAGGCTGGCTAAAAAGGAATTACATATAATAAAGGCATGAAAGTGTGATTCATCAGGTTGGGCTGGGACTGAGATGGGCAAGCTGGAAATAGACAGTCTTGGTGGGGGATGACAGATCAGAACTCGTCTCAGGACGTAATAGGAACTTTACACTACTAACCTTAACAGCATGAACAAATAATCCACAAGCCTAGTGCGCTCCTGAATGATATATTTTACTTTTAATGAGGCTCAATGTTAAGATTTGCTTCATACCATTCCTCTGAAGGACTTTGGGCCAGTTTACTATTCAACTGTAGGATAAATTCAAAAAACAAATATTAATAGAACAATTATTTTCAAGATAGTGAGCATACAAAATCCCTTGTGACACAGGCAGCCTTAGGCACAAAGTAAGATGGGAAAGATATACATCATAGCCATTATCCCATTGATGCAAGTGTCTGTGATCTCGATTCCCCCACAGGTCAGATTTCTGCAGATTAGGGGAGGATAAAGTTTGCTAGAATAATAGTCTAAACTAACACAGTTAAATACCAGCAGTTGGACAGCAGTTCAAGTGACCTTTCGCCTGGAAAAGGAAAACAGGGTCAAGCCTCTCCAATGATGATCGTACAGCATCCACAAATGGGATTCTTGCTTGGAATAGAATTAGATTTGGATCCAATGTTCCTCCACCTGATGGTCTTAATGACAGGTACTACCTATACTCAAGCACAGTATTGCTCTTCATGTGTAAGGATCTGAATCACCACACATAACAAGGATTGTTCCAATCAGGTTTAAGATACGTACAAACCCAAAGCCAAGTTGCTTAGCAATCCATATTAGTAAATTATTTTGGCCCAACACTGAATAAAAAGGTTGTTCTCAATAGGGATATCTCACTTTTATTTAAATCGCTAGAGTGTGCTCACTAGCAAACAGCTTTGATTCAGAGTTTCTTGAAAGACAATTCAAGATCCAGGCAGTTATTACTATCCAATTGTACTTTAAAAACCATACTGCTGGTAGAATGTGCAAGTGCAGATCTTGTTGCTACTCAAATGTAAAGTCTGGCTCTCATTGAAATTTCACAAATCAGGTTGATTTTCATTTTCTAAGTCACAACAGGGATTTTAATCACAATAGTTGAAAAATGTGGTGCTGGAAAAACACAGCAGACCAGGCAGCATCCGAGGAGCAGGAGAATCAACGTTTCGGGCATAAGCCCTTCTTCAGGAATGAGGCTGGCGTGCCAGGCGGACTGAGATAAAAGGTACGGGGGGGAAGGGAATTTGGGGGTGGGGAGCTGGGAATACGATAGGTGGAAGGAGGTGAGGGTGAGGGTGATAGGCCGGAGAGAGGGTGGGGGCAGAGAGGTTGGGAAGATGATGGCAGGTCAAGAGGGCGGTGCTGAATCCGAGGGTTGGGACTGAGATAAGGTGGGGGGGTGAGGGGAAATGAGGAACCTGGAGAAATCTACATTCATCCCGTGTGGTTGGAGGGTTCCTAGGCGGAAAATGAGGCGCTTCTCCTCCAGATGGTGTGTGGCCAGGGTCTGGCGATGGAGGAGGCCAAGGACCTGCATGTCATTGGCGGAGTGGGAGGGGGAGCTAAAGTGTTCAGCCACGGGGCGGTTGGTGTGGGTGTCCCAGAGGTGTTCCCTGAAACGTTCCGCACGTTCTTCCTTTATACAGATTTCTCCAACTTCCTCATGGTTCTTTAGAGGGACACTGGTGGCTGGTGAACATTCTCTATAATATAGATCTACTAACTCAGCAATCTCACACAGAGAAAGGACTTTGACTTAAACTAACCATCTGCAGGAGATGAATGGTGTTGCTAGTAGCTACAGCTGTCAGGAGATCTGCTGGCATGGTGTCACAGTTACATGGTTTGCGCCATCCTCATATCCACTGTCGCTCGTCTACACTGCTGAGTCATTCAACTATGCCTAGGCTGAGCCTTTTTTCCACTGCCCTCCATTTCTTTTCTCTTAAAGAAGAGATCTTAGTGGTTTTTAGCTCTGATCAAGTTATAAAAATACTGACTTTCTTATTTGGAAATGATATTTCAGGAGCCTTTTTGCTCTCAATTCCTACACCCATTGGTCTTATGATCCTGAATTGAAATTTTTACCAGAGGTCTCAACATCCACATTTCAAAAGCCTCTGTTTTCTTCCACGGAGCTTTACTTAATATCCAGGATTCTGAGACGTCCAGGTGTTAGGTTCTTTTTTTTTTTGAGATTCTTGCACACTTAATGCAACTGCAATATGCCAACTTCTGTGAACAGCCAAAGTTTATTAAGCAAGTACAAGTTTTGGGAGGATCACTTCGCAACGCTTGCAAAGCATGTCAAGAGAATCTCTCTGAACAAAGGAACCAGTTCTTCCTTTATACAAAATCTCATATCACAGTCAGTAACGCCCACAAGACAACCCCCAGCCACTTCCCCACAGTCACATGCCACTCAAGACAACGTTTCTGGATATGATCACGGCACTGCAATGTGATGTAAATCATCCCTTAATGGCAAAATCTGGTGTAAAATTTTTTTTAAACCGCAGGGTGTGGTCAGAATTCCAACTGCAATGCTCTTATCGATTCTGAATAGATGATAAAGTAAATGTTTTTACTCTGAATAATAGGAGATGATAATGCAAATGTTTCTACATCACACCTGCAAAACAGAGAAATATACCACCCTATCCCTGGGGCATTCAATTTCTACAGGTTAGCAGAGCAAATTAACCCCTTAACTTCTCAGATTCTCTGAATTATCAAAAACAGCTATGAGCAAACACCAGATTACAGACAAGAATTACTGCCAGTTATATTTTTCTCAACTGAACTAGCATGCTTTTGTACAACAGCATGATCAAACATTAGTGCACAAACAAGGCAGGTGCGGTGAGATCATGTTATCGCTAGTAAAATAGAAACACAGACAGGCGTGATTTTCTGAAAATGTAATAAAGAGCTACAGCAACACATGACATGGAGTCATAGCTTCAAGTTAAAAGAGTTCACAAAACTTGCCAGTTATCACTATCCATTTCTATTATTTTTAAAACAATGCTGTGGCAAAATTTGAGAGCACAGACTGGTAGAAATTTTGAACGAAAAAGCATGTGCTTATTGAGACTTGCATTTAAAAGTTTTAAGTCACAAAGAGACTTTTTGTGGAGTGTTTTTTTTAAATCTCAAAGCTCCAATGGTTTTTTCCTCCCATTCTGGAGTCTACAGAAATTGCCTAAATGTCATCACGACTCACTACAGCCAGGAAAAACACCCACATGATAAGGAAATCTCATCTTGGAAAAAGCTAATAGAGATAAGCCATTAGAACTAGGTAAAGGAGTAAGCGTCTAGTCCGTCAAGCCTGCGTTGCCATTCAATCCAACATTCCTCACATCTTTACAGGAAAATTATGTTTTATATACTAGTGACAGAGGTGAGATGGACCAAGTGGAATAGATAATGAGTACGCCCAAGACAAAAGGCAAAGGCAGTGATAACGGTGGTAACGACATATAAAATAGGCGGAAATGCTGGCAGTGAAAAAGGAGAATAAAGCCAATAAGTCACAGCCATGAGAATGAGACAGATTTTAATCAGTAAGGGAAAAGGCAGGAAAATAAATTGAGGATTATGCAATCACCCATGATCTCATTGAATTATGGAGCAGACTCGATGGGTTCAAAGGTGTACTGCTTCTCCAATGTCCTATGGTCATGGGATTTGAGAAACGTGGACTAGAAGTCAAACACTGAACTTGTAAAAGCCCATATTAAGTCCAAGAGACTATAAAGTGCCGAAATGGAAAACGAGGTGAGGTTCCTCAACAAACAAAACTGAAGTTGCTGGAAAAGCTCAGCAAGTCTGGCAGCATCTGTGAAGAGAAATCAGAGTTAACATTTCGGATATGGTGACCCTTCCTGAGAGGTTCCTCCAGTTTGCATTAAGCTTATTTTCTTAATGTACTCTAGCAATATGTTTGGCAAGTTTTTTTTACAATTATCATAATACAAAGAGAAGATTAAACAACTTAAATTACAAGAACAAATCAAACTGATTGACTAAATAACAACTTTGTTCCAACTACATAAAATGATTTGTGAAATCTACATTGTAAATATATTTCAAAAATATAGATTCCAAAAGAATTAGTTTTTTTGTACTGATTGAGTACTGCATTTGAAAACCTCATATGTAACACAGACAGACAATGAAAAATCAAAAACTTAAAAACAGAAAAGTGCGAAACATATCAAGCAGGGTAATCAGCAGAAATGCCACAACCTTCATTCTTTACACTCAGACTTATTGCAAAAAATACGCAAGAAAATGTTGCTTCTTTTGTCCTACTGGTCAACAGGTTTCTCTCTGCAAGTTACCAAATATCTGCAATTACTTTTTTTAATCTGGTAGTGCAAAGACAACATTCAGAATGCAATGGCTGCAACCTCCATTTTAAAGTAAACTCCTTTGCTTCTATCTGATAGGTGAGTAGCACACATCTTCGGCAGCTTTGTTCACCAATTCCTTTCAAATTTAAACTTGCTATCCCTCACATTTTTTTTGTAAGCTCTTCAAATGGGCAATTGCACTGTTAATAGCAGGCTGTTCAACACACCATAAGGCATGTATTGCAATGCTAGAAAAAAGTCAGGATTTGTACTTACTCAGTTTAGCAAATAAGGACTTGGATACATTATCAGAATCTCTTACCAATAACAAGCATGGGGAGTTGTACCAAATAAACAGAACAAAGGATTCTCTCTTCAACAAGCACTAGGATGCCAAATAATGGGACTGATCCAACTCATCCAAGTTACTCATTGTAGCAATGTAGAATGGCAAAAACCTCCTTCAATCACACAAGTCACAAGGTTAACTTGGCATGTGGAAATTACAATGTGGTAGTACTGTGGAAGGAGGGTGACCTTTGATGTATTTTTCAAGTAAAATACATGGACATTACCCAGGTTTGGGACAACGAAGCATATTTCCTGATTTTATTTTTTACTTTTTCCAACAATTAGAGTCCAAAAATTACAAGGTCAGTAACTTCCTGACCCTGGCCATTTGATCAACTGCTGTTCAGTACCCAGGGAGACTGCCCAAAGCCATGAGTGGCAGGTTGGCAATAAAACCCATCGAGACTCTTGATGATCAAGGTTTAAAGGAGCTAATGGGTTCCCTATTTACCACTGCAATCTCCGATCAAGGATTAGTGCAGACACAGCCTGCACTCCTGGTAGGATTGCAGACCACCCCCCAAGTCTGAGTGGGAGTACCATTAATATACCATGGTGCATTTTCAATTTTCATTTTAATTTAAATTTATAAAAAGTGCCTGATAGTTGAGGTTTCCTCCAGTCATCCTTTTTTGCAAGTGGAAAACTTTCCTCACTCCTGTTCCCTGCCTCTGATTTAAAAAAAAATCAGATTCCTAATGGGCAGAGTGGAAAAATACTGCCTTCTCCAAACTGACAATGTTGGAGAGCACAATAATTTACCCAAAAATATTGCAGCCTCAAACAAATATTTTCCAATGCATCTAACATTTTATCATAATGCTATTTTTCAAAATCCTTTAAGGTCAGAGGTGGTGTATTTCTTTCAGGCTGAATATATAAGTAGAATCTCACTTCATCAAACTACATGCTACAAATTTTCAACAAATGAAAGCAACTGAACAGGAATGGTCAGTGAGCTGTTTACTATAAATCTCAGCAGCTTTGTATTATTCAGACTAGGGTGTGCAGGTTTAAAAACCTACTTACACTGTACCTCATGGTAGAGGTTCACAATGATTATTCATTTAAAATTGAATCAAGAGAAAAAAATTCATTGAACTAACAGAATGCTATTTTCTTTTTACAGATAGTTCACTGGGTACAATTCACAATGGAGGGTATTCACTAGGTAAAAACAGAGTTGTGAACCAACAATGCGGACATCACAAGGGTAAAGCTTCCTGGAATACAGGGAAACAGCAAACAGAACTAAATTTGACCACTCTTTCAAAAGGGCAAAAAACAAAATGAATTACGAATTGATGCTGAAAATAAATTAAGGCTAAGGTTGCTTTTACACTTTATCACAACTTCTCAATTTACTTCAACTTCTCTCATGCTCACTTCAACTTTCATGGCTATAAACCTTCATCTAGGTTTCACTACATCAGAAAATAAAAGTGTTTGATAACCCATTCTGGGACAAGTTCTGATCTTGATTTAAATGCTCAATTGATACCCTGCAGGTGGTCAAACATATAGACACCATGATTTTTGGACTGATCGAAGATGATTGGGAAATTCCCTTGCCAATCACATCTGGACCTTGCACGGTTTAAGTGACTGGACTTGACCTTATGAACCTAAGACTCATACCTTATGTCTTAACCTCATTGTAATGTTTTCATTTCTGTCGATCATAGAGTCATACAGCATAGAAACAGACCCTTCAGTCCAACTTGTCCATGCCTATAAACAAAATATCTAAAATCTAATGAACATATTTTAACAAAACATGCTGTACAGACAAGGAACAGCCCTAGGAAGAGATTAATAGGTTTTGATGATGTTCCAAGATCTTGATCCACATTTTAAAACAATGTGTTACTGAGAGATGGCCAAATTGGCTTTATTTCAGAATGTTGTGGATTGTTGTTGGTACTGTGTTAGAGCTGTAAAGCATTAACAGAGCTTTCACAGCAGGTTATTGGATGTGGATTGGCCTGAAGCTTTCTCAGTGAGATGGAAGGTCTTAAAAAAAATCTCCAACTTTGTAGTTACAGAGTATCAAGTAACCAGAGAAAAAGAATTCTAGGAGCAAATGCATTAATTAACATTGAGTTAACAAAATGTGGTGGAGGCATACACTCTACTGATTACCCTCATCAATTGTTTGTGCTACATAACTGTCTTGCACTCACTGTACTGTATGGAAACTGAGTTGCTCCAGTTTTGTTCTCAAGTTCTGTTTGCTATAGTAGGAAGAGATTTTTTTCTTCAAATAGGCACTGTAAATTAACTTCTTTTGCTTTGTTGAGTTAATGAAATGTTCCACTGGTATGAAAATCTGTTAGCAGAGAAACCTGTCACAAGGTGTCAATGATGGACAGTTGTATCAACAGATACTCAGCATTAAGAGTGTAATGAAGATCCAATGACAACGCAGCTGTTTGCGCTGCATAAATTCATTTTAGGCTCTCCCAACAGTGTCACAGGTAAATGCTTCCCAAAGAGATACAGCTATAATCCCTGCAAACATTCCCAGAATCAATCAACAACTGAGTTTGGCTGACGCAGTAGCATGAACAAAACTTCCCTGGGCTCATGAGGCAAACAAACCAGCAAGATCCCAACTTACAACACTGATTAGAAGCGCACATGTTGTGAGGTAGCTGGGTATACTTTTGGTCACCTTGTCATCAGGCCTAAACTGACAGACAAACCATTTCTGCACTTCAAACCCATGCCTAAGTATATTTCAGAAATGTTTAGATGCTCTATAGAAATAATTCTGCCTTACTTGTATATGCCCTCCTCTTCTTTACAATCTCCCTCACAGAACCTACTTGACTTTATACAGGCTACTCCCAGGCACTTAAATGCTTAAATGGAGGAAATTACAAATGCAAGGTCATCCATTCATAATATTAACTCTTTCTCTGTAACTCTCCACAAATGGTCCCCAGCATTTTCTATATTTATTTCAGACCTCTCCTACTTGCAGCATTTGCTTTCATACACATCTCACCTGACCGAGTTAGGAATGACTCCCTTCTTCCACAATGGTTCTATTTGCTGAAGGCTATGAAAATGGCCATGTCCCAGTTCCTGGTCTGTGCTGAGTTAGTGATTCCCTTTGAAGTGGGTGTGGGTGCACAATCTGTCTCAAACTCTGGGCTTGGGAGGAAGAGAATCTGTCAAGCTTTCAATTCCTGGCTACAGCATCATGATTTTAGATCAGGGTGGTGCTGAAAAAGCACAGCAGGTCAGGCAGCATCAGAGGAGCAGGAAAATCAACTTTTTGGGCAGGAGCCCTTCGTCAGGAATAGCTATTCCTGACGAAGGGCTCCGGCCCAAAATGTAGATTTCCAGCATCTGCAATCCTCACTTTTGCCTACTACATCATGATATCAGCTAAAGGTGGAAATCAGATATTGGCATAAAATCTCAGGCAACAGTTGTGCCCCCTTCCCCATGCATCTAAGACAACAGTCCCACTGGGAAATCCAGGAGAGCATAACATACAGTTATGTCCTTTCTAGAAAAATCAACTAATTTTTAGAACAATTCACCATTTCCAAATTCAGACCAACTGCACGATTGTGATACGATGTTGAGTAAACATCTGACCCAAGGGCATACAACTTAAAATAATTTTAAAATAAACTAAATTCATCCAGCAATGTCACTGTGTTAGTCTCTTCCACAGAAAACTCAGCTTCTTCAAACATGTTAAAAACAGGAAGCAAACCACTGTGTATTTATAAACCATGAGCTCAGAGTATTCCAAAACAATACAGAGCCAAACATTTAACGTCTAACATCTGGCACCTAAACAAAATGACAGTGACACACATCAAAATCTGACAAGAGTCATACACACAGCACCACACAATGTGCTGCACTGAAACAAGCCATTCTGCCCAACAGGTCTGCTGGGATGTTTGTACTCCAGCGAGCCTCCTCCCACCATTCTTGTAAGCATATATTGGTAATTCTTAAATATAATATTCTACTACTAAAGTAAAATACTCCATATTTTGGCAATCTGAAATTAAAACAGAACACAAAGTATATCTCAGGTAAGGATTGATGTTGCTGGACCAGTAATCCAGAGGTACAGGCAAATGCTCCATGGGCATGCGTTCAAATCCACAGTAACTAGTGGAATTTAAATTCAATTAATATATCAGGAATTGAAACCTAGTATCAGTAATAGCATCTGTACTAATTATGATCAAATGTTGTAAAAATTCATCTGGTTCACCAATGTTCTTTAGGGAAAGCAGAAACATAAAACAGAGTTAGCCTTTCATCAGAATTAAAGATTAATGGGAATTAAACTGGTAGAGGGACAAGAAGTGGAATAGTCAGTGGATAGCCATGTAATTCTTGCTATTTAGCACCCTGCTACCGACTGTTCCTCATAGCCTACTCCTGGCTATGCACTTAATGGAAGTTCAGAACTTTTTCCAGCACATAAAAACTCATCTTCCCTCTCTACAAATGCTGCTAGACCACCTGAATGTTTGTTGTTTTGATTTCTTCCACTCCTTTCTCATCTATTCATCCCCTGAAAAAAAACATACTATTCCCATCCATACTTGGTATGTGAATGGCACTGGCAAGACCTCCATTTGTTCAAGGGTCATGGGACATGGATGACAGAGTGACTTGTATTCCATTTCAGACAGCAACTAAGCAACAACCTGTAGGCCAGACCAGGTAAAGGGCAGTAGGTTTCCTTCCCTAAGGGACATCAGTGAACCATTTGGGATTTTGCAACCACGATAGTTTCAATCTTCACCACTAAGGCTACCTTACGATTCCAGATTTATCAAATGAACTCACATTTCACCAGCCACTGCAGATTAGGATCTGAATGTGCCCAATGACTTTGTCTCAAATATAACAAAATATTTCACATTCTAGATACATTACATTAATTAATTTTAAAGTGAAAAATACACTACACTTTAGGCAACTTCAAACGTGCCTGTAAGATGTGCACTCACTGTGTGAATATGTAATATTGACAACTGGACGCTGGGTAGTGCAGATTGGAAGTCCCTCAACTGTAGGAAAGCTAAAAATCACAACATCAGGTTATAGTCCAACAGGTTTATTTGGAAGCACTGCTTCATCAGGTCAACCACCTGATGAAGAATCATCGCTTCGAAAGCTAGTGCTCCCAAATAAACCTGTTGGACTATAACCTGGTATGGCGTGATCTTTAAGTTTGTACACCCCAGTCCAACACTGGCCCCTCCAAAAACAAATGCAGGAAAACTGACAACCCCCAGCTCCCCACCTGACAATCAACCGGGAGGACACCGCCCACCTGCATGCCCATTGGCCGTCGGTCACGAAGGGCCTGACGCGATTGGATAACGGAACTGCCCATCGCCGGTCCCATTAACTTCAGCCGTTGAAGGAAAACCCTTCGCAAAGATTTTAAAGCGGGCCAGAGCCGACCGGGCAGAGGTTTTGGCTCCGAGAGACTGGACCGGGAGAGCGGGGAAGCAACGTCGTCGTTTCGCGAGAATGTATGTTTATGTGTTTCTTACCAACCCGCTGCCCGACTTGGGTGCTGAAGGGATTGCCGTAAAGAAACTCCATCTCGAGAGAGTGACGGAGTGAATCAGAGAGAGAGGGAGGGAGCAGCTGACCCCGGGGCACGTGATCCTGGCCACGTGATCCTGGCCACGTGATGTTTACAATCCATCGCAAGGCACCATGGGTATTAACCGTCAAACGGGCGGAAAAATAACATTGACTCCGAAATAAATACCTTCGGTCCTTCGTCTACGTTACGAATATCGAGAGCAAGAGAAACGTTTTTATTTTAAAAAAAAACGCTGACCGTACCGTTGTTTTCATTTCCATTCCGCTCCTTTTTTTCTTTGATGCACACCGTTTAGTGACAAGTGCCAGAGGTACCAAGAAATGACCTTCCCAGTGAACCGAGTGCTGCAGCGCCCTCCGCTGCCTGGGCTGAGGAATCGCAGCGAAATACAAGTGGTGAGTTAAAAACAAGTTTACTGGAGCAGCTTGCACTTGAACCCCTCAGAGAGAAAGCCAAGCTGCAGATGCTAGAATCCAAGCAGAAGGTTGGAAGAACACAGCAAGCCAGGCAGCATCAGAGGTGAAGAAGCCAACGTTTCGAGTGCGACCCTTCTTCTGGACTTGAACCAGGGCTTACTAGCTCAGAAGTAGGCACTACCCTGTGTCATAAGAGCCCCAACTTTATTGTCTACTTTATTGCTGAAATGTTGTCCAACAATCAGCTACACTGCTCCAATAGTCCATTTAAAATTAAAATCAGAATTTTGTCACAGGAAAAAAGGCCATTCGGTCCATTGCATCCTGTAACCCTGCACATACCCTTTTAATTTACAACTTAACACCATTTTCAAAGAATGGTCTGCTCTGAAGAAGGCCTTAAATGTTAACTCTGATTTCTCTCCACAGATGCTGCCAGACATGCTGAGTTTTACCAGCAATTTCTGTTTTTGTTTCTGCTTTCCATCCACAGTTCTTTCAAGGACGAAGGTGAACTTTCGGTCACCTCACTCTCGCACAGTGCGCTTCAGAACCCAGTAGTTTGCTGCGTGAAAGTTTTTCATCATGTCACTTTAGCTCCTTTTGCCAATCACTTTAGATCTATGGCCTCTCATTCTTTGACCTCTCACAAGAGGGAACACTTTCTCCCTATCTACCCTGTAGGGTTGGGGACAGCAGAGACAGTTGTGAGGTGGTGATGACTTTGATTTGATTTATTATTGTCACATGTACCTGGGTACAGTGAAAAGTTTTGTTTTTCATGCAGTACAGGTAGATCATACCATACAAAGTTTGTAAGGAACACAAAAAGATCAACATTAACTTTAATTTTGAAAACTGAGAGGTCCATTTAGAAGTCTAATAACTATTCTTCAGCCTTTTGGTAGGTGTGGTTAAGCTTTTGTATCTTCTGCTGATAGAAGAAGTTGAAAGAGATTATAACTGGGATGGGAGGGGTCTTTAATGATGTTGGCTGCCTGATGTGGGCGGCACGGTGGCACAGTGGTTAGCACTGCTGCCTCACAGCGCCAGAGACCCGGGTTCAATTCCCGCCTCAGGCGACTGACTGGGTGGAGTTTGCACGTTCTCCCCGTGTCTGCGTGGGTTTCCTCCGGGTGCTCCGGTTTCCTCCCACAGTCCAAAGATGTGCAGGTCAGGTGAATTGGCCATGCTAAATTGCCATAGTGTTAGGTGAAGGGTTAAATGTAGGTGAATGGGTCTGGGTGGGTTGCTTTTAAGAGAGTCGGTGTGGACTTGTTGGGCCGAAGGGCCTGTTTCCACACTGTAAAGTAATCTAATCTAATCTAATCTAATCCGAGGCAGCAAGACGCATAGGTGGAGTCAATGAATAGAAGGTTGACTTGTATAATGGACTGGGCTGTGGTTCACAACTTTTGCTTCTTATGGTCCTGGACAGAGCAGTTGCTACACCAAGCTCTGATTAATCCCGATAGGATGCTTTCTATTAAACAGTACAAGACACTGGTAAGGCCACATCTGGAGTAATGAGTACAGTTCAGGTCACTACACTACAGGAAGGACATGGAAGCTTTGGAAAGGGTTCAGAGGAGATTCACTCGGATATTGCCTGGGATGGAAGGAAGGTCTTATGAGGAAAGGCTGAGGGAACTGAGGCTGTTTTCATTGGAGAGAAGAAGGTTGAGAGATGACTTAATCAAGACGTGTAAGGTAATTGGAGGGCTGGATAGGGTGGACAGTGAGAGCCTTTTTCCTTGGATGGTGAAGGCTAACATGAGGGGACATAGCTTTAAATTGAGGGGTGATAGATTTAGGACAGATATCAGGGGTAGCCTCTTTACTCAGAGAGTTACTAGGGGCGTGGAACGGCCTACCTTCAACAGTAGTAGACTCACTGACATTAAAGGCATTTAAATGGGCATTGGACATACATATGGATAATAATGGAATGGTGTAGGTTAGATGGGCATCAGATTAATTTCACAGGTCGGTGCAACATCGAGGGCCAAAGGACCTGTACTGTGCTGTAACATTCTACGATGCATCTACAAAAGTTGGTGAGAGTCTTTGTGGACATACTGAATTTCCTTAGCCTCCTGACAAAGCAGAGGCACTGTTATGTTTTCTTGACTGTCAGATCAACATGAGTGGTCCTTAACAGATAGTCGGTGATCGTCACTCCCAGGCTCTTGACGCTTTTTACCATCTCCATCTCACCACCAGGGGCTTGCTGACAGGGGAATGCTTACTTCCTGAAGTCAATGACCAGCTCCTCCATTTTGCTGATGTTGCAGGAGGACATTGACAATGCAATCCAGGAGCCCAAGATAATTCTCTGAAGACATGGTTTCAAATGTCCCCTTGGAATCTGGAAATGAAAGGTAGTCTCAGGATAGGTGACCATAACAATTGGCAAATTAAGCATCTCAGTTTAAGGCCAATTACAGATAGACAACAATACTGGCCTTAGCAATACCCACATCCCCCCAAAAAAATAGAAGATGGGAAAGAAAGGTTACTGCTCCTCCAATCTGGGTAACAGGAGAGTCTGACTGCTTTCCAATCTCCATGGGAAAAGGTGAGGGCTCAGATGCTGGAGATCAGAGTCGAGAGTGTGGTGCTAGAAAAGCACAGCAGGTCAGGCAGCATCCGAGCAGCAGGAGAGTCGACGTTTCGGAAGGTAAGCATAGGTGTGGGCTAATTGCACATGGCTGATAAATGTGATAAAAACAAGGACTGCAGATGCTGGAAACCAGAGTCTAGATTAGAGTGGTGCTGGAAAAGCGCAGCAGGTCAGGCAGCATCCGAGGAGCAGGAAAATCGATGTTTCAGGCAAAAGCCCTTCATCAGGAATGTGATGAAAGCTCAAGAAATACACAGTGCCAAAGTTGGCAACCATAATTGGAGGTGGGTTGATACATCCTTGATATTTGCTGGAGCCCTTCCTCATGCCTTTGTTACCTCAAGACTTGGAAAGCAACACATTAATGGCCAGGTCTTCAGATACAGCAGTTTACTCATGGCCAGATACAGTAACCCGCTCACAGCCAGTGTCCCTTGGTCTGCTACCTGTAAATTCAAGGTCATTCAAAACTCTGCTGCCAAGGTCATAACTCCCTTTTACCTACTGCTAGCCTCAATCATCTCAAAGTTAAGCAAAACCTTAATTTTTAACCCTCATGCCTGACATTCCCATTCAATATTTCCATCAACTTGCACCTCTCTATCTCTGTAATCCCCCCCAGGTCCAAAGTTTTTCAAGCTAACTGCCTTCTGGCTATTGAGGGAGTGCAGTGTAGGTTCACGAGGTCAATTCCTGGAATGGCGGGACTACCTTACGCTGAAAGACTGGAGCGACTGGGCTTGTATACCCTTGAGTTTAGAAGACTGAGAGGGGATCTGATTGAGTCATATAAGATTATTAAAGGATTGGACACACTGGCAGCAGGAAACATGTTTCCGATCGTCCTCTGGTGAGTCCCGAACCAGAGGACACAGCTTAAAAATATGGGGTAGACCATTTAGGACAGAAACTCCTTCACCCAGAGAGTGGTGGCTGTGTGGAATGCTCTGCCCCAGAGGGCAGTGGAAGCCCAGTCTCTGGGTTCATTTAAGAAAGAGTTGGATAGAGCTCTCAAGGATTGTGGAATCAAGGGTTATGGAGATAAGGCAGGAACAGGATACTGATTAAGGATGATCAGCCATGATCATATTGAATGGCGGTGCAGGCTCGAAGGGCAGAATGGCCTACTCCTGCACCTATTGTCTACATGCTATTCTGGCCTCTGTACAATGGCCAAATCTGCTTGTTCCAAGAGTTGGTTGGTCTTGATCTGTGAAATCCCCCACCTAAGTTGCTTATTTTGGTATACTCCTTTAAGACATAGCTTAAAACCAAATCTTGGACTAAATCTTTGGCCATCTGCCAGAATATCTCCCTATGTTACTTTCTAATAGTCAAGGTGTTTTATTGGTATGGAGCAATTGTCCATAAAGGACCATGTGCCTCTCTCTCCAGTCGAGGGACAATTGGTTATGTATAATTCGAGGACAATCATTCCAAAAGCCTGGGGTGAGGTGAGGGTGTCGAGTCTCCATAAACTATATCAGCTAGTGTGGAAATTCAACCAGCTTCATAATATATCATAATCTCGTCCTTTAGCCAACTGAGCGAATAACTAACACTTTATTATTAAAAATCCTGAAAGAACTGTGGATGCTGGAAATCAGAAACAATAACAAAAATTGCTGGAAAAACAGAACAGGTCTGGCACCATCTGTGGAGAAAAATCAAAGTTAACATTTCAGTGACCCTTCTTCACTGGACCTGAAGTGTTATGTCTGATTTCTCTCCACAGATGGTGCCAGACCTGCTGAGTTTTTCCAGCAATTTCTGGTTTTGTTACACGCTTTATTACACTGAAAGTGTTCTATAAATGCAGATGCTTGTTACTCCTTTTCATCTCTTTTGCTGTTGTGCTGTTTGCCTTACACAATGGAGAGAAACCATTTTCATTTAAAATTCTCTCACTGAAACAAAGGACAGGTCTGTCCCACGATTGAATCAAATGTCACTGTGTCGGTAATGTGCACACCTCTGAATCAGAAAGTTGTGAGGTTGAGTCACAGTCTGGGTGCTGAGCTGTCCAGGCTGTCACTGTAGTGTACAACTGAGGGAATGTCTTTCAGAGGAGATTTTAAACCTGTCTGAAGTGGATTGAAGATATCCCTCAAGGCATGATTTCAAAGGTCAGAGGAGGTAGGTTTTAAGGACTGTCCAAAAGGAGGAATGTGAGGTAGAGTTATGTAGGGAGGGCATTCCAGAAAGTGCCCAGGCAGATTGAGGTGGAACCACCAATGATGAACCAATCAGGGAAGTTTCAGGTGGCAGAATTGAATGAACACAGACATCGCAGGCTGGGGGAGATTCCAGAGAAAGGGATGGGTGGGACCACGTGGGAAGTTGAAAACAGGTCGAGGGTTTTAAAATCAAAATGTTGCTTAAGTGGGTGCTATTGGTGTCAAAAAGTGTGGCGCTGGAAAAGCACAGCAGGTCAGGCAGCATCCGAAGAGCAGGAGAGTCGACGTTTCAGGCCTAAGTCTTTCATGAGCAATGTCAGGATGAAGGGCTTATGCCCGAATTGTCAATCCTCTTGCTCCTCGGATGTCACCTGACCTGCTGTGCTTTTCCAGCGTCACACTTTTCAACTGTGATTCTGCAGCCCTTACGTTTTCCTGGGTGCTATTCGTGGTCAGTGAGTATGGAGGAGTGGCAATAGGAAATGTGTCTTGGTCTGAGTAGGACACTGCTAATATAAAGTTTATAAAGAATAGATAATTAAGGCCAGTCAGGGGTGTGTTAGCTTAGTCAGGTCAAAAAGGTGCCAAAGACATGGATGAGGATTTAAGCAGCAGATGAACTGAGAAGTTATTGGTAACCTCACAACCTTTAAAAAGTACATGGGTAAATACTCGAAATATCATAACATTCAAACTTACAGGCCAAGTACTGGAAAGTGTAGATAGGTCAGTGCAAACTCAATAGGCCAAAGGGCTTGTGTGCTGTATGACTATAGAGTCAGGTGATATCAAAAGAGCTGAAAACTGGGATTGTTGATGGCTGCACAGATATCCAGTCAAAAGCTATCTTAAGGTCACTGAACATTATGATTGGACTCGTTCAGCTTCAGACGTTTGCTAAGGAGTGTGTCTTAATGACGTAATTCTGTAGACATTTTTTGTGATGTTGGCAACATTCAGAATGGATGGGTGTAAGGTGCACTCTGGTGGTTGCAGCCAGAATTACACGTGAATTGCATTTACTGAAATGGGATTGATTAAGTAGCACATAAAATTTGATTACCAACATAAGTACTTTTTTTACCAACTTGAGAATTGTTGATGACTGCCAATTATCATCTTTGGCCCAGGAGGATGGACAAGTTTAATTATCGAGACTCATTCGTTTAGGTAGTAAATTGTTCTAGGAATTTTCTTAAAGTTTCAAATTTTAAATTTTGATATTCCCTTCTTACTATTCAGTTGCATCCCTTTTTCTCTCATTTAAACCTTTCTTTTTCTACTCATTATTTAGTTTTGTACCTGACTTAAACATTAAACTCATTCACTTTCCTCTGTTAATTTCCTTTAATCACTGAATCAGAATGAAACAACTCAGAATGAAGCCATTGAGTCTCAATCAACTCTTCCGTAAAATAATCCAATTTGTTCCACTCCTTTGATTTTCTTCATATCCCCACAAATATTTTCCTTCAAGCATTTATTCGATCCCTTTTATATAATACGCACTTCAAATAACTCAGGAAGCCTAAATGGAAAGGAACATCAGGGCAGGAATTACACTTAATGGAGGATCCTGGGCAATGTTGCCAAACAAAGAGATCTTGGGGTGTAGGTTCATAGTTCACAGGTTCTTGATAAACAAAGTAATCAAAGGTTATTGGAGTCACAGGTTGGCGAAGAGGGCATTTGGTATACTTGTATTTATTGGTCAGTGCATAGAGTATAGGAGTTATGTTTTTTAGATTATATTAGATTACTTACAGTGTGGAAACAGGGCCTTCGGGCCAACAAATCCACACCGACCCTCCAAAGAGTAACCCACCCAGATCCCATTCCCCTACACCTAACACTACAGGCAATTTAGTATAGCCAATTCACCTAACCTGCACATCTTTGTGACAGTGGGAGGAAACCAGAGCACCTGGAGGAAACCCACACAGACACGGGGAGAATGTGCAAATTCCACACAGACAGTTGCCCAAGGTGGGAATTGAACCTGGGTCTCTGGCGCTGTGAGGCAGCAGTGCTGACCACTGTGCCACTGTGTTGTGGCTGTACAGGACATTGGTTAGGCTGTTTTTGGAATACTGCATTCAATTCTGGTCTCTCTGCTATTGGAAAGATATTATTTAACTTGAAAGGGAGCAGAAAAGACTTACAAGGATGTTGCCAGGATTGGACGATTTGAACTGCAGTGAGAGGTTGAATAGGTTGGGTTATTTTTCCTGGAGCTTTGGAGGCTGAAGGGTGACCTTATAGTAGTTTATAAAATCATGAGGGGCATGGATGAGGGTGAATAGCCAAAGCCTTTTTCCCAGGGGAGGGGAGTCCAGAACTAGAGGGCATAGGTTTAAGGTGAGAGGAAAAGATTTGAAAAGGACCTAAGGTAACTTTTTCGCACAGAGGGTGTTACTTGTATGGAACGAGCTGCCAGAGGAAGTGGTGGAGGCTGGTACAATTACAACACTTAAAAAACATCTGGATGGGTACATTAATTGGAAGGGTTTAGAGAGATGTGAGCCAAATACTGGTACTAGATTAATTTAGGATATCTAGTCAGCATGGACAAGTTAGATTGAAGGGTCTGTTTCCGTGCTATATGACTCCATTATTTATAAAATAGAGTCACTAATTGTGGCTTACAAAGGCTCATCCCAGACCAGGACAAACAGTTCTGCAAACCCATTCCTTGGTCTGCTTTATATTTTTTAAAAGTAGCTTGTTCAGAGATGTTATTACATACTTCTGGAGCAAGTGGGTCCTGAACAAGCCTCCAGATAGGGATACTACCACTGTGCCACAAGGGCCTTGGGGCTCAGATGATCAGTTCCTGCTGGGCAGGCCATTGCCTGTTACCAAAGGAACTCATACTCAGCAAGTTCCACAAGGAGATTAACTAGTGACTCCTCATGGGCCTTGTAGTGGTTATCACAAAAACACAAATTAAGAGCACGACAGACATTCTGCCCCTCAAAACTGTCCCAGTATTTGATAAGATCATTGAAGATCTCATTGTTTCTGTCTACTCTCGAAAAAACTTTGACTCTATGGTCATAGAGTTGTACCATATGGAAACAGACCCTTTGGCCCAAACCTTCCATGCTGACCAGATATCCCAACCCAATCCAGTCCCACCTGGCAGCACCCAGCCCACATCCACCACTTCCTCTGGCAGCTCATTCCATCCACGCACCACTGCATGAAAAAGTTGCCCCGTAGGTCCTTTTAAGTCTTTCCCCTCTCACCTTTAAACCTACACCCTGTAGTTTTGGACTCCCCCATCTTGAGGAAAAGATGTTGGCTATTTATCCTATCCATGCCCCTCATGGTTTTATAAATGTTCATAAGGTCACCCCTCTGCCTCCGATGCTCCAGGAAAAACAGCCTCAGCCTATTCAGCCTCTCCCTATAGCTCAAACCCTCCAATCCTAACAACATTCTTGTAAATCTTTTTTGAACCCTTTCAATTTTCACAACATCATTCCTATAGCAGGGAGACCAGAATTGTACAAGTATTCCAATAGTGGCCTAACAAATGTCCTGCACAGCCACAACATGACCGCCAAACTCCTATACTCAATGCACTGACCAATAAAGGAAAGCATACCAAACACCTTCTTCACTATCCTGTCCACCTGCAGCTCCACTTTCAAGGAACTATGAACCTGCACTCCAAGGTCTCTTTGTTCAACAACACTCTCCAGTGTATAAGTGTATAAGTCCTGGCCTGATTTGCCTTTCCAAAATACAGCCCCTCACATTTATCTAAATTGAACTCCATTTGCCACTCCTTGGTCCATTGGCCCATCTGATCAAGATACCCATGTATTCAGAGGAAACCTTCTTCGCTGTCCACTCTTAATCAAGAATCTGTTTAACTCAGCTTTAAAATGAGTCAATGGTGCTGCCTTTCCTGCTGACCGGGGAGAGAATTTCACAGAGTAATAACTCTTTCAGAGGGAAACTTAATCTCATCTCTGCCTTTAATAGGAGAACCCTTATTTGTGTTCCTGTTTCTCCTACTGAATGAAATATCCTCTCAGCATTCACTCCTGTCCCTTCAGAATGTTATATTTTTCAATATTATCAGTGCTCACTCTTCAAAGATCTAAAGGATACAGACCCCACGTCCAACCCAACATCATAAGATAACCTCTTCACCCCAGCAATCAATTAAGTCAACCTTTTCCACTAACTATTGTAAAATGATCAATGCAAAAGTGCTGCAAATTTCCACAAACAGCAGCATGGTAATGAACAGATCCTCTGTTTTAGTTGTATTGATTGATAGGTAACAATTAGCAAGAGCATCTTTGAAATAATGCCACAGGCTCTTTTTTTTTATATAGATATTTTTATTAGAAATTTAACATTTTTACAAGTTTACAAAAATAAACAAAACTCTCAGATATAAACATTGATATACAATTAGCTCAAATATACAATAGCCAAAATTTAACAAAAAAAAACAAAACAACAAAAAAACCCCGAAAAGAAAAACAAACAAACAAAACTCAACTATCTACTAATCTAACCTACAACTAACCAGGGTGTATATTTAAGTCTCTTACATGCTCGGGATGTGTTAGCATCAGATATGATAGCCACAGGCTCTTTAACGTCCAGCTATGAGAGCAGATGAGACCTCAGTTTAAGCATACTCTCAGGGAGTCAGTATTGACTTTTGTGCAGATTCCTGGAGCGGAACTTAATTGGCTAATCTCAGAACAATGGCCAAAGTATGGTTGCTAAAAGTGACATGTCTCCATATGTAGAGACTTATTCTCGGCAAACGAAATGATTACTTTCAAGCCTTGTGTCTTAAGCCTATAATTTCCTGCTGCTTTCTCCATGGAGAGGCCTTGGCTATGAAACACTTATGCTCTAAACGTCGACTCTCCTGCTCCTCGGATGCTGCCTGACTGGCTGTGATTTTCCAGCACCACACTTTTCGACCTTGACCACAGTCAACTTATAAACCAATCAGCACTCTATTCTCCTGTACCATAAACTGCAGTGATTGAAATTTAGACACTTCTGCTTTTAGTCTTGATGAGTGCAAGATGTAAAGCTTTGATAACATTTCTCCCTCTTTCTTCAGCAATAATCCTTAATTTTTCTAATTCTCTTGCCCAACTGTTTACCTTTTCTAATCTATTTTCGGGGTATGTTTGTTTCTCTTGGCACTTAGTTTTTAGCATGATTTTTAATTAATCTATGAACACCAGCCTTTTTGTACATCTCTACTGACCCTCTTCATGTTCTTATCTTCACTCAGTCATAAACGTGATTTAGGTGTATAGATTCAAAATCCAAGCCCATCATGGCAGAACGGAGGGCGTGCTGCATTGTCAGAAATGCCATCTTTTATCCAAGATGCTAAAATAAAGACCCATCTACCCCTTCCATTGTATCACCTTTGTGCAAATTTGAAGAACTTGGCACTCTTGTGGTAGGTTTTGTCAAGGTATTGGAAGTGATATGTATATATAATCAATAAATATTCAGTTATTAACTTTGGTCCATCTAGATCATATGATTTTAATCAACTACTTTAGCTCCTAAGTTGTGCTTCTTTTATTCTGCATGAATAGGAAGGGATGAGAGGCATACAGATCCTGTAAGTGAAGACAGTTTTAGTACGGAAGGGCAAAATGAGTCAGCACAGACTTAGAGGACCAAAGGGCCAGTTCCTATGCTATATTTCTTTTTAAATTCTTTTCTCATTACGATAACTCAGCTTTCTTATTGATCTTTTACATGAATTTCTTGATGATGGCAACTTACAGATTTGCTGTTTGAGATATGATGCACTTTGTTCCTATGCCCTCTGACACCTTTTGCAATCTAGAGAAAAACGCTTCTGCCTCAAAGACTTTAGATTAGATTACCTACACTGTGGAAACATTCCCTTCGGCCCAACCAGTCCACACCAATCCTCCGAAGAGTAACCCACCCAGACCCATTACCCTCTGACTAATGCACCTAACACTATAGGCAATTTCGCATGGCCAATTCTCCTGACCTGCACGTCTTTGGATTGTGGGAGGAAACCCACGCAGACATGGGAGAATGTGTAAACTCCACACAGTTGCCTGAGGCTGGAATTGAATCTGGGAAGCTGGTGCTGTGAGGCAGCAGTGCTAACCACTGAGCCACCGTGCCGCCCCAAGACTTGGTTCTCCCTACCCACCACCATTCTCCCTCCCCATACCCCCCCCCTCACTGTTATAATGCATTAGGTTCCTCTTTTTTGTCTTCGTGCTACCGTGATTCAGAAAATTCAGGAGAGCAGGATTTACCATGCATTCACCTCACCACTGCTCCAATGACTAGTAGTGATAAAGGTACTCGTTACAAAACATGAAGTTTCAGAATATTGTGGGACTCTCTTTTTTTGGGTAAAATGGAGTGAAGGGGTCACACGAATTGTTTTCATGTGTTGGTTGTATAAAGGATGAAAGTAGCCTTTGTGTTCAGTAAAGCAGAGGATGGTTGTTTTGCAGGGAAGATGATACAAGATGGCCTGTAAACAATTACCAAAACATCTGTGCTAATTGTACATAAACAATTACATCTTCAGTGACTGAGTTCCTAGGAAAGAATTAGGCATGCCAGGTTTTGTAAACAGTTACACTTTAAACCACCTGTTTGGATTCAATTTAGAATGAACTTGGGAATCTAAAGGATATAGCTTAGTGGCACTGGGAGACAATGGCCTAGTGGTATTATTGCTGGACTGTTGATCCAGAGACCCAGGCAATGTTCTGGGAACCCTAGTTTGAATCCTGTCATGGCAGATGGTAGAATTTAAATTCAATGAAAATCTGGAATTTTAAGTCTAATGATAGCAGTGAATCCACTGTCAATTGTTGGAAAGACCCACATGATTCACTAATATCCTTTAGGGAAGGAAATTGCCATCCTCACCTGGTCTGGCCTTCACGTGAGTCCAGACCCACAGCAATGTGGTTGACTCTTAACTGCCCTCTGGGCAGTTAGAGTTGGGCGACAAATGTTGACCTAGCTTGCAACATCCTCAGTGATTGAATGTTTAAAAATTCTACCTGGATACAAGGCCCATGTGATTCATTTTACCATGGAGATGAGTTTATGAGGGAGCTCAAAGAAAGCTATTGTAGCATCGATTTGCAGCAGGTTTTCTCATAATCTCCGAATCTCTCAGTCTCAGTCTAAGGGAATCTGACAGAGTAAGCAGACAGGTAGAGGCAGTAAGTCTCTGATTCAATACATGGGCAAGAATGGGAGCTTGTGCTAGGAGCGAAGAAACCAGATTTTTGAAGGTTAATGTGATTCAAAAGATTTACTGAATTTTGGTCAAAGAGAAGAATCTCCAGTTTAATCACATCGTAAAGACCAGGTTAACGATTAAAAGCTAAAGTAAATAAAAACAGAAATTGCTAGAAAAGCTCAACTAGTCTCACTGTACTAAACAGTACTGAAGTAGTTCTTAAAGAGTCACTGGACCTGAAATATTAACTCTGCTTTCAGCATAGATGTTGACAGACCTTGAGTTTTTTTCCAGCAATTTCTGATTTTGTTTGTGATTCCCAGCATCTGCAGTTTTGTTTCGGTAATGAGAGGAAAAGACAAGTAATAAGCTCTCAAGTTATGAATCACTTTGGATTGTTCCCAGAGAGTGGAGCACCTACTCGAGAGGCAGAGCAGTAAAACCATGGGAGGGGGATTTTTATTTCTAGTGTTAAACGTTCAAGCCTTTCCACAGTAAGTTGTCTATCAAAACAGTATTTATTCAACATTGCTTTTAGTTTGTGTTACAATTAAACCTTAAAATGCAAAATTTTATCTTGTGATCCTTCCAAGCCACAGTGGAAGCTTGAACATCTTTTAAGAAAGAAGCTTAAAAACAAAATACTGATGATTCGTTAAGTTACCCATGAAGGACAGCAGCAGCTTCAATCACCCAAAGTACCAGGAGGAGTCATTAACATTGGACTCAACATTGCTGCACTTGGCAAGTATTTAAATACCAAATGCCATACAATGACTTTGGGTAGTTCACATTTTGAGTTAGAGTTGTACAGCACAGAAACAGAACCTTTGGTCCAAATTGTCCATGCCAGATATCCTAAATTAATCTAGGCAGTATTTGGCCCATATTGCTTCCAATTCATGTACCCACCAGATGCCTTTTAAATGTTGTAATTGTACCCACTGACACCAGTTCCTCTGGCAGCTCATTCCATACACGCACCACTGTGTGTGAAAAAGTTGCCCTTTAGGCCCCTTTTAAATCTTTCACCTTAAAAGGAGATATCAGATTTGATTGAATTAGCCTCCTATGCTATCCTGTCTGATATCCATTAATCTCAATAACATTACTTCATTATTCAGTGCTTGCATAGCCAGCTGTAACTGATGAAGAATAATAATGACACAATCTATTGAAATAAGACAACCAAGACAGACTCAAATATAAAAACTCATGATTTTTTATGTATTACATATAGCACACAACTACGGTTTACAGTGCTCAACTAAAGACAGTTCAAAAAGCATTTATTATAAAAGCTCAAGATGTTTAAAAAAAATTCTAAACCTTTACACATTTTCTTTTAATTTTGGAAGAAAGAATAAATTTTAATGGCAACACCCAGCCTGTAGATGGGAGCACAGGTTTTGGAAATTAGTTCATCGTGGTGCTAAAGCATTGAGAAAGGAAAACAGCTTGATCAGTAAGACAGCTCTGTACTTACGTTGAAAACAGAATAGGTCCAATGACCCATGGTTTTCGCCCAGAAGGGGGTGGAAATTGAGCTCAACATGTATCGAGGAGGACTGTGACCTAGCGTGTGATTTGAATTCATCAGGACGAGGTACATTAGTATGTTTCTGGCACACAGTAGAAGCATGTCTTATCAGGGAAGATACAGTCAAGAGTAATGGACAGCTGAAGCAGGGAGCTGAGGAGGCAGATATTATAAAGGTCCTCCTACTCAGCTCCAACAACACACACTGCTATTTGTGAGTTTGACATTTTCTATTCCCTTAGCTGCCATCTCCATGATCTGTTAGCCAGAAGAAACAAATAAATTATTTATTGCATGCAGTTGAGCTGCATCCAAATTCTGATCCTAGAGGTGAAAAAACAAGTACAATTAGACTTGAAGAAATAGTGTCAGAGACCTGTTTTGGATTATGAGGCACACATTTACTTGACTTGGATTTACAAGTTCTGATTCAGCGGCAGCTTGGACTGGTGGAACAAGCTTGAAGAATTGAACGGCCTCCTCATGTACCTGTTCAATTTCTCACCGACTGCCCAAACAATTTAATCTATTTGCTCAGTAAATAACCCAGGGTTTAGCAAGGTGGACTCAGAGCTGCATCCAAACCAAATCTTTGGATCTAAAATGTAGCATGAATTTGGAAGAACGAGAGTTTATCTTATTGGAACACATAATCCTGAGAGTATGTGCCTTGTCAGATTCCGAGAGAATGTTTGGTCTTGCAAGGGTGTCCAGAACGGATTTAAAAATAAAGGCTGTCCCTTTTAAGGCTGATACAAGGGGGATTTGTTTTCGCTCAGAGGGTTGGTCAGCCTGGAGTTTTTACTCCGACAGCAATATATTCGAGGCTGTGAGAGTTTAACAGATTTTGGATCAAAAATGGATTTTGGCAGGAAAGTGGAATTGTGGTCGCAATCTGATCAGTCACGATGACATTGAATCTTGCAACGGATTCAAGGGATTGAACAGCCTACTCCTATTCTCATTTCTTTTGATCATAGTTATAAAGAGGCCAGCCAGTTGTTTCAGCAAGGTGCACTGCAGTGCAATCAGGCTAAACCAAACCAAGCAGTTAGTATGCTTATAAAGGGCCATCCTAGAACTGGACTGTTTTACATTTCCATCCAAACATTCAGAACTGCCCAGCCTGGTCAGATTTCATATGTCAAAATGATCAGCTAGTCATTGGCAAGGTAGACATTTTTTAAAAGAAATATTTTATGGGAATGTGAGCAACGCTGTCAACGGCAGCATTTGTTGCCCATCCATAACTGCCATAATCCATGGGGTGTAGGTCCATCCACAGTGCGATGGAGGAGTTGTAGGAATTTGATCCAGACACAGTGAAGGATCAGCAATGAGGCAGCACAGGCAGGTCCATGTCAGAAGTGAGCTAACTCACCCCTACAATTAAACTGGGTGAAAATAAAATAAATCACACCACTTCAAAAGAAACATCTTTAAATAGTATTTAACCCTTTAAATGTGTTTGGGGAGGGTAATTTTGATAGCAAATAATTGACAATGTGAATATTTAATAGCTCCATGCATATTTCCCATTTCCTCAGAGGAGGCATAAGAGAAGGAATAGTTAAAATTTACTTAGTAACCTTCATGATTTTAATAAGGACATGTCACAACAGAACTAGGTTGATGCTGTGATTCAATTAGCAATACACCAAACACTATTTGATTCTAGTAATGGATAGTTAGCTGTACAACAAGTCTCACTGAATACTTACAACTGCCTGCCCTGAGTATCAAAATAATTTATGATTTCTTAACGATAGGAACATAGAAAAGAGAAGCAAGAATCAGCCATTCCGATCCTTGATCCAAAATTCTAGATCTTCTACCTCAACACCATTTTCGTGCACAATCCCCACATCCCTTAATATCTTAATCTATTGATCCCTGTCGTGAATAGATTCAATGTCTGAATCTTCACAGCTCGCTGGGGTAGAGAATTTCAAAGATTCAACTTCTCCAAGTGAAGAAATTCCTCCTTATCTCAGTCTTAAATGTCCTACCCTTTTCTTCTGACGCTGTGTTTCCTGATTGGACGTACTGGATGGTACGGTGGCTCAGTGGTTAGCACTGCTGCCTCACAGTGCTAGGGACCCGGGTTTGATTCTACCCACGAATGGAGTTTGCACATTCCCAGTGTCTGCGCGGGTTTCTTTTGGGGAACCTGGATTTCCCTCCCACAGTCCACAGATGTGCAGGTTAGGCAGATTGGCCATGCTAAATTCACCCGTAGTGTCCAGGGATGTGTAGGCTAGGTGGATTAGCCACGGGAAATGTGGGGTTACAGGGATAGGATAGGGAGTGGGTCTGGTGGGTGGGGGAATTCTCTTCAGAGGGTCGGTTCGGACATGTAGGACCAAATGGCATGCTTCCACACTGTAAGGATTTGATGTTTCTATATTCCCCCACAACCCCACACTAACAACAGCCAGGATGGGAGGTGCTTCCTGGATTTAATCCATTGAGTTCTGGAAGAGTTTTTATATGACAACTGCAGAACTACTGCAAAGCAACTCTCAGCTCACACTACGGCCTGCAACCTAATGGAAAAACAATAAAGCACGGTTATATTAAAAGGCACCATGTAAAGGCAAATTGTCTAAACCTTGTTCAGAATGTCTCAGCCAATTTGACAAAAATCACCAGCTTTGTTGTGCAACTTTAAACTAAGATACAGATGCACGATTATTGGCTTAAGCACAAACTCTCCATGCAGAGAAACTTTCTCAACAATGAGTATACTTGACAAGAGATGGCACTTATTTATGAAGAGCAGCTACAGTGGCCTCAAAGACATCATCATCCTACAGAAAAGAACTGAAAAATGGAGCAAAGCAAGAGAATGGTGTTATGTACCTTCCAACAACAACTTGTATTTGTACAGTACCTTTGTGGGAGAATGTCCCAAGGTGCTTAAGGAAAGATTAAGCCTAAATGTTTGAAGCTATTATCCGTAATGAACTCAGTCCTGAACTGAAAACTCAACTACAGAATAATTTCAAAAAATTCTGGAGAAACTGAACAAATTTGGCAACATGTACGGTGAGAAAAACAAAGTTAACATTTTGAATCCAATATGGCTCTTCTTTCGAACATGTACAGAACCAGTTCACTTCCAATGAGCAGGTAATTTCCATCTATTACTAAAAACACTATTTTAATGCTGTCTGGTTAATGCAATAAAATGTTCATACAAAGAAACTACTAGAGCAATAATGAGGTTTTAAAATTAAATGGGAGAAGTGGTTTCCAGTGGCAGGTGGGTAGGTAATCTGAGGACCCACGGATTCCAAATGAATCAGGATTTTTTAAAAAAAATATACAGTTCGAGAGAAAACTGCCCAAAAGCACATGGAAGTAAATTCAATAAATATCGAAGGGGAGTTTTTTTTTTGCAGGGAGTTAGAAAAAGGGTAGGACTGGAATAGCTCAACAAAATATACCAATTTTAACACCGAGCATCCAGACTCACTTCCTTCGACAGCACCTTCCGAACCTGCAATCTCCACCATCTAAGGGACAAGGGCAGCAGAGATATGGGAACACTGCTACTTGCAATTCCTCTCCAAACCATATGCCACCCTGATTTAGAAGTACAGCGCCATTCCTTCAGTGTCACGAGGACAAAATCCTGGAAGTCCCTCCCAAACAGTACTGTGAAGGCCCCTTTGCCAATTGGACTACAGTGGTTCAGGAAGATGACAAACTCACTAGCTTCTCCAGGCAATTAGGAATGAATGTAGTGCTGACCTAGCCAGCAATACCCACGATCTGTGAGTGAATAAATAAAATCAAGAACAATTACCTAGGTACCTGTCAAGTTGTTCAGGAAAGGTAAAGGTAGAGTTAAGATGTAATGGATAAAGAGACAAAACTTTGCAAGATTTTGCTAGTCTAAAGCAAAAATGAGGTGGTGTTAAACCCTATGATCCTGTATGAGACAGTCTATGCATAGAATCAATTTTGAAAGAGAACAATTAATCACAAAACATTGCATCCGTTATAAGCTGTGCTCAAAGCAAGGGATTCATACGAATATACCTACAATAAAAAAAAATCCATGGAAGAATTAAATTGAGTTAATGCACCAAGGACAGAATGGGAACTGCTGTGAAACACAAGACAGGCTGCATTTTCAATTGTATAAAATAATTCAATTGAAATAGAAAGGTAACTGCAAACATATAATGGATAGCTGAGCACCTAAAAGTTCAAGGTCGGTTTGGCACCTGTGAATCTGAGCTTCCATTGGAACACTGCAGTTTTCTTGTTTCAGTGGGCAACTAAGCAGTTACATATTTCCAACCTTTCTTTATTCCAGATTCACAATTCTAAAACAAAAATTGTGACATACATCTTGTTTAAACATTACAGACTTACAAAATGACATGTACCCGTGATAACATTTAGACTTCAGCGTAAGATGATCCAGCGCTTGCTTTCTCATTTGGTGTTGAAGTGGTCCCACGTAAGTGCCAGTCAGTCCATAATCTCTACGGTAAATCGCAATCTTCCCACTAAGCCCTGCAGTATGTGTTTTGACAGTTCAAAACCAGGCTTTCACCCCACTCAATAATAATTACAATACTATGGGAAAGGGTACAGAACACACGTGTTCCTCCACAGCCAAGTCTTTATGTACAATATATTATTCAGTTTTCTGGTATTCTTCCAGTTCCAACAATCCACAAAGATCAAAGGCCTGGCATGATATAAGCAATGTTATCCAGAGTATGGGCCTGGGTGGATAAAAAAAAAATCATCAGAAAGCAGCTTCTGTAACTCGAGAGGACAATCTGATCTTAGTCCTACTAATACTATGCAAATTCCACCTCCCGTCAGTCTTTCTTGGCCAAGGAAAATGTTTAGAGGGAAGAACACAACCGAAAGGGCACTGTTTCAACCAACGTGATATACATTTGGCAGAACTTGCAGTCAACAGCCTACTTCAGTAAGTGAGTGCAAGTCTCTATAAACATCAGCAAATAGTACTCCTGACAAAACCATCTCCCCATAAAAGCAGGGTGAAACACAGCGAGTATATATTTTTTTAAATCCAGAGGACTGCGAATACTGGAAACACTAAATCAGAACTGAAATTGCTGGAGAAACTCAGCAGGTCTGGCAGCATCTGTGGGAGAAGGCAGAGTTAATGAAGAAGTTCTCAAAAAAAAAGGTCACTGGACCTGAAATGTTGACTTTGCTTTCTCTCAACAGATGCTGCTGAGTTTTTGAATAGCTTTACAAATTCTGTGCCCACAATTATTCTCTATATATGATAGAAGGGGAGAGTTAACCTTGTGGCTGAGGAATAATGTGCATGGGGGTTTAATAGTATCTTGGACTATGGATAATATTTTGCTTGGGATCCGTTATGATGCACTTGCTATGGTCATCAAATCAAAACTTGAACCTGAAACTTCAAATGTAGGGAAGCTATCACCGTGCACAACGCCTTAAGGCCAAGGAATACTGTCATAGTCAAAAAACAAAGGATCTTGCTCTTCTTCATTTTCCAATGCCCCCTGAATTTATCTACACAGGACCAAGTCAAGCCTTTCAGTCAAAACAGTCTGCCAACTGTCAATTACGAGGCTTAGAAATGAGTAACATCTGATATACAGAAGGCAAGTCAATTTGTTGCACCATACCAAATAGAAAACCACGGTTCCCATTGATATTTAAATCAATAAACGAAAACACAGAAAACCGAGCTGGTCTGAATCACAAAACAAAAACAAACCTCAGCAATCCAGCATCCAAAGCCGAGATAATGCCACATCAGCAACAGAGTATTTACTGACTCCGACTGATGTGCTCTCTGTGGCAGAACAAACAGACTCACTCTTATACACTAAAGTCACCCAGTATTTAAAATGGAGAGAGATAACGAAAGTAATTTACATCCTACAATTTCCAAAAAATGTTTAAGTATCAGTACTTAGTAACAGCACCCCTGGAAAAATCACAAAGAAATTAGGTAATCAGTTTTTTTTTGTGAAAAGGAAATCATGTCTGACCAAATCAATAAACATTTTTGAGAGTATAACAACCAAAACATATTCTGTTTTCCCAAAGTGATTAATGTCACACTTGTTCACATTTCAATCCATCTGTCACCTTCTTACCCGCTCACTTAACCTGTTTACCTCTCATTGCAGCTGTCTATCTGTGTCCTCTTGACAGTTTACATTACCACCGTGCTTTGCAAACTTGAACACGAACTTCAGCCTCATCATTTAAATAAGTGACGTGGACCGTAGAAGCTAGTATTAAAGCACAGATCCTGTGGGATTCCACTAGTTCTACACAGTTATCTTAAAATGACCTGTTTATCCTAGCCTCTGCTGTCTGTCCATCAAGTGCCCCTCAACATTATCTTCCAATCTCATGAGTCTTAATTCTGTGTAACAACCCGTTGTGTGAAAATTCAAATAAACCAAATTCTCCATTATCACCTTTTTGAAAGTTACCATTGAACCTGTTTTAACTGCCTTTTCATAATAACGTAGTGTTGACAAAAAATATTTTCCTCATTCCTAAACTGTTTCCCAATTACCTGAGCTGGGTCTTCTAAATTGTCAGTCTATCTGCCACTAAAAAGATTTTCTGTTATTATAAGAGAAACAGTCTTCTATTCACTTAGTAACACAGAACATGAGCACTGCTGAGAAAAAGAAATGATATTGAAGTTTTTCATTTTGCATTCATTATGAATAACAAAGATGAAAAGGTTCAAACAACTGAAAGGTGTTATTTATGTGTTTGTCCCAATATGCGCATGATGAAAAGCTTCGATTGCAGGTCTCCCTTTGCCCTCATCAGAAAGATTTGCTTTGATTTGTTATTGTCGCATGTACCTAGGTACAGTGAAGAGTTTTGTTTTGCGTGCAGTACAGACAGATCATACCATTCAAAGTGCATAACGGTACTAGAACAAATAGACAAATACAATGTTACGGCTGCAGAGAAGATGTACAAACAGAGAGGTCAACATTAAATTTAAGTGGTCCATTCAGAAGTGAGAACTTGGGATAATCCTGACTTGTAAATATTAGGTTAAATTCTACAGGACCAAGCACCGTCTTAGCTCACTTGCGATCAGGAGACTTAGAGTACAGAGAGGCATCAGCCTCAGATTATTTGCTCATTGTCAAATCTCCTTGGAAGGCAATGTATTAATTCTGATGTAAAATTGGAGCAAGGTGGTAAGGGAAATACTTTACCAGGACTTCTTTTGGACACCCATTGAGACATTCAACCTGCGCAGTGAGGCAAGTTAAAGGACCGAGTGCACAGATGATGGAATCCAGCAGGACAGAGAGACTCCCAGACACTGCCACCATCCCCTAGAAACAAGAACGAGACATTTTACTCTAACCAATCTTTTAATGCAAGGCAAAAGTATGACTCTGTTATATATAATTCTAGCCATAACCTTTTTAAAAAAAGAATCATGCTTCGATACCATGCATCATTGGAGCTACTAGGGCCAGGAAGGTCCCAGATTTGATTTCTTGGGGATTAATCCCAATGAGGGTGGAGCTCGGAGAAACTACAATGATTTCAAAATTATTGTACTGAAGAACTGTTTGCAATGCCAGCTCCCAATTAGAGTCATAGGGCACAGAAACTGCTCAGTCTAACTTGCCCATGCCAACTAGACATTAGCCCATATCCCTCTAAACGCTTCCTATTCATGCACCTATCCAGATAGCTTTGTTATGGACCAAGCCAGACCCACTCAAAACATTTCAAGAAAGTAGCCTAGATCCTAACTTTGCTAGTTGTTTTAAGCAGGTGTAATGCAGCTGGCCAAACCACTTAGTTTTAAACAGAATATAATTTATTTACAAGATTACCAAATGAAACACAAAAAAACGAACGAAATACGGAATAATTTAACATCCCAAAACTCAACAAATTATCCCAACTTAATAATACTGTTTCAAATATTTGCGACAATCCCCATAACACCCCTTGGTACAATAGGAACAATCAAACACAGAGTTTTACAGGAGAGATGTCAGAGAGAGAGCGTGAGAGAGAGAGAGAGAGAGAAAGAGAGAGCGCGCGCGAGAGAATTAATGGGAGAACTAGCCCTCCCCTTTTATTGTACAGGTGTTTTGTTTTAAAGAAAGCCTTTCTGCCTGAGGTAGTATCTGTTAGCTATAATCAAAACCCATCCAAGCCTGGACTTATTGGAATCTGTGTTTTTATGATCTCTTGAAAAAAAAATAAGGACAACATAACCCCTTGTTAAAGGAGCAGTATCATCACAGTTTTTAAACATAATTGTACCAGCTTAAATCCTTCCCATCCCATCTTAACCTATGCTCTCTAGTTTTGGACTCCCCTACCCTGGGACAAAGACTATGGCTATTTATCTTATCCACGTCCCTCAATAATTTTATAAATTTCTATAAGGTTGCCCTTCAACCTCCGACACTTCAGTGAAAAATGTCTCAGCTTACTCAACTTCTTGTTATAACTCAAACCCTCCAGTACCAGCAATATCCTTGTAAATCTTTTAAAAAATGGAACATTTCAAAATCGCCCCCCAAATATATTTTTCAATATAAGAAATATCCAGTGACCAGCACTGGGCAGTGTGTCCGTACTTCAGGTGAACACAGGACCAGATATGACTGTGTGTGTTTGGTCAAGCATTAAAATATAGATATTAGGTGAGGATGACAAGACACATTTTAAAATTGTATGGTTAAAACAGTTTTCTTTTTAACTTTCTGCCAGATACATAGTAATGCTTCCTTGACTACAACAGCAGGCTTCAGGTGGGCTCATAGAAACACTGTTTGTTGCCTTGGCACAACCATCAGCTCAAGGTTTCCTCCCAGTTGACAACACAGAAAGCTCTCTCTGGCTTCAAGTTTGATGAGGAACCTTACAGCCAGCAGACAATACAGCTGAGCTTCACTCAAGCCAGAGTCCTGAAGATTAAAGGATACCATCTATCACATTGTAAAACCAAATGTCTTAGTTCTCTCAAAAACCTGACTAACCTGGGAGACCTGCTCAAGTTCATAAGGCAAGGGTAATATCAACAAGACAAGATTTATATTCACAAATTGTGAAATGAGACCACATTTCACTTTTAAAGTATGCATGTTAATAGAATTTTACAGCCATAAGAGGCCATTCAGTCTAACTGATTCATGCCAGTGGTAATCTTCCACTAAATGTTAGTGGGCAGCACGGTGGCACAGTGGTTAGCACTGCAGCCTCACAGCACCAGAAACCCGGGTTCAATTCCCACCTCAGGCGACTGACTGTGTGGAGTTTGCACATTCGCCCAGTGTCTGCACATTTTAAAAATGTGCAGGTTAGGTGAATTGACCATGCTAAATTGCCCGTAGTGTTAGGTGAAGGGGTAAGTGTAGGGGAACGGGTGTGGTGTGGGTTGCGCTTAGCGGGTCAGTGTGGACTTATTGGGCCGAAGGGCCTGTTTCCACAATGTAAGTAATTTAAAAAGTAGTCCAAAACCTTTCCACCTTACCATATCAGCACATCCTCCTATTCCTTTCTCCCTCAGCTCTTTACCGAGCTTCCACTTAAATATATTGAAGTAGAAAGGTGTTTAGAGGAGGAGGGCGTTTGCATCATTGCACAGGTACACAATCCTTTACCCAAAACTGTTGGGGCCAGATGGTTTTCAGAATTCAGAACTTTTTAGATTTTGGAGTAAGTGACAGTTTAACAGCGATATTAAAAAACTCTTACTGAACAGCAGCCACACCTGTGAGGACTACGAGCCCTGAGACAGAACTGATGCCTGCCAGTGCTGGGCCATGCCACCACGTCACGTCGGAGTGACATGTGTTGAATGAGTATGGATTTGGGTTAACTGTTTGCATGGCAAACAACATTGTTATGGAGGAAGCAAAATCTTCACATTTCGGAGCTTTTTGGATTTTTTATAAAGCATTGTGTACCTGTACAATTTCATTCAAGCAGGGAGAAAGGGTTTAGTTATAAATCTTTAAAATTGCCAGTCTAAATAAGGTGACCACTGTAGGGCAAAATTAAAATTTCTATTTAAATTTGGTGTTCTGGGCAAACATTAAAGGAAGTATGGGGGGTAATATGGAAACTCCCTTTTATCTTCAAGTAAAATAATGTCAGATTTATCTTGCAGTTAATTTTTCTCCTGTATTTATTAAGGGAATTGTCCAACATTTCTTTTTACCAGTTTCACATTAACATCTCACCTCAGTTTCTTGCAATCGGTGACCTATGAGACTCAATGATTCACCGAGAAGCTGCAAGTGGGCTGCGACATCAATTGGATCGATCTCTGGCATTTTAATGGGGGAAGAGGAGTGACTGCTTCCTCCCAATCCCAGCAAATGGGTGGATTTCTTGTGTGATGATGCCACACTGGATAGAGATGAAGAATTTTGTCTGCCTGAAATACAGAGGAGAATAAAAGAGGAGAAAATCATAGAATTTGCTCATAGCAAGTGACAGACAGGCTTCAGAAGGCACCTTCCAGTCTACCCAGACTCTCTCTCGTAATTCCAACATCTTTTGTTTACAATGTATACATCTGGGAAATCCCTCTCTCCTCTTGAAGTCTCACCATTCAGCCCTTGCTGTTGTCCTTCTGTTAGATCATGGTTAATCAGACCTCAACTCCGTTTACCTACAATGTTCCAAAGTCTTGCCAAACAAAAATTCACTAAATTCAGTACTGAACTTTTTGAATGGCCTCCAGCATCCACAGCTTTTTGGGAGATTTTTCACTACCCTTTGTTTGAAAAAAAATGTCTCCTGATATCATTCCAAATGGTCTTGGTCTAATCACAAGATAATGCAACCTTGTTATGGACTCCCCTAACAGAAAAAAATAGTTTCTCAAGATCTACTCTAGATCCCAATTAGGTCACCTCAAAACCTGGTAAGTTCCTGAACTACAAGGTAGTGGAACCTGACCTCATTATTAAGACCTTCCAGCTCTGGTGTCCTTTTGGTGAACTGTAACATATCCCGTAACAGGCAGAAGGTAAATATCTTTTCCAAGGTCTCCTGAAGGCATTTCTCCAGATAGGAACAACCAAAAGGTCTGTCCAACTGCTCACTAAAGAGAGTTACAGGATAAACGACTAGAAAACAAAGCATAAAGGCCAAGCCTTCTCAAGCTTCATAGTTAAAATACTATGGCCAATTTTCCTGCCCTCATACAGTGAATTCTATTGAGACTTCTGTAAAGGTGCAGAGAAAAGTCATTAGATTCATTCCTAAAGAATCTCAGTTATCGAGAGAAGCACTGCACACTTTGGACAAGAATAAACTTAGGGGCAATTTGATCGAGCTTTAGAAGATGAAGTGTGTGTTGAAGTTGACCGTTTGTTTCCACTAAATATGGAGGAGCAGGGGTCATACCCTGAGGTGGTGCAAGCACAAATTGAGATTAGATGTTAAGAGGTGCTCCCCATCCGACAAGAACAGCGACTCTGGCTGGAACAAATCACCTCAGCTGCAGCAGTGTGCACCATTTACAAGATGCACTGCAATAACTCACCAAGGCTTCTCTGACAGAATCCTCTAAACCCACAACCTCTTACCATCCAGAAGGACGAATACAGCAGTTACATGGGAACACTACCATCTGCAAATTCACTTCCAAGCGATACACCGCCCTGATCTGGAACTATAGTGCCATTCCTTCACTGCCATTGGGTCAAAATCTGAGAACTCCCCTCCCTAACAGCACTGCCTGTGTACCTACACCACATGGGACTTCAGCGATTCAAAAAGGCAGCTCACCGACCCTTTCTCAAGGGCAATTAAGGGTGGGCAATAAATGCTAGCCTATTCAGCACCCACATCGTGAATTAATTTTTAAAAACGCTTGTATATAAAGAATGATGATGCACAGAATGGAGGGTGGTGACCATTTTAGAGAAGGTGGGGCCAGGGAGAACTCCCCAGATTGTTTTGTCTAATTGGTTTGGGATTTAATCTGTTTTCCCAAGAAACTACCTGGCCTCCAGCTGGGATGGACAGTGAATAAATTGAGATTGTAGCTGTGGAGGGGCAGGCTGGAGCAGACTGTGGATCGGTCCCTGTTTATCATTATTCATGTAGAATTGCTCTCTGGTAAGAATACCTTTCTGTTTAGTAGCTGTCTCTTCCAATAAGTCAGTCAGTTTCCGCTTCACTGTCATGGCCTCCGCTTTGTTCTGCTTGTGCTGCAGGTATTGGCACTTTTGCTTCCAGACCTACAATTACAAAGAAAATCTCACATTCCCTGCAGTGGGATAAATTTAAGATCAGTTCTCATAACTAAGGACAGCTTGAAAATAAATCTTTGCAAAACCCACTAACAGGAAAGTGTTGAAGTCGACATTATTGAAAATTGCGATCCCTCTTAAAATTTAATTACTTTAGTGAAATATATGGGAGATGATGATGCCTCGTCTTAGAAGGAATGACAACTAGCTTTTAAATGGAGTTGGGTAAGGGATAACAGTCACCCAGAAGTCATAAGTAACTATAATAATTAGCCACAAGGATTCAGATAGATGATGCGTGGATTGCCAGTTCCCAAAATAAAATAGGAAGTGAGAATGAGAGAAGATTCAAGGGAACGAGCCAGCAACTTCCTGGGAGTAGATCAGGAGTTTGAGGGAAGAACAGATATTGCTACTACCAAAGTCTGCAAAACTTCAAGGATGAACACCCCCTTGACTCCAAACCACTGCAGTCCACTACCTCGGCTTCTCTATACGACAGAACAGCTTTGGGATGGAAGCAACTCAAGGTCATAACAAATAAGAACAGGAGTGGGCTGTTCATTCCCTTAAGTCTGCTTTGCCATTCAAGATCATAGCGAATCTGATATTCTTTGAATCCACTTTCCTGCCCTTCCCCATAACCCTTGACATGCGTGAAAATGCGTGCGAGTGTGCAAGTGAGCAAGTACAAGAAAGCGAAAGACTTAAATATACACAAGAACTCTGCCTATAGCTTTCTGAGACAAGCAGCTCCAAGAACTCTCAATCCTCAAGAGAAGAAATTCCTCCTAACCTCATTTTAAATTGGTGTCCCTTTATTGTGAGACTATATTGTCTGAACCTAGACTCTCCCATGAGGGGAAATATCCTCACAGCATTTACTTCATCAAGCTCCTTAAGAATCCAATACGATGCAATGAGATTACCTCTCATTTTTCTGAACTCCAGTGAGTATGATCAAAAAGAGTGTGGCACTGGAAGGTACAGGTCAGGCAGCAGCCAAGGAGCTGGCGAGTCAACGTTTCGAGCAAATTCCACTCCCCACTTCCTGAAGGGCTTATGCCCAAAACGTCAACTCTCCTGCTTTTTGAATGCTGCCTGACCTGCTGTGCTTTTCCAGCACCACACTTTTCGACTCTGATCTCCAGCATCTGCAGTCCACACTTTCTTCCAGTGAGTAGAATTCCAACCTGTTCAACCTTTGCTCAGAAGACAATCCCTCCATCTCAGGAATCATTCTAGTAAAACTTCTCTACACTGTCTCCAATGAAATAATATCCTTTCTTAAATAAGGGGATCAAAACTGTTCTCAGTACTCCAGATGTGCCATAATTCTATTAGTTTTAAAATAGCAATGGAAATGATACACTGGATATAACAGTTAAAGTTCAAAATGGACCAAGGCCAATTTTGATGGTATTACGCAAGAATTTTCAAAAGTTGATTGGGGACACATATTTGCAGGTAAAAGGATGGCTGGAAAATGGGAAGCCTTCAAAAAAATGAGATAACAAGAGTCCAGGAACAGTACGTTCCCGTGAGGGTGAAAGGCAAGGCTGGCAGGTGTAGGGGATGCTGGACACTAGAAACATTGAGCGTTTGATTAAAAAAGAAAAAAACATGTGTCAGGTATAGACAGCAGAGATTGAGTGAATCCTTAGAACAGTAAAAAGGCAGTAGGAGTATACTTAAGAGGGAAATCAGGAGGGCAAAAAGGGGACATGAGATAGCTTTGGCAAATAAGGTTAAGGAGAACCCAAAAGGATTTTCTAAATACATTAAGGACAAAAGGGTAACTCAGGAGAGAATAAGGCCCGTCAAAGATCAGCAAGGCAGTCTGACTGAGACTTCGTCAAGAAACTCTAATGAATTAATCAGACACCATTTCCCGCTCATGAAGCCACACTGACTTTTCTTCATCAGATTATGATTTTTCCAAATATGCTGCCATTACTTCCTTAAATGATTGATTCCAACATATTTCAAATAATAGATATTAGACTAACTAGCCCATAGTTACCATTTTTAACCTCCTTCCTTTTTGAATACAGGTGTCACATTGACAGTTTTCTAATATTTCTCCAGAATCCAAGAATTGTTTAGAAAATTACAAACAATGTATCTACTATCTCTAGAAGTACTTCTTTTAGGATGCCAGGATGCACACCATCAGGGCCAGGGGACTTGTCTGGCTTTCTGAGTTTAGCCCCATTAGTTTTTCCAGTACTACTTCTCTAGTGATGGCACGGAATTCCATTCCTGTATTCTTTAATATTAATAGGACATTCAAAGTATCTTCCACAGTACAGACTGACATAAAATATTTGTTTAACTCCTATGCCATTTCCTTGTTTGCATAGCTGTCTCCTGAGATTAATTTTCTTAGAGGCCTATGTTCACTTTGACCCCTTTCTTTCTTTTTAAATATTTAAAGAAATTTTTATTAACACTTTTTATATCGTTCACTAGTTTGTTCTTCATCTTTTCCAAAATCCTTTGGGGATTCTGAACTTATCCCAGTTTTTGGAGCCATCACTGACTTTTTTCAACTTAATGCTCTCAACTTGCTTAGTTAGCTTTGGTTTGTTTATCCAGTCCACTTTAGTTAACTTCATCCTCATTTCATTATAATTCCTTTATTTAAATTAACACAATGGTTTCTGATCCAAGTTTCTCACACTCAATCTGAATATTAAATTCTTTCCTACTATGAACATGACTTCTGAGGTAATCTTTTACTGTGAGGTTATTTATTAAACCTACGAAGGGCCTGTTTCCACACTGTAGGGAATCTAATCTAATCTAAACCTAGTATTCTCATCTGTCACAGGTCATACATTACTTTGTTTAATTAACTAATGTATTACATCTAAACTACTTATCAAATTAGCTCAATAAACAAACAAACAAACAAACAAACAATCTCAAATAAACAAACAAAATCTTACAAATCTTCGACTGCCAATATTATGTAACTGTGTTCACAAACTTCCAAAATCCAACAAATTGTTTGTACAAACACTATTTCATCGCGTACCCAGCCATGATTTCAGAAAAGCCAGCACTCAATCAGAATTATGAACAAACAAAACTTAATGTGCAGCAAAAGACTAGGTGGTCTGTCAAGTCACAGACCATAACTGTTGGAAAATCATGTCATTTGTCTCCCCATGCTCGCAATCATGTCATCTCTTGAGCAAAGCAAAGAACACAAAAAAAACTCTAGTCAACAAACTTGTTGCAAATATGGAACACTTGAATATTGTTGAAAAGAGAGACATGTTGTCAACATTTGTTTTTCCTTCCAAGAGTTATATTGTAGTCAAAACATAACTCAGTTTTTCTCTCTCCACAGATGCTGCCAAACCTATGGAGTTGCTCTAGCACTTCCTGTCTTTAGTGCCAAAGTTGTGAGGTTGCATTCATTAGAACAAATGCAAGAATTTCAAACTGTCACAATAACTTATACCACAAGATGAAGGGTGCTGATGAGTTGTCAAGTTCGGCTGAGACAGTGCTATGAAGAACGCAATGTGGGGTAAAGGCTTCCCAAGCTCATAGACAATTTAAAACAAATGGTGTAAAGCCTGAATATATTCCTTGTTGTTTGCAGAGGACAGATTCCTACTTTTGAACATACATCACTTCCAACAATTATAAATGATCCACATTACAAGCTTGGCTAATTATTTTCAACTGGCTGTTGGTGTAGCTATTAGCATTAATTAATGCAGCCTTTGTAGCATAGAGATGGTATCCCTACCTCTGAGCCAGACATTCCAGGTTCAAGTCCCACCCGTTCCAGTGGTGTGTAATAACATCTCTGATTAGAAAGTATCTGCAGTGATTCTGTCTCTACCTTGGGGCCAGGTGGTCTGGGGTTCAAGTCCCACCTTTCCTGACGTTGATGTGATGACATTGTGGTAACATTACTGGACCAGAGATCCATAGTCTCCAGACCCACAGCATTATGGTTGACTCTTAATTACTCTCCGAAATAGCTCTGAGAGCCAATCAGTTTAAGGGCAACGTGGGATGAGCAACAAAAGCTGGTCTTGCTCTGGTTGTCCACATACCATACAGGAATAAATACTCAGATTGTTCAACAAGTGCTGCCCAATTGGAATCACACCAAATATAGATGTTTATTTTGGATTTTGCAAATGTGGCTCAGTTGTGCACAGCCTTCCTCTTACTAACAACCAAATGAACATGATATTTGCTAATCACAGTGATGTACAGCCCACACATCTGCATTAGTTAAGTTCTGAACAAGTTTTTAGCTCCAATTTCAAACTAAAACAGGTAACAAATTGTACTTAAGTGAAACTGCAGTGCTTACAATACTCAGTTGGAACGGAAACATATCAACCTAAGAAACAAGAACATGAATAGCCAATGTGGCCCGTCAAACATGAGCTGCCATTCCATTAAAATCCCACATTCCCCCCCAACAGAAAAAAACAACTTCACTTTATTTACTATGTAATTTTTACAGCATAGCATTACATGCTAATGGCATACTGGCCTTCATAGTGACGGGGGTGGGGGGAAAGGAAAGGAGATAGAGATAAATGGGAGGGAGATGGGCTGGGGGGAACGTAGCTAGGAATGCGATAAGTGGACGTAGTTGGAGTTGGTGGAGATAGGTGGGAATGGAGGGTTGAGCGGATAGTTGGGAAGTAAGATGGACAGGTAGGATAGTTCAAAAGGGCAGTGCCGACTTGGATCTGGTATAAGTGAAGGGAGAGGAGCTGAAGAAACTGGTGAAATCAACATAGAATCAAAAACACACAGCTGGTCTAAGAATAAAGAGTAAGCCATTCAGGACAGAGATGAGGAAGAACTTCTTCACTCAGAGTTGCGAACCTATGGAGTTCTCTCACACAAGCAGCTTTTGAGGCCAGTTCATTAGATATATTCCAGGGGGGAGCTGGACGTGGCCCTTGTGGTTAAAGGGATCAAGGAGTATGGGGGAAAAGCGGGAATGGGATACTGAGGCTGTATGATCAGCCATGATCATATTGGATGGTGGTGCAGATTAGAAGGGCCGAATAGCCTACTCATGCACCTATTTTCTAGGTTTCTCCAGACTTCAAGTGACCAAATGTTCGCATCACTGGTAACAATTTGTTGATTTTTTTTCCCCTGTGCTCTGACCAAGGGTTTAAGGTTATTCTTAAAGAGTGGCACTCATAACTAGACATAGGGTTCAGAATAATTTCATTTCTTGTAACTATTTATAAAAGGTAATATGTTCCTTGTGGGTGGGGTATTAACAGTCTAATTTATCAAGTCAGCCTCAAAAACCTGTTCGTGCACAACCCTAATCTCTCGTTTCCTACATAAACTTTACAACTGCACCATTTACTTTATATTGACTCTCATTTTTTCGAAACTAAATACATCAGTTCACATTTCAGTATTACATTTTATCTGCCTATTTCACCAATCTGCTGCCATCCTCCTCCCTGTTTACTATGTGCAAACTTTTAAATTATGCCTTATACTCCCAAGTCCAGGTGATTAATATACATTGAAAAGAGCAGTGCACCACAAACAGACCCTGCAGAACCTTAGAAAGACCACTTCACATTTCCACACTACTTCAAACAACCACTATCATTATTTTCTTCTTTGTCTCTTATTCATTTTGCTGCTGCAGTGCATTTAACTCCATTGTCTTTGCTAACAACACTATTCAGCAGAAATGCCTTTTCAAAATCCATACACATACAATGTCTTGTTTTATTGAGTCATGATATGTCAGCATCGATGGCTTGGCCAGCATTTATTGCCCACCCATAAATGCCTTTGAGAAGAACATGGTGAGCCATTTTCTTGAACCACTGCAGTTCATTGGGGGTGGGGGGGGGAAGCAATGTTGGAGACAGTGAATGTTTAATATGTTGGAAGTGGTGCCAAGCTGATTGCTTTGTCCTGGATGGTGTCAAACTTGAGTGCTACTGGAGCTGCCTCTCCAGCTAAGTGGAACCTATTCCGTCACTTGTGCTTTGCAGAGGGCAGCCAGGCTTTTTTTCCTGATGAAGGGCTTCTGCCCAAAATGTCAATTTTCCTGCTCCTCGGATGCTGCATGACCTGCTGTGCTTTTCCAGCACCTCTCTAATCTTGACTCCGATCTCCAGCATCTGCAGTCCTCACCTTCGCCTGGGGCTTTGGGCAGTCTAGTCCTGAGAAACTGGGCACAAAATGCTTTGCCTTTGATGACAGAAGAAGACCATCAGCCCCTTGAGCCTGCTCAGCCATTCAATAAGCTCATGACTGATTGGAATTCCATATTCCCAATAAATCTTGATTCATTGGGTTGGGATATCTGGTCAGCATGGATGGGTTGGACCAAATGGTCTGCTTCCATGCTGTACATCTCTATGACTCTAAAAAGATTTGCCTCACAAGAATCTATCTACCTCAAGCATGTCAGGCATGGTTTTCTATGTCTCCTTGTTAACAACTTAGACCTTTTGATTGTGTCCACCTTTTCTACTGAGCTATAGCCTCTTGAAAAGGGATGGATATAGATACGCCATGATACTACGAAAGGGCTGAATGGTCTACTCCCGCTCCTATTTCTGTGCTACCTGATCTGACCCCACAGTAATGTTTGACTACAGAAAATCGTGCTGTCTAACTTCTCTTGCAGCAGTCAGAGCATTGGCAGAATACGATTTTAAAGGATTTGATGGGATAAATGTTTCTGTTTGTCAGGGAGAACAAAACCAGCATTCAGAAATATAATACTGTCATAATTCCAGAAAGTGGCTAAAATGTGGAACAAGGAGTGGCTGCGATGAAGAAAATTTAAAGGGAGAAAGGAACACAGAGTGAGAAGAGGAGTGAAGGGATGTTCGGATGACGCATCAACACTGACATGGAACAATTCAGATCATTGACAGGTTTTCATAAATATTTTCAGAAACATCAAAGGTATCATTGCATGTAGCATCAAATAGTTATTCTAACTTAGATCCAAATCAACTGATCATGCCTTGGCAAGCGTAATTCAGTACAGATCGTTCTGCTTTAATGTGCATTTTGTCAATGCAAATTCGCTGTAATGTCACTGACAAACTGGGCATGCTGTTTCTAAAGCATGTACTTTTAAAATGTGTGTTGGCTGTAACGTGATTACATCGCCAACACTTTAATTGCTGTTTGTAAAGCACAATTTTTCTATAACGTAGAGTTGTACAAGAACACAACCATTGATTATGAAAGAACTACCTGTACTGAAGCTTTCAGTGACAGTTGGAATATCACACGAAGTTAGATGCAGACTCATGATTGAAAATTAATATCTGGGCTCTAAGGGTCAGTGCTTCCTCAATGGAGAGAAGTGGGAAATCCATATGCTTAATATTTAGCGTAAATTAATAGACTTTCAGTGAGTTAAAGTATTCTCAATATGTTGAGAAACAGGTTCAGTGGTCAAAATGTTGCGAGATCAAGGTACTCTAGGATTTAAGAACGTAATCTGGCCCATGTAAGAAGGCATTAAAAATAGCATTGCATTTTTGAGATACAATGCCAAAAATCTATTAACAGAATTTGAAGAAAACCAGAGTCCTCCCGATATACTGACCAATATTCTTCCCTCAAAATGTTAATGAGGCATACCCTTGTTTGACAACACATCAGCTTCAGACTGCAAACTCACTGGGCCGTGGCATCAGTTAATTTTGTCTGATCACGTAAGAAAAATGTGTTTTGGTATGTCTGCTATATTTATCAGATGTCATTTGTTGCCGTCCTTTAGCTGATATCACGTACAGTTTAAACAATGATCAAATATAATTCAAAAATAAATGGTTGGTTGCAAAATTCTTTGGATTTTAGTGGATGTCAAAAAAACCTACACAAATGCAAATTCCTTCTTTTAATAACAATACCATAAAACATTAACTTCTTTTAGCTTCACACTTATATATAGATGAGTGTCTATTTTGGAATAAAACTAGCACTGGACAATTTGGTTTGATTAATTCTGTGTGAACATTACCCAAGCAAAGTAACAGACGTGCTTAGTTTATAATAGGGGTGTTCCTAAAGGCTGGTCTGACAAACAACATATGAGTGGGCAATGCTTACCTGTTTCTCCTTGTCAGGAAGTTGTTTCCAGACTTCAGCTAACTTTTTGCTCAGCTCACCAAAATCTGTGATAAAGATAACGATCAGCAATGATTCCAATTTACATTTAATCATAATGACATAACTGAGCAGACACTGCTTTGCTGATTTATTGAAGCAGGAGACTGATGATTAAGTTCACCGTAGTGTACCAATTCTCAACTTGGGATGCTCCAATAAAGTCAAAACCAATAAATTAAGGAACAATGTCAACGTCTCTGCAATCAGAGTTTTCCTTTATGATCTCAGCTTTCTTTATTCTCAAATTATAATTTTATTGCTCAAATTCTGGTCTATTTTTGCTGGATCAGTATTCCATCCAGTTTAATTTAGAATTAAACAACAGTTTCAGTATAAAGTGCAGCATTAAGCAAGCAGTCTGTATTAATGAGACACAAAGCAGGAATGTGATGCTGGCTGCACTTCATTTCTAATGTGCCTCGTCAGTGCATTATCATGTTGGATGGTAATTTTGTCTGGATTTCCGATATCAATGGAGGCTGACCACCCTCCAGCAGCTCTCCATTTATATCCTCCACATCTTAACATATTCAATTTGAAGATAGCCTAAACAGAGCACAAAATAATCATGTAATTATAACATAAAGCAGCACAGGTGGTCATTCAATGCATCACATACATCACAAAAGAAAAGCCAGTCATGTAATCCTAATCTCTGCCTTTCCTCTATGTTCTTCTAAAAGGTTTTTTTAAAAATTGGTACCAGCAACTTCCTAGGCAAAACAAAATGATCCAAACCTTCCCGTTGGTTGTTGATCTTAAATTAAAGCCTTCCACTCCTGAAGAGTCTTTCCCTACTTTTTTGAAACTCAATTCTGACATCAAATCCAAGGCAAATGCTTCTTGAGTTCAGATTCAACGTTAACTAAAATGCTGAAGTGCAAGCTGGAAGGCATAAGGCAAGCTCACATTTGCAACTAAGAATCTGTTCCCCATGCTAAGAAATTTTTATTTCATTCCCCATGGGCAGCAAGCAACTCTCTAAAATTCTGGAGAAATTTGATTCATGTACAAATTGTTTGCAAACTTTACAATAAGATGATATGGGGATCCCTTTATACAGGCAGGATATCTCCTCTTACTGGATTGAACCTGCAGTAACATGATTTTCTGTTGTCCCTTTCTGTAACAAATGGGAATTTGTACCATACGTCCCGGAGGCAATGTAAATGACATGCTGCTGGTCTTGCTGATTCTTAACATAATTTTGCATATATGCAAACCTCTCCACTGGTTGAATGTGATTCACATATTCCCCACTCTGCCCCCAAAGCACCACAACAATTCATTCACATCTGGAGCCTGTGTGTATTCGTCTAAGATGATGTCAAGCATGGGCCTTCCTTATTGCATTCACTACCAAATCACATTTTGTATAGTAACTATCAGTGGATTAATTGAAACAACTGGCTGAGATTTGCCAACCAGGGACACCAGAGATTAGATTAGATTAAATAATTTACAGTGTGGAAACAGGCCCTTCGGCCCAACAAGTCCACACCGACCCGCCGAAGCGCAGCCCACCCAGACCCATTCCCCTACATTTACCCCTTCACCTAACACTACGGGCAATTTAGCATGGCCAATTCACCTGACCTGCACATTTTTGGACTGTGGGAGGAAACCGGAGCACTCGGAGGAAACCCACGCAGACACGGGGAGAACGTGCAAACTCCACACAGTCAGTCGCCTGAGGCGGGAATTGAACCCGGGTCTCTGGCGCTGTGAGGCAGCAGTGCTAACCACTGTGCCACCCATTTTTTTTAAACAAACATCCCAGCCCCGTTTACCAGCATTTTTTTTTAAATGGGGTACACATGGCCGATTGAGGATGCACATGGTTCTCAAAGAAAATTCTCATTCACAGCAAACATGGTTGATGTATCATTAAGGTTTTGAAAGAGACAACAGGGCTAATATAACTGGCAGAACAACCAGAGTGACAGAGGAAAACAGTGAATGAAATTGCTTAAAATAATCTGGCCTTAAAGAATGATGAAGGCACCATCAACAGGAACTGGATAAGTATTTTAAGGAGACTTTTTGTTTTTAAAAACAAAGCTTTGGAGAAAGGGCACAAGCACAATGGCGTAATGGTCTCCTTTGTGCTGGAACATTCTATTATTTTATATATTGAAAGATAAATTGGTGATCTCAGCAATTTGAGCAGCTGTCAGTCACCTATTCTGGAGAAAAGAAAAATATTCCTAAATGATCTCTTAACTAGTTAAGGGCATTAGAGACAAGTGCCTGTCCCAATTTCTCCAGTTTCCAACATCAGGCACAAATACCATGAGAGTCCCTCGTCCTAAGCAAACAAACACGCTGGCAACATGTATATGCAAAAAGAGACTTTCACCTATTCCTGGATGTTCAGCAACAATATTAATCCTGTACTCCTTGCAAAAGAGCTGATAAGCAGACATATTCTTCTTTTTCTGTAAGAAATACAAAAATATAATTGCAAAAGTGACTCCCAATCACTTTGGTATCTGTGCCAGCATCAAGCTATACAAACTGCTGCTTTGCAATGATAAATTTCAACATGTAGACAGGTTAATTGTGTTTTTTTTTCTAATCAATTCTTTCCAATGATCATCTGTGACAAACATGTTGGAGAATGATGACGTTATACAATGATACATACAGTCATAGAATTATATGGCATGGAAACTCATCCATGTCAACCAGGTTTCCCAAACTAAACTAGTTCCAAGTGCCTGCTTTTGGCCCACATCCCTTGAGAACGTCCCTATTGATGTACCTGTCCAAATGCCTTTTAAATATTGTACCTGAACCTGCCTCTACCACTTCCTCTGGTCACTCATTCTGTAGGAATGCAGGAAAGATGCCCCTCAGGTCTCTTTTAAATCTTTGTCCTCTCAACTTAACCTATGCCCTATAATTTTGGACTCCCCTATCCTGGGACCTTTACTATTCACCTTATCCAACCTCTCATGATTTTATAAACCTCTATAAGGTCACCCCTCAACCTCCTATACTTCCCTTTGTTGGATGTCCTACTGCAGCATCAAATATTCTCAGGTCAGTTGTTGGATATGGAGTAAAGTTCCATTCACAAAGCTGCAACAACATATTTTAGGATCATTATGAAGAAGTTATTTGTTGGCATGTTTTTGCTGATAGCTGCTTTTTGTTTCAAAGGTAAATTTGCAATTGCATCCTGGGCTGCGGCTCACATTAGATGGAAGAGTAAAAGTAATGATCAAATAAAATCAGTACAGTTAGCACCTTTGGGCTCCCACTGATGGAACAGACTGCATCCAGATACAATAACAAGATACTGCAAACTTAGAACATCTGAAACATAGAAAATGCTGGAAATACTCAGCAGGTCTGAGATACTACCAGAACTACTGAGTAAGTCCTGCATCCTGCTGGGCACACGCCATTATGAACCACAAAGTAATAACAGCTTAGAACTTTGCAGCACAAGGGAGCTGCTGAACTCGAAAGAAATATCCAGCCTCCTGCAGCTAACGTCATGAAGGATATTAGCATGGCAATTGCTGATTCAAGCACCTATAACTCATTCCAGCATTGGTACACATAATGCCATGTCCAGTTCCCTAAACTCAACACCCCAAAATTCTCTCCTGAGTCTCTCTTCATATGGCCCCTTAAAGTCCACCTTTGTGACCAGGCTTTTGGTCACCAGAGCCAAAAATCTCATGATGTGGTGTAAAATTTTATTTGACAATGTTTCTGCAAAGCTTTCCTATTTTAAACATTCTACATATAAGGAATTGCTTAACCAAAACAGTACCAATCAAAATAATAAAACCAAAGTACTGAACCTTACACAATAATCTAACATATCTGTTCATAATAAAACCACCAGTGGTTTTAACCTGTATAAAATAATTAACCATTAGGATAAGTAGCTAACATGGAATGAAAGAGAAGTCAGCAAACATCAGATAAGATTGGTGATATTTGAAGTCAACCTGTAGGAACCAACTATGTTGTTGCACCTTTAGTAGTCAACGTTAGTGCTGAAAAGAGAGGTGTTACTGAAACCTTTCCTCTTTATTTAGCAGGATAAATGCAAGAATGCCAAATTCAACCCAAAAGAACAACTCATACTAGAAGTGACAACAGTGCTGATTGGTTGGCAAATCAGTAACATTCATAAAATGGCTCATTTAGAGTCATAGAGATGTATAGCATGGAAACAGACCCTTCGGTCCAACTCGTCCATGCCGACCAGATATTCCAACCCAATCTAATCCCATCTGCCAGCACCCAGCACATAAGCCTTCAAACCTTTCCTATTCATATACCCATCCAGATGCCTTTTAAATGTTGCAATTGTACTAGCCTCCACCACTTCCTCTGGCAGCTCATTCCACACACGTACCGCCCTCTGCGTGAAAAAGTTGCCACTTAGGTCTCTTTTATATCTTTCCCCCTCACCTTAAACCTATGCCCTCTAGTTCTGAACTTCCAAACCCCAAGGAAAAGACCTTGTCTATTTCCCCTATCCATGCCCCTCATGATTTTATAAACCTCTATAAAGGTCACCCCTCAGCCTCCGACGCTCCAGGGAAAACAGCCCCAGCCTATTCAACTTCTCCCTATAGCTCAAATCCTCCAACCCTGCTAACATCCTTGTAAATCTTTTCTGAACCCTTCCAAGTTTCACAACATCTTTCCGATAAGGAGACGACCAGAATTGCACACAATATTCCAACAGTGGCCTAACCAATGTCCTGTACAGCCGCAACATGACCTCCCAACTCCTGTACTCAATACTCTGACCAATAAAGGAAAGCATACCAAACGCCTTCTTCACTATCCTATCTACCTGCGACTCCACTTTCAAGGAGCTATGAACCTGCACTCCAAGGTCTCTTCGTTCAGCGGCACGGTAGCACATTGGTTAGCACTGCTACTTCACAGTGCCAGAGACCTGGGTTCAATTCCTGCCTCAGGCAACTGTCTGTGTGGAGTTTGCACATTCTCCCAGTGTCTGCGTGGGTTTCCTCCGGGTGCTCCAGTTTCCTCCCACAGTCCAAAAATGTGCAGGTGAGGTGAAGTGGCCATGGGAAATTGCTTGTAGTGTTAGGTGAAGGGGTAAATATAGGGGAATGGGTCTGGGTGGGTTGCTTTTCAGAGAGTCGGTGTGGACTTGTTGGGCCGAAGGGCCTGTTTCTACACTGTAGGGAATCTAATCTAATCTACACATAACATTTGCTAGAAGTGACGTTCATTCATACACAGGAACATGTTCCTTGTAAAAGAATAAACTTTTTCAAGCTTTTTTGAGTTACCCAGGACCTTGGTGAGCCAAAGATTCTCCATTGCTTTCCCCAGAGGCATCTGCCTTAGTCAGTTCGGGTCGACTTGCCAACTAATCAGCATCCTTTCCTCCTGGAGCATAAATTGTTGTGATTGCTAGAAATTTGACATTCTTATCACGTCTTTCTCTTCAGCAATAGTCAGCTGTTACTTTATATAAAGGGTTTTCCTAATTAAATACTTGGGAAACCTTCTCATCACCCTAAATGCCTACATCTTCCCCTTTTCCATTGCTACCGCTCTATCCCCAGCACAACAATTTTGCAGCCACAGCCTCCCTGCATGATCTCCACTGCAAACTTCCCTCCTTTCCAGTGAAGAGTGGGGGAGTTTGTAGTCCTGGTGAAAGGTAGAAAAGACAGGAATGACTGAGGCCGTAGATGATGTGAACACTGTCTGCATATTTTAATTTTTATGGCTCTTTGTAGAATAAAATATGACTGCGTGAGAGAGGGTACAAGCAGTTTTGATTTGGTAAGATGAAGTTCATGAAGAATGTAAGATTGGAGAATGGCAAATGAAGCATTAAAATAATTAAGCCAGTAAGACATAGGCATGGGCATGATATGGATGCAGCAACAAGCAGACTGAGGAAGGGAGGGCTGATTGTTGTGAGATGGTCTTAAGTTTATCAAGGTTGAGAATAGTCCAATTCAGCCTGAGTCAGAGGCCAGGAAGAATTGGGGTTTGGAGTGTGGAGTTGTTGGAGGAATGGAGTTTGCATCAAAAGGTGAAGGTGATGATTCTGGTGTTCATTTGAGAAGGACAAAATTGCATTTAAGACCATAAGACATGGGAGTGGAAGTAAGGCCATTCGGCCCATCGAGTCCACTCCGCCATTCAATCATGGCTGATGCGCATTTCAGCTCCACTTACCAGCGTTCTCCCCGTAGCCCTTAATTCCTCTAGACAACAAGAATCTATCAATCTCAGCCTTGAAGACATTTAGCGTCCCGGCTTCCACTGCACTCCGTGGCAATGAATTCCACAGGCCCACCACACTCTGGCTGAAGAAATGTCTCCGCATTTCTGTTCTGAAATGACCCCCTCTAATTCTAAGGCTGTGTCCACGGGTCCTAGTCTCCTCGTTTAACTGAAACAATTTCCTAGCATCCACCTTTTCCAAGCCATGTATTATTTTGTACGTCTCTATTAAGTCTACCCTTAATCTTCTAAACTCCAACGAATACAATCCCAGTATCCTCAGCCGTTCCTCATATGTTAGACCTATCATTCCAGGGATCATCCGTGTGAATCTCCGCTGGACACGTTCCAGTGCCAGTATGTCCTTCCTGAGGTGTGGGGACCAAAACTGGACACAGTACTCCAAATGGGGCCTAACCAGAGCTTTATATAGTCTTAGTAGTACATCTCTGCTTTTATATTCCAACCCTCTTGAGATAAGAGACAACATTGCATTCGCTTTCTTAATCACGGACTCAACCTGCATGTTTACCTTGTAGCTTTTTTTTTAAATCTCTTCAGGAGACTGAGATCACTACACAGACAAATAAATTTTTCAAAGACTCACCCAAGGATGGATGTCAGACAAGCTGCCTTAGAGGAGAGGTGTTCTTAAAATGTGAATACAATTTATTTCAAATCCCAACATTTAAAAGTCACATTTCCTAAACCCTTACTACAAAGAAAATGATAAAAAGAAAACCAGACAGAATCACTCAGACAATTTTTTAAAAACTATGCAATAACTGATAACATTGCCAAATGCATCATCCTTATCCGATTTTATATTTTTGATACCATTATAATTTTGTCCAGACTCATTCTCCTCACAGAAAACCAATGCTTCAAACTTGCTAGAGTGGATTATTTACTCTGAACATTCCTACCCTGACTTTTTCTACTTTGCTTTCTAACTTCTTTCCTCTACTATTGGCATAGCAAGGCAACCACCTTCTGAAACTTAAGAAACCCTATTTTGCCTATCTACTATGGTAGATTGTTCACAACCCAGATGGAAAAACCCAGCATGTCTGGGAGCATCTGCGGAGGGAAAGCTTATGTTTGTTTAGATTAGCTACAACTCTACCTCAAATTTTGAAGACTTAAGTTCAAGTTATTTTGGGTTTCTCCCATGTCTGATAGACAAAAACATGATGCATTTACATTCACCAAAATTACAAGAAAAGCTACAACCAAAAACAGTCACATCATAATCTTCACTCGAAGGTAGGCTTTCTGCTCCGAATGTTTTAGTGGATCAGCAATGCAATTAAACTGGCAACATTTATTGCTCAAGCTCACATGTAGTTGCTGGAGCAAGGTTTCTTGGTCTTCAGACCCAAGGGAATGTGACTCTGCTTGCTGTACTAATAAAAGATCCATTTGACCAATTCAAAGATTGCAAACTAGATCCCTCATGAGCTTTTCTGTGGTGGACTGCATTTTATCTGAATACATTAAATAGTATACAGCATTGTACCATAGAGATGACTACTATTTTCTATATTACAACAGTGGCTAAACTTCAAAAATACTTAATTGAGATTGCCATAAAGCAGTCTTGGACACCCTAAGTTTGTGAAAGGCACTTCTAAATACCAATCTTCCTTTCCTTACATGCAATCACTTTTAATATGACAGTCACTGATGTGACAATATCCAGCTTTAAGAGGTTATTTTGTTCTTTTTTTTAAAAGAGAGCTTTTAAGGCAGAGGTATTGGGCAGTGTACCAGAGCCACTACAATAGAACAATAGAAGCAGCCTGAATGGGTGTGGTCAAGCTCCCACAGAATCAAGATTATTAGTTTTTAGTTTTCAGCAGTTGCTGTTGAGATCTTGAAGTAGAATCTATTTTTTCCCTTTTTTTAGTTATGGTCAAAAGCTGGGAGTTCTCTTCCCGCTATTGGAGTTGTACGTGAGACAATTTGTTTTCTAAATTTGCCTTTGCCAAAGGTGTGTTTAAGGGATGTTACTATAGTGGACCAGTTACTTTGTATTAGTTATAGCATCTATTATTCTGTGAAGTTTTCCAATAGGAGTTAGATTATTTCAATTCCTGCTTTCTTTTGTTTTAACTATAGCGGATGAATAAAGTGTGCTTTGCTTTAAATCTGGCAGTTTAACTAATTGAATTGCATCAGGAATGCAACACCTTAAATTTATCTTTAAAGTAAGAAAAAATTAGGGGCAAGACATACTTCTGAATATTTTGAGGGGATTTGGTCTGGTCCATAACACTGGGATAAGAAATTGCTGCTATAAGAGCAACAAAACAGACCAAATTGCGACCATCAATTTAATTCCTCTAATTTAATATTCAATATCAAGAGAAATTCCAAGCATTGGTTCAGAATAACCTCACCTTTTCTGGTTTCTCAACTTTTTCTTTATCTTTTTCCTCCTTTTTCTTCTTTTTCTCACTCTGTCCTTCCATGTGGAATATGGAAGGTGGGGGCACATTAATTGCATAAGGTGTGCTAACAGTCGACTGCGTTGGGTAGCAGCACTTGGTCGTTGCTAATATCTTCACAGGGGAATGAGCATGCAACTTCTTTGATTTGGAGTGTTTCTTCTCTCTGTGTTTCTCCTTGTCCTTCTTTTTTTTGCTCTTCTTGTCTTTTTTCTTCTTCTTTTTCATTTCGCGGAAGGAGTCATCGATGACCAGTTCTCCCGCCTCTAGCTCACCACCAGAGGACGATGCCGTCTCCAGCGCCTCAAGGCCTGAGAGGTCACACTCTGAGAGGTTGCCAGCACGGACTTCACTGTAAAAACGTGTCTCAGAATCAAAGCTCTCACTGGTTCGAGATTCTGACCTGTGCTTTTTGCGAACAACCGTTTTTGGCAGGCCTTGGGCCTCGAGGGCAGAGTGGAATGTGGCATGATCCTGCTCCCTGCTCATCTTCTTTGATGATTTCTTAAGGCTTGATGATGTGGCAAAGTTGAATGCTTCATCATCTGTGCCCGATTTGTCCTTAGGCGAGAGGAGGAGCTTCATTTTTAAACCTTCTGCCTCACGCACCGTCACAGTGTCTGTATTTACAAAAATTGGCTTCATTTTTTTCGCCTTATGCAAGTCCCCTTCTTCAGGGGTTTCCTCATGCTCTGCACTACTGGTCTTCTTCTTATGCTCCTTCCTGATCTCAGGGTATAAAGGAGGATAGGATGGTGAGCTAAAAGCAGCAAGCGATTTCTCAGGTTTCTTGGAAGGTTTTGGAGCTGTTGATATGGGTGAAGTGATGGCCTTGAGAAGACCCATGGCGGTGTCAGCCTGATGACCCTCAGACTTCTTTTTCTTTTTCACAGGTTCCATCGGTGACAATTCTACATTCGCACAGAAAACAGAAAACAGTGAATGGCTTTGCAACACAATTTCACAGAAACTTAGGAATGCTGAACATGCTGGGCGCCGTCCTCCAGAAAAGAGAAGACTGCAGGATGACTGTAAAGTCTTTAAAATTATGAAAGGATTCAGTAGGGTAACTATAGACATGATCCCACTTGTGAGGGGAGTCTAAAACAAGAGGGTATAAATATAGGGAAAATACTAAAAAAATCCAGTGGAGAATTTAGGAGAAACTAAATTTTCCCAGTCAGCACTTAAGAACATAAGAATTAGAAGCAGGAAAAGGCAATTCAGCCCCTCAATTCTGCTCTTTCATTCAGTACAATTACAGCTGATCTCACCTTAGCTTGAACTCCACTTTCCTGCCTGTTCCCCATGACTCTTCAACCTGTTTCTGATTAAACATTTGTACTCATTAAACTTACTCAATGCCCTGGCACCTACCACACGCGATGCTGAATGCCACACATTCATGACCCTTTGAGAGGGGTAATTTCTCTTCACCTTTAATTCTATTACACCTTTTCCTAAAATTATGAACTCTCATTTTCAGATTGGCCCACAAGAGGAAACATCTTATATCTAATTTGTCAATCACTTTTAGCATTTTATATATCTCGGTTAGACCACAAAACTTGCCACCTCATGGAGTAGTTAAGGTGAATAGCATCAATGCTTTGTATGGGAAGGTAGATAAGGAAATGAAGAACAAACTGGGTGATTATGCTAATGGAGTTAATCAAGTGGAATGGCAGGAGGCCTGGATAAATTATGAACATGGCATTGACTAGCTGGGTCAAAGAAATCCTGTTCTATACTGCAGGCTGGTGATTCTCAAACTTACAGTCTGTTAACACTTTCCAAGAGTTAGCAATGAAGTGTCCCCACCGCTGAGTTTTAAAGATTCCAGGCCTCCATGTCAAAAAGTACGACCATGCCACTTATTGTGAACTTTGATTCCTCCACCCAGCACCCACAATTCCAGATTCTTCCCCTTCCCTCTAAATACTCTCTCCGTAGACTATTACTCCATGGTCCAGCTCCCTTTCCACACTGCCGTATCTGAACTCCTGCCCAAGATAAACTCAGCAGTAAAAAGCAGGCACACATACCTCACTGGTACATGGCAACAAATATCTGCATACTCTAAAGCATTATTAAGAAATACTACTTACACCCAGAACTTTGCAGCAGTATTATATAGGGCTATTTAGGATGGGCAATAAATGCTGGCCTACCAGCAATGCCCAAATTCTTTGGAAGAATTGTTTAAGAAGTAATGTGGATATAGAAGTGTCCGTGATTATAACAGATTTGGAGGAGCCAATGTTGGACTGGGGTATACAAAGTTAAAGTCACACGACACCAGGTTATAGTCCAACAGGTTTGTTTGGAAGCACTAGCTTTTGGAGAGCTGCTCCTTCATCAGGTGGTTATCCACTTGAAGGAGCAGTGCTCTGAAAGCTAGTGCTTCCAAATAAACCTGTTGGACTATAAGCTGGTGTTATGTGATTTTCAACTATGAATATAACTCTTTGAAAGTGAAATCTTCACCCAGAAAGGTTTGGGGACCTCCATTCTGTGAGTGAGAACAATGCCCTCATTCATACCACGAGCTGAAGACATTTCAGATTATCCAATCAATCGTTTTCATCGCACTATTTTCCCCAACTCCAAACATTTTCCTCACTGCTCTTCTGAAAACACTAACTCATTGGAGGATATCAGATCTATCAGCACTGGTCACCCATCAGTACCTCATCTGGTCACAATATCATTTCAATGTTTATTACAGGACAAGGTGAAATTCGCCCTCTTCTGATGCCAGTACAATAGTATTGGACCCCTTTTGATGACCAATTCTGGCACCATTGCCACAACCCAAAGCACCACCAGTTCCATTTGGAACAAAACTCAGTTAACTATTTGGTACTATATCCAATAACCTCGATGCTTACACAGTATTTACAACGTAGAAGCATGTCACTTATACCAACAAGTACATGCTGAAGTACATGTTCCTCATAAACCTCCTTCCATTCACCTTTGTCAGGATGGGGGTTAAATGAACACGTACTGATCTCACATTTTCTGAATGTATCTACATTATTTGCCTCAACTATTCCACTGAGTAGTGAGGTCCACATTCTTTCAGTAAAGAAATCTCTCGTGAATTTCCTATTGGACTTACTGGTGACTCAATTCTGACCTTGTCTGCACATGGCAACATCCTCCTTATGTACACCTTATCAAAGCCTTCCATAATCTTAAAAGATCATTATCAAATCATCCCTCAGTCTTCTCTCCACACTGAAGGTTCGAGCAATCATAGCTGTTGATTTTCCCATACTCCATCATTGAGTCTGAACCTTGAGGAATCCAAGTATGACCTTCACAGAGCCATTAAGACAGCCAAGGACCAATACCGATCCAAACTAGAGACGCAGACAAACACCCGGCGACTATGGCAAGGACTGAATGATACCACAGGTTCTAAAAGGGACAGTGCAAGATAGCAGACGATGACATATCCCTCCCAGATCATCTCAACGCCTTCTGTGCCCGCTTTGAGCAGAATTTCAGCAGAGAGGTATCACCCATTCCTACAAGTCCTGACGAACCTATCCCAACAGTCACTGCATCAGTGGTCAGATCAGTTGTCCTTTATGTGAATCCAAGGAAAGCGATACCAGACGGAATACCAGGACGTGCACTCAGAGCATGCGCAGATCAACTGTCAGAGGTCTTCTCAGACATCTTCAATCTTTCCCTGCAGCAGGCCACTGTCTCTGCCTGTTTCAAGAGGGTCAACATCATCCCTGTGCCTAAGAAGGCTCATGCAGCTTGTCTCAATGGCTACCGCCCAATGGCCCTAACTTCGGTGGTCATGGCATTAATCGACTCCAGCCTCCCCACTACTCTTGACCCACTCCAATTTGCCTGTCGAACAGATCCACATCAGATACCATATCACTTGCCCTTCACTCCTCCCTAGAACATCTTGACACCAAGAACAGCTATGTAAGGATCCTACTCATTGACTACAGATCAATCTTCAATACTGTTATCCCCTCGAGACCCATTACTAAACTTAATGATCTCGGACTAAGCCCCACTCTCTGCAATTGGATCCTCAGTTTCCTGACCCACAGGCCACAATCAGTGAAGATTGGGGACAATATTTCATCCTCACTAACACTCAGCACTGGAGCCCTCGATTGTACTCACCATATACCCATGACTGTCACCAAATACCAGGCTGATGCCATTTACAGGTTCGCTGATGACACCACCATAGTCGGTCGAATCCCAGATGGCAACAAAATAGATTACAGAAGGCAGATGGAAGACCTGGAAAAAGGTGCACCTAGAACAACCTAGCTCTCAATGCCAGCAAAACCAAGGAACTCATTATTGACTTTCGGCGGGATGTTACTCATGCCCCCCTACACATTAACAGCACAAAGGTGGAACAAGTGGAGAGTGTCAAGCTACTGGGAGTGGTGATCCACAAGCTTTCTTGGACTCATGTGGACGCACTGGTTACAAAGGCCCAACATCTCTTCTTCCTCAGGCAGCTGAGGAAATTTGGCATGACGGCGAATACCCATGCCAACTTTTATAGGTGCGCCATTAAGAGCATTCTGTCTGGATGTTTCACTACCTAGTATGGCAACTGTACCATTCAAGATCGGAGAAGGTTACGAAGAGTGGCGAACTTGGCCCGGAAAATCATAAAGGCCAACCTCCCATCTACAGAATCCATCTACCAGGCCCACTGTCAAGGAAAGGACGCCAGCATTCTCAAAGATCCATCCCACCCTGGCAATGTTTTCTACAACCTCTACATCGGGGAGAAGGTACAGAAGCCTGAACACACGCACCAGCCGGTTTCGAAACTGTTTCTACCCTAATGTTAGAATACTGAGTGGACTCTCAAACTCTTAACATTCGCCTGTACCCATATTTTTGTTTTTGCCACTGTTAACCTATTATTATTTACTTATCTATGCTACGTAACCATGTGATCTGCCTGTATTGCTCGCATGACAAAGCTTTTCACTGTGCCTCGGTACATGTGACAATAAATTCAATTCAATTCAATTCAACCCTGCACAATCCCACAAAACAGTCCAGTATTGAGAGTATGCTATCAAACAGCATTGTTATGAAAAATACATATTATCATAAGAGCCTGCTAATTCACTTTCAAGCAAAAAACTCATACCTGAGAAAGGGCTTATGGGACTTTGTGATAGGAGAAGCTGAGATTATCCTCTTTCAAGCTGAGAAGGCTAAGGGGAGATTTACTGGAGGTGTTCATAATTATGAAGGGTTTTGATAGGCTGCAAAGATAGGAGAAAAATTCCGATTGTTAAAGAGGTGGGTAACCAGAGGCAAACGAACCCAAGGAGACATGAAGATAAACACCATGACCTTCTTTGTTATTTTTTATTTTTTTTAGTTCTGTGGAGAGAATCATCAATGTCCAGCACCTTACCAAGAGATGATGCCATATAGCCAGTGTCTTCAAACACAAGAAATTTGCTGGGACAGACTTCTGTATAGAAATACACCTCAGACTCCTAACAAGTGGAAACATCTGGTATGGGTGGGTTGCGCTTCGGCGGGGCGGTGTGGACTTGTTGGGCCGAAGGGCCTGTTTCCACACAAAGTAATTTAATTTAATTTAATCTTCTCAATATTCTCCAACCTTTTGTTAATTTTAACAAACTCTATTCAAAAGTCACCTTGCAGTCTTTTCTAGAGTAAGGAGCCTCAACCTGTTCAACCTTTCCTCACAGTTAGCTTCAACATCAGCTTGGTAAATATTTTCTGCACCTTTTCTAGTGCCTTGACTTTCATCCAAAGGAGAGAGAGAGAGATCACAGTCAAAAACTAATGTCGGAAATAACTTCAGAAAATACCTCCATAATAGAATTCTTCGCCCATTAAATGATGTAATTTCTTCTTTTTCTTATGAATATCGGCAGCCAACAGGAAACCTTCAGTATCCTGAATTACAACAGTAAAACTAAGGTTTAAATTCAAAACTTTACAGCCATTAAACATGAACGTAAGCAAACATTTAGTAACTACAACAAAGTATATGTTTATCAATACAAGTCAAGGTTAAATGGATAATTAAGAGATGAGCAACAAGCTTTTGGAAAAGGATCAAACTGGAGGATGGGTGTTGTGGTGCATTACATCACAACTCTTTCCTTTGTGCTGCATGAGCCTTCATAGTTGGGGTGTGGAAACTCTCACACTGAGGAAAACGAGCTTGGATCATTTCGTTCAAACTCTCAGTAGTCTACAGCACAAACCTGCCCTCAAAATTCTACAACTTTATTCAAGTAGATTCCAGCAAAGCAGAACAGAAAACAACCCAGCACCTTTTGGGGTAGACACCAATGCTTGTCAGTCTAGAAACATGTTAGTAGAGGGTGCCTTGGTCCTTACAGAATGTTGCAACATCTTCAGGGAAAGTGGACATCCTCCAAGTGCGAGGGACCTCATTATCAACATACAAGATTGCACATGCAAAGGTTTCAACAATTATCAACAACCGTGAGATGTTGTTGGCTTTTGTGGAAGGCCTCCGAGGTTATGGTGGCAGCAATGCTGAAGGAACAAACCCACTTAAACTTGGAATACAGGATTGCATCCATCAGCCATACAGCAATGTAATTATGTTCAATAAATTTCTATTTTACATTATTCAGGAAACTCTCCAAATCACCCAATTCTTGAACATTGAATGATAATGATCCCAATGGTACTCCTCCGTATGAGAGATAATTGAAGAGATCTGTCCATAACAAAGCAACCACTGTAGTACAGGTTGGAGGTTTTGGGCCAGCTGCCGTTTTCCAGTCCATCACCTTCAGATGTCAGTTTCTGATGATCCTCTCAATTACACCAAGCACTTTGTAACATAAAATTCACAAGGAACTGCACTGAGTAACTTACCCTCACAGTACACAATGCAAGTTAAGACAATGATGTGACCACACAGCTCCCTGTTTATTAGTGATGATTCAGAAAGGCGGGTTTGTCGATAGCCAACATGTGGCAAAGCAGGGTGTGGCTTACAGTTGATCCACCAAATAAGTTCTCGATCTTAGTTGCCCCACTGAAAGCAAAGTATGGCTCTCCATCAAGAGATTGGAAAAACACTGACCATAGACAACAACAAACTACAAAGCAGCTCAACGATGAGAACTAAATATGGCAGTTGTTTAAAAAAAAAAGTGTAAAACTAAAAAAGGGAAAAAAAGGATATTGTATAAGTTGTTGCACCAACTGTATGTTAGAATAGGATGCCATAATGTTGCCAGTGTACAAGTTAATGTCGTGTCAGTGACGGACGCCCCTCTGCATGTAAAGAGTCATATTTGGAAAAACACAACAGATGCAATATGATCGAGAAATGGTAGGAAGACAACAGAGACAAAACAATTGAGAGAGAGTGCTCACAAAGAGCAAACCTCACTGTGGTTCCACAAAGGGAAATACTCTCCCTTTTTCTGACTCCTCCTTCAGTTATGGTTCCACAGGTAGCGCACACACTCCAGTATTCACCCACTATTCGTGTCGATACCTCAAAAATGAACGATAGCAGAATGTTTGGCTGCAGCAAGACCAGCACTGATTGCTGTATATTGATCCGAAGCAGCTGATTTATCCTCTTGTACTCCAGGAGTGAGAACTGTAATGCTTCCTTACCAGCCCCTGTCCAAGTCAGAATATGCCTGGGATCATATTCTCACAACATACACTTAGCAAGGCAAGTGACACTTGGGAGTTTTTCATGCAGTACAAAATGAGTGGAAGGAACGCCAAGATTCAGGAAATTGCTGTTATCAAAGTTAGCTTTCATCTGCCTGTAACCAAGAGCACAGCATTTTTTCCATCAATCACAACGCACATGATAGTTCTGACAGCAAGACAAGGATTGGCTTGTGACTCAACTGTCACAGTAGGAGCAATGGAGATGGAAGGTGACAGGAAGGAGCCCGTAAAGACTGACCCATAATATGGGCTGAACTTGCAAATTCACTGACGAACAGGTGGAAATGCTTACTGTATTCCAGTGTTTAATCATGATTGCCAAAGTTCAGAAAAATCCGATTCAAAGATTTTTCAGTCAGTCATTCCCTCCACCACACCATCACTCCCAACCTTCCAACCAACTGCAAAGAACGAAGAGTGATTATTTGAAAGATGCTTTTTGATATGTCTGTTGTGAGTGAGCCAGGCCATTGCAGTTTTCCTGCTTTGGGTTGTGCTGCGATCAAAATAAAACAAGTACGCCTTGGATGGATGCTTCTCAGCTTCCCCGTCTGAATCACAGTTCCTAGATCTAACGCCCTTCTGGTCACACTTTCTTAGATGGAGGCAGATGCGAGGTGGGAGCAGCTGCACACAGGATGGGCAAAAAAACAGCAAGGTTTAGAAAACAAAAAACAGAAACAGCCCTCACCTTCGCTTTCTTTTTGGCTGACTTTCGGACTTCTGCATCTATTTCCTCCTCTTCTCTCAGCAAATCTTTATACGAGCGCTTCTTCTCTCGTTGGCTTCTGCCTGCTGCCAGACCCACCTCTTCAATTCCGCTTTCACCCACTACACAATCTGCAACAGCAGTAAAGGGCTTACAAATCATCTATTTATATTTGAAATATGTATATATATTTACCCCTCCAATTTTTGTTTTGGGAGGGGAGGGAAGCAATGTGGAAAAGAAGGTGCTTCCTGGCAGTGACACCTTTCCTCTTTCAGCTCAGGGGTACAATGATTTGGGCTTCATGCTCCTTTCCAGCACTATCATTGCAGTTCCTTTATGACCTGCAGGAGTTTTAAGCATGGGTGGGTTATTTCTATTAGATGTGCAGTTGAATGCTCCTCACAAAGAGGCCCAGTCAAGAACTGGTGGTCTCAGCCTCGTTCATTAGAACAGGTCAGCCTTGGTTCATTTACCATCTCCTCTTCTGCAACATGAAAGCCAATCACCTATCAAGAGAAAGCTTTTTAACAGGTCTCTCCCTGTGACACTCTGTAACCAGCCTCTCCAATGCAATGGAGCACCTCGATATGTGCAGCTCTACAACTTTGCCTCCTCTTGACAAAGCATTTGACATTATCCTAGGTGTAAACTGACATCTTGCATCACTCCAAGACTTCAGTGTACCAAACAATCATAGTGTATGGATAAGCAAGTTTAAATGTTAAGTTGATAAAATCAGGTGTGCGCGTTTGGGAAGTCCAGCATCGTAAAGGGTTTCTTCTTCTGCATAAACCATCATCAGCGTGCTCTTTGGCATTCCTCAAGATAGGTAATGAAAAATAGCCCACACCAATGGTCGCAGCAAGCACTCGATGCACTAAACCTCAAATACATTTTTGAATTCAATGATCAGAAGAATCACCCTGAATGCACATGCTCAAACTTCAGTGGAATCACAGAATGGTTACATCAAGGAAAGGGGTCCATTTGGCTAGGCATGATCATCCAACACTCTGCAACAGCAACTCAGCTGGTCCCTCCTTTTTCCCAGGAGCCCTGCAATTTCTTTTACCTTTCCAGTTGTTTCTCCAATTCCCTTTTGTAAAGCATGATAAGCAGGTGGCCTATTATCCTCCTGAAAATCAGACTAATCACATTCTAAAGATCCTCGACAATCATAATGGAGGACCTTTAGAAATCTATTAGGATCGAATCTGAACACAGATATGAAAGAGTTCCATAACAATCCAGAAAAGGCAGGTGACTACAAGTCAAACATATTAAAAGTCTATATCCATTCCTATCCCACATTTTTTCTCGAATTCTGCAGAACGTGTTCAATATTTTTTAAAATCCAAAAGCATCGTGGTTTGCCATTCAGTTGCAGGAGAGATATTGATGTTGCTACTCCTCAGCAATGATTCAACTGAATGACAGAACAAGCTCCTGGGGCCGAACAGCCTGTACTGAATGCCCGTAATGTCAGGGTGTTAAACTCCACAGTAGAACAGCCAAGTGAAAGTCCAACGGTATTAATTTGTGTTTGGGCCTCCCCTAGAAAATGAGTATCACATTCTTGCCTGGCTTCCAACTCGAGGATGCTTCTTAGCAGGTCAATCAACTGAGCTGCAACAAGGAAGTTGGAGAGTATCTCTGGAGGATGTAATGTCCTGCCTGACTGCGTCAGGACCCTCCTTTTACATGAAGTAATGGAAGCAAAAAGGTGGACTGAAAACAAATATCAAATTAGTAGCTCGGTGAAAAATAACTTGAAACAAAGCATATTTATTAGGTTTTTGAAGATACAAAAAAGTTATGATCAGAGCATCTTATTCAAATATATTTGTGTTCAGAGGTAAGAAACATCAACGCTTACAATCGAGTTCCACCACTTGTTTTGTCTTCAATATCAGCATTAAACATTCCCACAGCAGGAATAACAGAGCAGATGCAGTACATCTTTACACTAAGTGGTGCAGAAGAGCACCTCCTGATCGGTCATCAGCAAGCTTTATTGCCCCAACCTACCTTGTGCTGGCAACAGAGACCCACAAGATTTGTGAGCTTTGTGTGACTGTCTGATGGTGCCAAAGTCTGATTGGAAAATAAATGGATGAATGTGTGTGTCAGGGGAGCTGGTGCAGTACTGCTCTCAGGAATTTCAGAAGTGCGAACAAAAGGCAACTCAAGATCATTTTGTAAATTCTGGTCCAGTCTATGCCAGCTGAAGGAAAGTCTTGTGCTGTAGACTTACATTGAAAACCTGAGGCAGATGGGTTAAATTTTGGGTTTTTCCAGGCATGGCTACAAAACGTAGATATTCATTCATTCAGTCCACGTGAATTGGAACCCACGTCCCAGAGATAAAAGATCATACGCTAAGTCACCATGCACCCATCCCATTAACTACTTAAATTAATCACATGCTGCAAATACAAAGGATTTTGTGAACTATTGAGAGAAGGTGCAACGTTACAGTTTGCCATCCCACATACTGTTTATATGTCTAGTTATCTTATGACTGCAATTAAATTGTGACAAATAAGAAATAAAGACAGCTACCATAAAACTTAATGTACTGCATGGAATTTGCTCAACAAATTCCTTTACACTAGTAAATCAAGACTCTCAGGACTGCTATCAAAAAAAACTGATACTGGGCCACTCAAGCGATAGCCAAAAGCTTGGTCAAAGAGATAGGTTTTTAAGTAGCTTTCCAGAATAGAGAGAGGCAAGAGACTGAGAGGTTTAGATATGGAATTCCAGAGTTTAGTATTTAAGGCAGCTGGATGCATAGTCGCTAAAGCAAACTGGGCACACTTTTGTTGGAAACCCTATAAATGGCCCAGTGTATATTACATTGGCAGGAGAAAATGCCTCTGCCATACAGCATTATTGCAACAAAGTTTTATTTTAGTACTGAGAGCATGTGTACCAAAACTGATAAACAATACAAACCAGCAAAGGGAGAAGCACCAGACTTCGGCAGATCAGCTCACCAGACCTGCAGTGGACACGGGGAGAGAGCGCTTCTACAGGAATCGGCCGGGACTCCTACTCCTGGTTCCCAAATAGCGTATGTGAATATTATGATTTGAATCAGATGATTCCCAGTCAAAAAGGTTGCTCATGTTAACCCAGGAATCTTGTGTCCTGAGTTCTGATTTTTCTACTTTGTTTTGCTTGGATTCTAAGCAATATTAACTTTCACGTTTGAAAATGGCTCTTTTGGCCTGTTCACATTTCACAACAAGTTAATGCTTTTTGATAAGTCAGGTTGTGGTAGCAGGGCAAGAATCTCAAGATACAGAAATGAATTACTTAAAAAACGTAAACAGCAAGTTTGCACTGCATAAAGAGGGCCATTAACAATATGTTAGTAACAATATGTATGACAAGGTACATGAACCACTCCAAAACCTAAATAGTGCCCCTTGAAATAAAAGACATTTATAAAATTTCATGTCTATTATATTAAAATAAACTGTAAAAGCAACCTCAACAAACCAAATGTCTCTTTGTACTATACCAAAAAGAAAACATCTGATGGAACAGATTTAAAAACTGAAACTGTGCAGGTTCAAAACAGCAGCAGGAAATTAACCACGCAAGAACGTGAGAGCTTCTGAGCTTAGTTAAGCATCTAGGACTCTTTCCAAACAAAAATCATACAGTTTAGACACAAGTGGGTTGGTCCAAGCTACATTCAATCTGACATCACCCAAAGCAAATTACCTTCTTTTCTCTTGAATGCTTCATCATAAGCCATGACTGGAATTTGAATTTAAAATATTGTCTGACTGGGCAAACATTTAGAAAACCAGGTGCTTCGGCCAGTTGGAGATCTCATCTGCATATAATCCTGCAGCATATAAGAGAGAAAAACAAAAATATCATATTTTAACATATCTCTTTTCACAGGACATAATTATCAGGAAGGATGAGACGGCCTGGAGCTTTTTCCCCTGGGGGTGCAGGGTGACCTGGTGCACATTAGAAAAAAAATATATAGACAGAAATACTGTGAAGAAATCCAAAAATATGGCTTGTGGTTATTTTAAAAAAATGCAAGAAATATTTCAGAAATGCACTGATCTACAGAAAGTTGAGAACGTGGAATTTATCATATCAAGTAATTACTAACATATCATGGATATCTTTATGGGATTTCTGGACTTGACAAGATGATTGAAAAAGGAATGAGATGGGCATATAGAAAGGTTTAGGAGAATATGTAGGAGGTGATGCAAAAGTGGGAGAAAGCATGGGCATATTAGCACCAGCATGGACATGATGGGCCAAGTGGCCACTTTCTGTGCCATAAGCTTTCTGTGATTCTGTGCTCTGCAAATTCTATGGAATATTTACAACTATACATCATCATCATCTCTTCCAGTCTACACAGATCGCTGCTGGTGTCATGTTTAAATAACATTTGAAACAGGCAGCACAATTAAAGCAGCAGTTTTAACATCAATAAATTCCATTAATTTATTCCAAACCCATGACCCATACTCTCTAAAAAAAGTACTTGGGCCGCAGATACATGCGAACACTACCAGCAATAAATTCTTCTCTAAATCACACAACATCATGACTTGAACGGACCACCATTCTGGGTCTGGGTTAAAAACTCTCTTCCTAACAGCATTGTGGATATACCTACACCAAAAAGACTGCAGTGGTTTAAGACAACAACTCTCCACCACCTTATCAAGAGCAATTAGAGATAGGCAATACATGCTGGCCTAGTTAGAAACATCCACAACCCAGGAACATTAAAAAAAAAACTGGAAATAATCTCAGATTTGTTTTTCATTCCATCATGGGACGCAATGCATCTCTGACTAGGCCAGCATTTGTTGCCTTTGAGAAGGTGATGGTGAGCTACATTCTTGCACTGCTGCAGTTTATGTACACCCATAGCGTTGATGGAAAGGGAGCATCAGGATTTTAAGTCATTGGCACAGTTCAAGTCAGATGGGTATGTGTTATTATTAATGCCATTCTTTCATCAACTCAGTCAGCAGTCATAAAATGAAATTAAAGGTGAACCTTCCCCAACCTAATACTCAGATCATATAGATTATATAGTCTCAACAGCTGTTCACCTAGCGAGAAAAGTCAAACATGAACGCCTTCCCTAGGAGGTTGCTCCTCAAGAGCTTACCTTTAAAATACATTCACAGCTGAAACTTGTGGCCAGGACAATTCGCTAAAACTTTTGATGGAGGGTGAGTATGTACCAGATATGGTTTGACTTTGCTAGTCATTGTAAGCAAGCTGTGTTCCTGAGATTTTCTGATGCAACAACATGCATTGAATCTTTGCCCATCTTGCATGTTGAACAGGGGAACCCTTACTGGTGTTTTAGACAATATTCGTCCATCTAGACTGGATACTCTCATTCCTTTCCCCAGTTCCTTCCCTCTGATATCACTACTTCACGTTCAAATGCTAACAATAAAATGTAAACTCCATCGCCAGGCACAGATGGATATGAAGAAGCCATGGCACCACTCAATGAAAGCAAGGAATTCTGCCAATGTGCTCATCATAATTCCTTCCCAAATCCAGATTATTTAACTAATTCATACTGTGTACATAGGTGTGGTTCATGAGGTAGCACATCCACTTCTGCATCACATGGGCTCTGGTTCAAGTCCCACTCCACAACATCAGCACAAATACAAAAGTGGATGTGAATATTCCCCTTTATGCTATCTTATAAAGGGTTGTTATTACCATGCCAGCATTTATCCATTAAACAAAATCATGAAAGGATTCCCTGATCATTATCACATTGCTACCTATGGGAGATCCCAGCGTGGAAATTGGCTGCCAGGATTCCTACATGATAACTGCAAGTATATATCAATTAGACACAGCTCCTTGAAAGTGGAGTCGCAGGTGGATAGAATAGTGAAGGCGGTTTTTGGTATGCTCTCCTTTATTGGTCAGAGTATTGGGTACAGGAGTTGGGGGTGGGGGTGGGGGGGGGGGGGAGGAATTACTTGGAATTTTATAATTCCAAGTAATAATAAAACAATAAATTAAAACTTAGTCTCTCAATGTTCACACAGAATGGTGTCTTCCAAATGCTCCTCTGCCTCTCCAGTCTTTCTTCTGCTGATTCTGCTGCTGTCTGGAATGTTTCCTCTGTAATTTATTCTGTTCTGAATACTGAATCCTGGTGTCAGGAAGATTATCCAAGAGTGCCAGGTACCTTTATGAATAGATGCTGCTTTTCCCTCCCCCCCCCCCCCCCCGAGAGCTGGAAATTTCATATCTCTTCAGATAGCAGTTGGGCCTCTCTCAATTTTCAAAAACCCCTTTTTAAATACCCCCATGACACATCAAATTCTTAGAATATATTTGCTGTCAGATTGTCAACACCATCAGTTTTAAATTCAATTGGCTTTGAATTGCTGAGAGCTTGGTTTAAATTAATTGGCTGAATCCAACTTGTTGCCAAAACATTAAAACAAGTCTGACGTTTTCCAATCATATAGCCACTTGTTACATGTTTCCATTTTAAAACTCTAATCTCCAGATGCTTGCAGACACTTTCACATCTAAGCTTTGAAAAGCACTCATCTCTTAAAAGGGACCATGCATTCTTCCCTATTATTTTTACAAACAAATTCTCGCTTCCTGCCTTCCACTTCATGAGCATTCTACACAACTTCATGACACTTTATACATCAAAAAGTACTTTTTTGGCTGCAGTGCACTTTGAGACAGCTGGTGGGAATGTAAAGACAAATCTTCCTTGATTTCTCTTTCTGATACAATGCTGTATACAAAATTTCATTTTTGCTTACAAAACAAGCCAATGCCCTTCAAAAGCAATCCATTACTCGTGGGGTACTCCCGATCCATGATGTAGCTTTGTATTTGTGCGAGTCCTTTTCTTAATGTGCAGGCCTTCCACTAGGCAGCAGTGTGCATCACTTACAAAAAAGATGCAAAAGACACCCTGAAAGTCTCGCTGAAATGTGGCAGAATTAATATTAATGACTGGGGAGAACTTGCTACCAATCACTTAAAACGGAAACATGCCCATCAAGCTGCTTTGAGACCAAGTACCTTAATGATGAGGCAATGCAGCAGCAGACGTACATGCTGCACTCAGGATCCCACGACATCTGGGGACGTCCTGCCCCAGCTGTCCAAAGATCTGCAGGATGGCAATCAGTCACATGAAGACCCAAGGAAGATACTCATAGCCCTGAGCAGATGTAATCTTCGAATTGAGGGACAGCTGATGGCGACCAGGATGAGATGCGCTGTCGTAACACACCAAAGTTCCTTTAACAGCAAATTCCAAAGCCACTATCACTACCAACTAGAAAACAAGTATCACAGGTGCATGGGACCACCACCTGCAAACTCCCCTCCAAGGCCACACACCCATCCTGATTTGGAATTATATTATCGTTCCTTTGCTGTTGTTGGGTCAATTGCTGGGACTACCTTCCTAACATCACTGAGGATACACATATATGACACAGGCTACAGCTGTACAAGAAGATACCTCATTACCACCTTCTCAACAGCAATCAGGAAAGGCCAACAAATGTTGGTCTAGCCAGCAAAGCCATACATTGTGAACATATTTTTAAAAATCACATGTTTCCTGCACGGTGCTCTATTTGAAGTAAATTGGATCTGCTACAACAAACATTTCTTCAATGCGACTCTGATTTAATGCGATCAAAGCATTTAGACCGTTATTTATATAATGAGAACTTTTATTACATGTCTTGGCTGTAATGCGATTCCAGCTCCTCTAGTTTAGACAGTGCAGCTATTGCACGATTTTCTTATTGCACGAGATCGCACAAGAACAGAACTATCGCGTTATATCAGAACCGGCTGCATTTCAATAGAGAACACAAAACAGCTTTACTTTAAAATGCTGTCAAAAAATATAACAATAAAACTGTTGGATTGCCGTAAAACCTACCTGTCTCAATAATTACGGAAGGAAACCTGCTCTTTTTAACCATTCTGTCAAAGACCAAACTGCCTTCAGTCAACATAGTTGACTCAATTGCTCTGTAAAGGTGCCCATGCGAGCTGTCTTGTCAAACCATTACAACAAAGTGATTTCAGAAGGCAGCTCATTAATATCTTCAGGCCGACTAGGAATGGGCAATATAAAGCAGTGTTGCTAGTGTCAGATGTGCCCTATGAATTAATTCTCTTTGAAGGCAACACATATCCTAATCTTAATAACTTCAAAGCAATAACTTTTTTGAAGCCTTGACTGTAAAGAATAATTTGAGAGTAAAACTGTAAAATGTCTGAATAGTTATTTGGTTTGGGATTGTCCATTATAGGTATGTACGAATTGTTCTGATTTCAAAAGGAAGGATAAAAAGATGAATCTGGCAACATGTTCTCCAGTCCTAGATTTCCATTGTGTTATAATGATCTGATATAAAGCTGAATTTTAGGCTTTATTTTCACTAGTTTTTTTTCTCCTGGGTAATTTTCTCCGATCCTATAACGGGCCTCGATTTCTCACTGTATTGGATTTTTGCAAGTCCTAGCCAACATTTAGGGCAAAATCATAAATCTGGACATTTGGCAGATTTCCAAGTGTATGATTCTTGGGATGAAAGGATTGGCCTTTGAGGTGTGATCGAGTAGGCTAGGTCTACATTTCTCAGAGTTTCAATGAATGAAACATTTCATATAACATTCGCAAAGGGCTTAGCGGGGAAATGCTGGGAAGATTGGAAACAAACAGTACGATCGCAAAACAACTTATTGGCCAATCTGCAATTTGCTCAACTAAAGGATTTAGAATCTCTGGAATTTTGTTTAATCACAGAGAGCTGTGGATACTCCATCTAGTGCATTCAAGCATCCAGGAATAAGGCAGGAAAATGAGCTAAAGAAACAGATCGGCCAGAATCTGAGTGAAGGGCAGAAAAGGCCCCAAGGGCAGAATGGTTGACCTTTGCTCCTTATATTTCTATCACAAAGGAACCCTTTTGGATAAGATAAACAGTGGTCAGAAACACAGGAACAGAAAGCACTTGAGAAACTCAACAGGTCTGGCAGCTTCTGTGGAGTGAGGAGCAAAGTTATCGTTTCCAGTTCTATATATTCTTATTCAGAAGAGGGATTGTGGAAGAATGGCTTTGTGCATGGGAAATACTGTCCAACAAACTTGAGTTTTTGAGGTTAACAGACAGAAGAGCGGTAGATGTTGTCTACATGGACTTAGTAAAGTTGAAAAGTGTGGTGCTGAAAAAGCACAGCCAGTCAGGCAGCATGAGGAGCTGGAGAGTCAGCCTTTCGAGCATAAGCTTGACTCTCCTGCTCCTTGGATGCTGCTGACTGGCTGTGCTTTTCCAGCACCACTCTTTTCGACTCGGATCTCCAGCATCTGCAGTCCTCACTTTCTCCGAATGGACTCAGTAAATCCTTTGACAAGGTTCCACATGGTAGACTAATTAGTAAAATTAGATCATATGGGATTCATGGAAAGCTTGCCAATTGGATATAAAATTGGCTGGACAGTAGGGGAGAGGCTGGTGGTGTAGGTGATTTTCAGACTGGAGGTCTATGACCAGTGATGTTCCATAAGGATTGATGCTGGGTCCATTTCTGTTTGTCATTTATATAAACAATTTGGATGAGAATTTAGGAGAAAATTGGTGACGTGGTCAACAATGATGGTTATCTAAGATTACAAAGGAACCATGATCAATTGTGCCAACGGATTGAGGAGCGGCAAATGGAGTTTAATTTAGATAAATAGAAGATATTGCATTTTAGTAAAACAAACAAGGGCAGGACTTATACAGTTAATTGTAGGGCCCTGGGTAATGCTGTCGAACATAAGAGACTAAGGGTGCAGGTACATAGCTCTTTTAAGGTTGTATCACAGGTAGACAGGGTGGTTAAGGAAGGCATTTAGTATGTTTGCCTTCAATGCTCAGTCTTGAAGTATTGGAGTTAAAACATCATGTTGGGGTTGTACAGGACAATGATGAGGCCACTTTTAAAGTATTGTGTCCAAACCTGGTTGCCCTGCTATAGGAAGATTATTATTAAATTGGAAAGGGTTCAGAAAAGATTCACCAGGCAGTTGCTGGGACTGCAGGGTTTGAATTATAGGGAGGGGATGGATAGGCTGGGACTTTTTTGACTTGAGTGGAAGAGGTTGAGAGGTGTCTTTATAGAGGTTTTATAAAATCATGAAGGGTATAGATAAGCCGAATAGCAAAGATATTTTGCTAAAGTTGGTGGAGTGCAAAACAAGGCGGCATATTTTTAGGAGGAGAGGAGAAAGATTTAAAGGGGACCTGAGAGGCAACTTTTTCCACACAGAAGTATTTGTATGTGGAATGAACTATCAGAGGAAGTGGCAGATTCAAGTAAAATTACAACATTTAAAAGACATTTGGAGAGGTACATGAAAAGGAAAGTTTTAGAGGGATATGGGACAAACGCAGGCAAGTGGGACTAGCTTAATTTGGGAAACCTGGTTGGCATGGACGAGTTGGACCAAAGGGTCTGTCTCCATGCTGTATAACTCTACAGGAAGTATAGTGCACTCAAAACATTAACTGTTTTGCTCATCACAGCTGCTACCATAACTACTGAGTTTCTCCTGCATTTATCATAAAATCATGATGGTTTACAACACAGATACAAGACGCATTATGGCCCCATTATGTCTGTGCCAGTCATGAAGCATGCATCTATTCTAATCCCGTTTTACAGCACTTGGCCGATAAGACTTGAATACTATAATCTTTCCATTTTTATTTCAACACTCCAGCATCCACATAATTTGACTTTTATGATGATAACAGGAGAGTCACATGAATGAAGCAACAAGGCCAGAAGAGGACATATGGAGCAAAGGACCTCTCTCTGCGCTGTACATTCAATATATTAACGGCCTCATATTTCCAACAGGCACAACTAAATAGTGGTAGGATAAAACAAACAATACTGCCCTGAGGACTAGTCAGCACAGATCAAAATTGGTATGCAAGGATCAAGTTTTTACTGAGAAACTGGCTAAGATTTTGGGAATTTAGAAAATGTAATCTATATCAATAGATCTTAAATAGACAACAAAATATGACTCAATATTTAAATATTGACAGTATTAAACATTGCTTAAAAGGCACATGAAGTCAAAGATTTTTGTCAAGCCCTATTAGTGTTGAAACACAAGAAAACTAACTTTAGAAAGGAAACAATATTTGATACAGCAGGATAAAGGATGCCGACTGGTTGGTCTATAGTTGGAACGGAGTTGCAACAGGAACTGCTGTCTATCTTAGTAAAATGATGAAATTCAAACTATTATTTAATGAAGATTAATTTAAATTTCTGATGAAAAGTTTCAACTTTTAATTTTTTTGCCAATGCTTAAGTCCTGTAATTAAGTCCAAGCTATTATTTTTAATCTACAATTTAAAGATGGAGAAAGAGACACTGGAAAAAGTTGCAAAAATTATTTACAAGAATATCAGAACTGAGAGGTTATGTTAAATAGATTGGGAAGGTTTCCTGCAGAGGAGATGAAAGCAGGATGAGCTGAGAGGTCTTGAGATTATGAAAAGAATCAAAATGCTATATGTGGATAAGATGGTTCCAGATACAAGGGAATCCAATACCAAGCAGGTCACAAAAAAAAAATTAAGAATGCTACCAAGCATTCTTCGTTAATAGAGTACATAGAATGTGGAAATAGAATTTATTAACTATTTTACAACCCATCAAGCCAAAGCAGAAGCAAGTCATCCTCACTGAATAACAGGAGTGTGTGGGACTTGGCTCAAAGGACTGGTGGAGGGAAATGATGAATGATAAACATCCTAGAGAAAAGAAGACAGACATGATGTGGTGAGACGAAGAGGAATGGGTAGAGGTTAATAAAGACAAATATTTCAGGCCAGCTTATTTAAAATGACTTGACTGTGCTGAAAGCTCTCAGTAATACTCTGATATAAATTACTGGAGAAACTCAGGTGTGAACCGAAGAAGAATCACTTGACTCGAAATGTTAACTTTCTTCCTCTCCACAAGTGCTGCCAGACCTGCTGAGTCTCACCAGCAATTTCTGTTTTTGTTTCAGATTTCCAGCATCCACAGTTGAGAGACTTATTTTATCTGTTTAATTAAATTACATCACGATTGTGACTAACAGTTTACCCAATACAGATCTACATTAAACTCTTAATAAAATTACTTCTCAATGATAGTCTCCTATCTCTCCCTTATCCATGGATTAATTTCAGATTTCAAAGTAGAATGTAATTCGGAAAACAAACTATATTTCAAAAAATGAATGAAATTTAAAATAACGTACTGCATATAGAATAAATATTAACATTATAAGAGTTAAATTTCACGTTGCTATATTTGACTTTAGCATTGCTCAGAGGTTGTCACCTCTCCCTAGACAGCCCTGCCTTCCCGCCCTTTCTCTTAACCTTTGCGCCCAGCGCCCCCTCACCCTCCGACGCTCATCTGCCCGAATCCTCCCGTCAGCGGACGCCCCACCGACAGCGCTCTCCCCCGGCCACAGTATCCAGGAAACGCCGACGCTTTGTCCAACGAGGTAGGCCGCCCGCTGCTTCCCGGCGAACCTGAGCCGTTTGTTCTGGGTTTTATTGTTTTTAACGGTTCGGGAGACGCCCGCGGATCCGTGCTCTCTAAGGCCGAGGCTGAGGCTCTCACCGTAAAGCCACCGACTGGGGCCGACATTCCTCGCCGAGGGCCGCCATCTTGGGCGGACAGAAGCGGAGAAGCTGTGGGCAGGCGGAGATAAGCGAGCACAGAGCGCATCGATCCATGTCTCCCGCCTCTCCGGGGCTCGGGGGCGGGGGGGAGAGTCACTCACAATGTCACCCCAAAGCTTTCTACAACTTAATAATTCTGAAAGTAGGCATGAGATAAGCAATTGGAAAAGCCACAAGACTGCATGGATCTCGTTTTCTTAGGCATGAATCATACATTTTCCACAAAAATACAGCCCCAATTTCTAGATTTTACCATTATGCATTCTTTTGTCATATTCATCTCTTCCAACAGTTTAGCTTCCCATCTGAATGTCACACTTGCAGCATCACTACTACATTATTATTATCATGGCATGAGTATGAAAAATACTTCGCCCTTGGCAAGTTCATCACATTAAATAGCTATGTAAATATAAAGTTAAAAATCACACAACACCAGGTTATAGTCCAACAGGTTTAATTGGAAGCACACTAGCTTTCAAAGCGACGCTCCTTCATTCAATCACCTGATGAAGGAGCGTCGCTTCGAAAGCTAGTGCTTCCAATTAAACCTGTTGGACTATAACCTGGTGTTGTGTGATTTTTAACTTTGTTCACCCCAGTCCAACACTGGCATCTCCGAATCATATGTAAATATAAGTCGTTGGCTTATCTTGACTAGTATTGTTCTACCTTTTATCTTCTCCTGCTGAACACTCTCTGCTCATTCCTGAAGAAGGGCCTGTGCCCGAAACGTCGAATCTCCTGTTCCCTGGATGCTGCCTGACCTCCTGTGCTGTTCCAGCAATAAAGTTTCAACTTTGATCTCCAGCATCTGCAGACCTCACTTTCTCCTAGTATTGTTCTAACATGGATTGTAAAAATGAATACAATCTGGACAAGACTCTAAATCAAAGTGAAAGAGAAGGTCCCTGGCAGGATCTGGATCCTGAACAGTTAAGATCCTCGTATTTCACAAATGAAATGTTCTCAAATACGAATTGTTACCCTCAGCAATGCAAGGCACAGTTTTGTTTTCCAACATATATATATAGTACACCATCTGGACAAAGTAATTCCTCATCAGCTAACACAAGTAACATTTTTTTTAAAATACCCAAGATGTGTATTTTTCTGACTCCAAATAAACGCAAATAATAGCTGTAATTACATCGTATTTCCTACAGGAGGCAGAAGGTTAATGTAAAAGTTACGGAGTTTCAACATAGACATTTTCTTTTCCTTTTTTTGCCCTAAAAAAAACTGACGGTAATAATTTTGGAAATATAAGTTCTCCGACGAAATCAGAATACAGATTCCAAACTTTCTATGAATCCAATCGTAAAGGTGGATACATTTCCATTAAACATTTCAAATTAAAAAAATCAAAGGTGAAATTGTATGTATTTTACTTTCAAAAAACTTTGAAATTAAATACATATATCAAACTTCTTTAAAAAGGAGCAAATATACTTAATAAGTTGATCTATGAAGGTAAGTGAAGAAAAGAAAATGAACACACCCCAGATGGGACTCGAACCCACAATCCCTGGCTTAGGAGGCCAGTGCCTTATCCATTAGGCCACTGGGGCTTCTCAAGCAGAGTTGAAATTGTCGGTTTTAAATAGTGCAGCTCGGCTTAATTATAATGTGGTCTTCTGCGAGTGTTTTATATCCTGATTGCTTTTCTCCCATTTCATCTCGTGCCAAATTGGCAGCTCCTTTACGAATTGACGTCGCCTCCCGTTTGCCCCCAAAATGGACAGCCGAGAAATCAGCCAAACTCCAACTTTGCAGAGTGAGACTTTGAGGAAAATGTAGCAGACAAGGGGGTTTTTTTTTAAAAAAAAAGGGGGTTCGGTGTCATTTTGGGGAGCATCAAAAAAAAATATTTGCAGTTAGTGAGGACGGAGTAAAACTGCAATGAGAGCAAACCAGCAGAATCGGAGCGAGCATTCAGCCCATTGCTGTCTCTTTCATTCAAGTTCACCCAAACCCTGCGATTTTCCTATTGAACACTATCTACCGTCAACCCAACGCAGACACAGGGACATGAGAAGCACAGTCAGCGTGGATTGAAGATGAAGTTGACAGAGGACTTAAGGTCAGCAATGAAGACCAGGCTTTAAAAACCAGACACCCCAGATGGGACTCGAACCCACAATCCCTGGCTTAGGAGGCCAGTGCCTTATCCATTAGGCCACTGGGGCCCCAACGACTGTGGTCAAAGGACAAAGCAACTTCTGATGTGGTTGTGGCAAGCCAAATCAAACACAATAAGTTGTATTTTGTCAAAATTGCCAGCTGAACCACATGCACATATGATATTCATGATAAAAGCCAATGGAAATTATTTGAAGATTGGTCTACCAAGGTTTTAAATCATGGGGCTATAGTTATGCATCTGGATTACTTGCCTTCGTTTGTTGAGGTAAAAACTGAAAGATCTACAGATGCTGTAAACCAGAAACACAAGCAGAAATTGCTAGAAAAGCTCAACAGACTGGCAGCATCTGTGGAGAGAAATCAGAGTTAACATTTCAGGTCCAATGACCCTCCCTCAGAACTTGGGGTTCTGAAAAAGGGTCACTGGACCTGACTCGGATTTCTCTCCACAGATGCTGACAGACATGTTGAGTTTTTCGAGCAATTTGTGTTTGTGTTTATTAGTCAAGGAATTGAATACAATTACAGAGAGGTTACAATGGAGCTGCATAAGATGTTAGGCCACAGATGGATTACTTGGAGAACCCAGTTTGCAGTTAGGACAATAGGTGGGAGGCAACTGCTGAGGATAACACAAAGAATTTACAGGGGAGGTGGACAGATTAAGTGAATGGGCAAAACTTTGGCAGGTGGTATATAATGTGGGAAAATGTGAGATTATGCATTTTGGCAGGAAGATTAGAACAATTGGACGTTATTTAAATAGAGACCATCTGAAGAAAATTACAGCACAGAGGAATTTGGGAGTCCTCCCACATAAATCACAAAAATGTAATAAACAAGTTGAATTGGTAATGGGGAACATAAATTGCCTGTTTTTCAAAGACAATAACAGAAGTTGCTGGAGAAACTCAGCAAACCTGGCAGCATCTGTGGGAAGAAAGCAGAATTAATGCTTCAAGTCCAGTGACTCTGTTACAGAACTGTTAGTAGCCAGGGAACTTTGTATTTATGATGAAGCCAAAGTGAGGGCAGGGGAGGCAGTGAGAAGATAGGTGGAGACAAAGTGGAGAGAGAGAGGGATGAAAGTGATAGGTAATGGATAGCAGGCCAAGACAGAAGAAAAGATGAATAAGAGATAATAAGAGATGAGTGAGAAAATGCTGGAAACAAAAATTGCTGGAAATCACAGCAGGTCAGGCAGCATCTGTGGAGAGAGCAAACTAATGTTTTGAGGCTAGATTGCTTTTCATCAGACTCTTCATAACTGTCACGTAGACCTGAAAAATTAATTATTCTCTCTCCACGGATGCTGCCTGACCTGCTGTGATTTCACACATTTTTTGTTTTCAATACAGATTCCAGCAGCTGAATAATTTGTTCTGAGAAAATAGGCTAGCTGTGCTGAATGTAACCCATTTAATTTGAAAATGGGCCTAGGAGTATGTGGGAATGGGTGACTGTGACTAATTTTGTGGGATGGGCAAAAAACATGAAAGGAATGGAATCAGGTTCTAAAATTATTGAACTTGATGTTGAGCCCTCGAGGCTGCAAGATCCTCAAGTGGAAAATGAGATGTTGTTCTTCGAACTTGTGCTGGGCTTCACTGGAACACTGCAGCAGGCCTGTGACAGAAATGTTGGCGTGGGGACATGGTGGTGTGTTGAAGTAGCAGGCAACTGAAAGCTCAGAGTCGTCATTGCAGACAGACCATAGGTGCTCTGCAAAGTGGAATATAACAATAGGGAAGTCTAGTTAAAACTATACCATATATTTGAGTGTGGTGCTGGAAAAGCACAGCAAGTCAGGCAGTATCTGAGGAGCAGGAGAATTGATGTTTCAGGCATAAGCCCTCTATCAGGACTTCCTGATGAAGGGCATGTTATGACACAGGATAAACTCGCCTGCTTAATTTAAAATCAGCAACACAGAAAAGATTTATCCTATGCAGTAACTTGTTAAGAAATCGAGTGGCCAAGAACTATGTAAAGAAAAATTAACAACTTTATTTCTGAAAGTATAACAAAGAATAATTAACTAACCACTATTTGCAATTTATTTCTCTAATCAATCCTTTACCTTCCCTTCTATAATACTAGTTTGATAAAACTCCCAGTTAAGATTTACAAAACAACACTTCTTATCTCAAAACCAGGCAGCTTTGGGTTCTTGTCTTCGGATCTTCCTGTGTCTTCTTTTCTCCTTGTTAGGAATTTCTGCGTCACAGGTTACTGCTCGAAAAGGTACTTGTAAGAGAGATTTTTTTTCAAGCAGTCTGTTACATGCTAGGACTTGGCAGTTCTCCTCTCAAGTGTTCAATTTTACCCGGTCTTATACCCCCAAAGCATCGGATTGTGTCATTGACTTTTAAGATTGTCAATATACTCAATTCAAACGGGATTGGAGTTTGATATTTTTCAGGGTATATTAAAACTGAATGGCTGAATTCGAATTTGTTTTTTTCGTCTCCAGGCAACAAGCTAATCAAGTTGTTCAATCAAATGTTACATATATTGTTGCCTTATTGAGAACACTTGGTGCTATATCCGGTAGTTCTGCTGCTTTTAACTCTCTTAAAGGTACACCCACATCTTCATAATAGGCATATGCTTGAAACGTCAATTCTCCTGCTCTTCGGCTGCTGCCTGACCTGCTGTGCTTTTCCAGCATCACACTCTCAACTCTGATCTCCAGCATCTGCAGTCCTCGCTTTCTCCTATACAATATACCAGTCAGACTACGGCTGTAGTACTATGAATAATTTTGGGCCCTTTATCCAAGGAAACATATACTGGCATTGGAGTCGGTCCAGAGAAGGTTTGCTATGCTGATCTGAGATTTGGAAAGACTGTTTTCTAAGAAGAGTTGAGTAGGTTGGACCTGTACTCATTGGAGTTTAAAAGAATGGAAAGCAACCTTATTCAAATATATGAGAGTCTGAAGGAACTTGCAGGGTACTTACAGAAAGATTATTTCCCTTTGCGGTAGAATCGAGTACTAGAAGGCATAATCACAAAATAAGAGGTCACATTTTTAATACAGGGATGAAAAGGAATTTATTCTCTCAGAGGGCAATGAATTAGTGGAATTCTTTACCTCAGAATGTTGAGGCTGGTTCATTAAACATATTAAAAGCTGAGGTAGACAGATTTTTAATCAGGAAGGGAATCAAAGGTATGGGGAAAGACAGGAAAGTGCAGGATCATCAGACCAGCTGTCTTCACATTAAAAGGTGGTACAGGCTCAATGAACTGAGTGATCTGCTTCTGTTCCTCCATCTTATGATCATAAGGTGTAATGTGAGCAGTTAGGCTACAACAGGAGAACTGTGTTGGGTCCTGGTATCCACATTATAAACAGGATGTGATTCCACTCGAGAGGGTGCAGAGGACATTCATTAGAATGTGGCCTGGGTTGGAGCATTTGATTTGTGCAGACAGACTAGATAGTCTGGGATTGTTACCTTTAGAACAGAGGAAGCTGGAGTGGGACCTGATTGAAGTATACACAATTATGATGGCATCGATAAGGTAGATAGGAATAAACCTTTATCCTTAGTAATATGGTCAATAATCAGGAGACATGGATTTAAGGCAAGGGGCAAAAGGTTTAGTGGGAATTTCAGGAGGAATCTTTTCAACCAGAGTATAGCAAGTATTTGGAATTCACTGCCTGAAAGGATGGTAGAGGGGGAAACTATCACAACATTGAAGAAGTATCTAGATGAACCAAAGCATACAAGGCTATGGGCCAAGTGCTGGAAAATGGGCCTAGAGTAGATAGGTGCTCGATGATCTGTGCAGACACAATGGGCCAAAGGGCCTCTTTCCATCTATAAAAATCTTTGATGCTATGACTCTCTTGTGGCAACATTTCTCCCTGCAGAATTTTCCTTAGGAAGGAAGAATGCTGATCGACTGGAAGTGAATGGTCTTTGTAATCTGTCTGCATACCCATCTCGTTCTAACATTGCCACTTGGCCTTTGCAACTTGCTTCAGTCAGTTCCCGCTTGCTGAACTATAGGTTCCAGGTTTGCTATTCATTTTGTCCAATAAATAATCTTGGTCAACTCCACCACAGTGGGAGAAGGTGCCTGCGGTTCTTTTGTACAGCCCCTTTGGCAGTAAGGATGGTGAACAATTTCCATTGGTTCATATCTCCATGGACATGCATAGCTTTTCTGTTTCATCGTAGAATCATAGAGTCATATAGTTGAGAAATAGACCCTTCGGCCCAATCAGTCCATGCTGAATATAATCCCAAACTAAGCTGGTCCCACTTGCCTGCTCCTGGCACATATCCCTCCAAACCTTTCCTATTCATGTAGTTATCTGAGTATCTGATAAACATTCAAACTGTATCTGCATCTACCACTTCCTCAGGAAGTTCATTCCACAGTTCAAACCACTCTTTGTCAAAAATCTGCCCTTTATAGCCAAAGAAGACTTCTGCACTACCTGCCGACCTCTCTTACCTTTCCTGGAGTTGACCCATCTATGTGACTGTATCTGCAAATTTTCTCCCTTTCTATAACTGCCATCCACCACATCCCCTTGTTCTTGTAAATTCCTCATTGCCTTTAACTGTCTCTTCAACCTATCCATTCGATCTGATAGAATTTGCAATCAATGGCATTTATTGCAGATATAATCCTCAGTAACCAGTAAACTCTCCCTAAACTCTCACATCCGATAAGAAGAGCATATCACTCTACTAAAGGCCATTTTTCCTTCTTTCAATCTACAGACCCAGAAAATAGCACTGTCTTATTCCTTTACAAAACACTGCTCCAGGCTAACTTAATACTTATGGCTTAAATTTTTAAGTTTAATCAAGAAAAGTATCTCAATAAAACAAATGATCAAGAAATAACCTGCTCTACTCACGACTGCAGACTTACTGTAAGGCCAAACTTAATAATATTCACTTATCTATTTAAAGTTTGTGCGAAGATTTGTAGCTCGGGTGCTCGTTGTTGTGGTTCTGTTCGCCGAGCTGGAAGTTTTTGTTGCAAACGTTTCGTCCCCTGGCTAGGCGACATCATCAGTGCTTGGGAGCCTCCTGCGAAGCGCTTCTTTGATGTTTCCTCCGGTGTTTATAGTGGTCTGTCCCTGCCGCTTCCGGTTGTCAGTTTCAGCTGTCCGCTGTAGTGGCTGGTATATTGGGTCCAGGTCGATGTGTTTGTTGATGGAGTTTGTGGATGAATGCCATGCCTCTAGGAATTCCCTGGCTGTTCTCTGTCTGGCTTGCCCTATGATAGTAGTGTTGTCCCAGTCGAATTCATGTTGCTTGTTGTCTGCGTGTGTGGCTACTAAGGATAGCTGGTCGTGTCGTTTCGTGGCTAGTTGATGTTCATGTATGCGGATTGTTAGCTGTCTTCCTGTTTGTCCTATATAGTGTTTTGTGCAGTCCTTGCATGGTATTTTGTACACTACATTAGTTTTGCTCATGTTGGGTATCGGGTCCTTCGTTCTGGTGAGTTGTCTGAGCGTGGCTGTTGGTTTGTGTGCCGTTATGAGTCCTAGGGGTCGCAGTAGTCTGGCTGTCAGTTCTGAGATGCTCCTGATGTATGGTAGTGTGGCTAGTCCTTTTGGTTGTGGTATGTCCTCGTTCCGTGGTCTTTCTCTTGGGCATCTGTTGATGAAGTTGCACGGGTATCCGTTTTTGGCGAATACCTTGTATAGGTGTTCCACTTCTTCTTTTTGCAGTTCTGGTGTACTGCAGTGTGTTGTGGCCCTTTTGAATAGTGTCCTGATGCAGCTTCGTTTGTGTGTGAATGGTAGCCACACTACCATACATCAGGAGCATCTCAGAACTGACAGCCAGACTACTGCGACCCCTAGGACTCATAACGTTCCTAGAGGCATGGCATTCATCCACAAACTCCATCAACAAACACATCGACCTGGACCCAATATACCAACCACTGAAACTGACAACCGGAAGCGGCAGGGACAGACCACTATAAACACCGGAGGAAACATCAAAGAAGCGCTTCGCAGGAGGCTCCCAAGCACTGATGATGTCACCTAGCCAGGGGATGAAACGTTTGCAACAAAAACTTCCAGCTCGGCGAACAGAACCACAACAACTTATCTATTTCTGTGCTGTGACCTCTCCCAGACAGGTTCCTTCAAGATCAGTTGTGAATTTTGCTGTTTGTTAATTTTCTCAGATGCACTTCATATCCAGCAATACATGAATTCAAACAGCAAAGGAAGTAATTGTACAGGTTCACTGCTGTGTCAGTTAGCAGTGTGGGTTTCTCTCTCTCTCTCTCCCTCTCTCTCTCTCTCTCTCTCCTGCACTGACTTCACCATGTGTTTCCTTTGTCTGTTCCTGTCCCTTTTAAAAGTGCTGTTGTTTTGACTTTTTTTTCTCTAAAGTTCCCAGATCGTCTCAACGCCTTCTATGCTTGCTTTGAACAGAATTTCGGCAGAGATGTAATACCTATTCCAACAAGTCCTGACGAACTTATCCCAACAGTCACTGCATCAGATCTCGGATCAGTTTTCCTTCGTGTGAATCCAAGGAAAACGATGGGACCAGTTGGAGTACCAGGCCGTGCATCCAGATCAATTGGCAAAGGTCTTCAGCCTCTCCCTGCAGCAGGCCACTGTCCCTGCCTGTTTCAAGAGGGCCAACATTATCCTTGTTCATGCAGCATGTGTCAATGGCTACTGCCCAGAGGCCCTAACTTTGATGGTCATGAAGTGCTTTGAAAGGCTGGTCACGACATTAATCAACTCCAGCCTCTTCACTACTCTTGACCCACTCCAAGTTGCCTGTTGGACCAACAGATCCACACCAGATGCCATATTTCTTGCCCTTCACTCCTCCTTAGAACATCTTGACACCAAGAACAGCTATGTAAGATTCCTACTCATTGACTACAGTTCAGTCTTCAACACTGCTATCCCCTTGAGACAAATTACTAAACTTAGTGATCTCGGACTGAGCCCCGCTCTCTGCAACTGGATCCTCAGTTTCGTGACCCACAGGCCACAATCAGAAAATGTGGGGGCAATATTTCATCCTCGCTAACACTCAACATTGGAGCCCCCCGGGGGTGCATAATCAGCCCCCTACTGTACGCACTGTATACCCATGACTGCGTCGCCAAATACCAGACGAATGCCATTTACAAGTTCACTGATGACACCACCATAGTCGGTTGAATCTCAGATGACGACGAAACAGACTACAGACGGGAGGTGGTAGACCTGGAAAAATGGGGCACTGAGAACAACCTAGCTCTCAATGCCAGCAAAACCAAGGAACTCATTACTGACTTTCGGTGGGATGTTACTCATGCCCTCCGACACATTAACAGCACAGAGATGGAACAAGTGGAGAGTGTCAAGCTCCTGGGAGTGGTCATCCACAATAAGCTTTCTTACACTGTTCATGTGGACGCACTGGTGACAAAGGAGCAACAACGTGTCTTCTTCCTCAGACAGCTGAGGAAATTTGGCATGACAGCAAATACCCTTGCCAACTTTTATAGGTGCGCCATCGACAGCATTCTGTCTGGATGTATCACTACCTGGTATGGGTACTGTACCATTCAAGATCGGAGATGGTTACAGAGAGTGGTGAACTCGGCCCGGACAGTCACAAAGGCCAACCTCTTATCTATTGAATCCATCTACCAGGCCTGCTGTCAAAGAAAGACCGCCAGCATTCTCAAAGATCCATCCCACCCTGGCAATGTTTTTCTACAACCTCTACCATCAGGGAGAAGGTACAGAAGCCTGAACACATGTACCACCTGGTTTTGAAACACTTTCTACCCTACTGTTGTTAGAATACTGAATGGACTCATAAACCTCTTAACCATCACATGAAACTGTGTTTTTGTTTTTGCTGCTGTTTACCTATTGTTTACTAGCTATGCTAATAAAACTCTGTGATCTGCCTGTATTGCTCGCAAGATGAAGCTTTTCACTGTGTCTTGGTACACATGACAACAAATTCAATTCAAGTTCCAAAACAATCCAACAACATATAAAACAATTATTGCAGCTCCTAGAATTCGAGGACATCACCTGCAACACCTGAAATACCTTAAAAAAGGAGCAGACTGTTACAGCCAGAAATCTTTCCCATTCTCCATCTTTGATGGCTATCCCCATTTCAGTTGAAACTTTATTGCTGGAACAGCACAGCAGGTCAGGCAGCATCCAGGCCTGACCTGCTGTGCTGTTCCAGCAATAAAGTTTCAACTTTGATCTCCAGCATCTGCAGACCTCACTTTATTCCCATTTCAAACAAGTATGCTGTTTTGGAAAGTATAGGGGGTGATGGATTCTCGGGGGAATGTAACACGAACAGCCAAGTTCCTGGTATAGAGACTGGCTCTAATGCAATGAGGGGTATGTCGGGTTCCAAGAGCTCAATTGTGTTTGGGGACTCTCTAGTCCAAGGCACAGACAGATATTTCTATGGCCAGCATGAAAAAGCAGACATGGAAGATATAGAATGTCAGGAAATAGATGGTGATACCTTGAAAATGTCCATATTACAGAGGAGGAAGTGCTGGATATCTTGAAACACATAAAAGTGGATAAATCCCGAGGAGATGGGCCAATGGGCTGAGAAGTGGCAGATGGAGTTTAATTCAGATAAATGCGAGGTGCTGCATTTTGGGAAAGCAAATCTTAGCAGGACTTATACACTTAATGGTAAGGTCCTAGGGAGTGTTGCTGAACAAAGAGACCTTGGAGTGCAGGTTCATAGCTCCTTGAAAGTGGAGTCGCAGGTAGATAGGATAATGAAGAAGGCATTTGGTATGCTTTCTTTTATTGGTCAGAGTATTGAGTACAGGAATTGGGAGGTCATGTTGTGGCTGTACAGAACATTGGTTAGGCCACTGTTGGAATATTGCATGCAGTTCTGGTCTCCTTCCTATCAGAATGGTGTTGTGAAACTTGAAAGGGTTCAGAAAAGATTTACAAGGATGTTGCCAGGGTTGGAGGATTTGACCTCTAGGGAGAGGCTGAATAGGCTGGGGCTGTTTTCCCTGGAGCGTCTAAGGCTGAGGGGTGACCTTATAGAGGTTTACAAAATTATGAGGGGCATGGATAGGGTAAATAGGCAAAGTCTTTTCCCTGGGGACAGGTAGTCCAGAACTAGAGGACATAGGTTTAGGGTGAGAGGGGAAAGATATAAAAGAGACCTAAGGGGCAATTTTTTCGCACAGAGGATGATGTGTGTATGTAATGAGCTGCCAGAGGAAGTGGTGGAGGCTGGTACAATTGAAATACTTAAGAGGCATTTGGATGGGGATATGAATAGGAAGGGTTTGGAGGGATAAGGGCCGGTTGCTGGCAGGTGGGACTAGATTGGGTTGGGATATCTGGTCGGCATGGACGGGTTGGACCGAAAGGTCTGTTTCCGTGTTGTACATCTCTATGACTCGATGACTCTCTAGGACCTGATCAGGTGTACACTAGTACTCTGTGGGAAGCTAGCGAAGTGATTGCGGGGCCTCTTGCTGAGATATTTGTATCATTGGTAGTCACAGGTAAGGTGCCAGAGATTGACTGACATAGTGCCACTGTTTAAGAACGTGGTAAGGACAAACCAGGGAACTATAGACGAGTGAGCCTGACATCGGTGGAGGGCAAATTGTTGGAGAGAATCCTGAGGGACTGGATGTATATGTATTTGGAAAGGCAAGGACTGCTTAGGGATAGTCAACATGGCTTTGTGCGTGGGAAATCATGTCTCACAAACTTGAAGAAATAACAAAGAGGATTGATGAGGGCAGAGCATGGACGTGATCTATATGGACTTCAGTAAGGCAATAGACAATAGACAATAGGTGCAGGAGTAGGCCATTCTGCCCTTCGAGCCTGCACCACCATTCAATATGATCATGGCTGATCATCCTTAATCAGTGTCCTGTTCCTGCCTTATCTCCATAACTCTTGATTCCACAATCCTTGAGAGCTCTATCCAACTCTTTCTTTAATGAATCCAGAGACTGGGCCTCCACTGCCCTCTGGGGCAGAGCATTCCACACAGCCACCACACTCTGGGTGAAGAAGTTTCTCCTCATCTCTGTCCTAAATGGTCTACCCTGTATTTTTAAGCTGTGTCCTCTGGTTCGGCACTCACCCATCAGCAGAAACATGTTTCCTGCCTCCAGAATGTCCAATCCTTTAATAATCTTATATGTCTCAATCAGATCCCCTCTCAGTCTTCGAATCTCAAGGGTATACAAGCCCAGTCTTTCAGTGTAAGGTAATCCCGCCATTCCAGGAATTGACCTTGTGAACCTACACTGCACTCCCTCAATAGCCAGAATGTCTTTCCTCAAATTTGGAGACCAGAACTACACACAATATTCCAGGTGTGGTCTCACCAGGGCCCTGTACAGCTGCAGAAGAATCTCTTTGCTTCTATACTCAATCCCTCTTTTTATGAAGGCCAGCATACTATTAGCTTTCTTCACTACCTGCTGTACCTGCATGCTTACCTTCATTGACTGGTGCACCAGAACACCCAGATCTCTCTGTACTGCCCCTTTACCTAAATTGATTCCATTTAGGTAGTAATCTGCCTTCCTGTTCTTGCCACCAAAGTGGATCACCATACATTTATCCACATTAAACTGCATCTGCCATGCATCTGACCACTCACCAAACTTGTCCAGATCACCCTGTAATCTCCTAACATCCTCATCACATTTCACCCTGCCACCCAGCTTAGTATCATCAGCAAATTTGCTAATGTTATTGCTAATACCATCTTCTATATCATTAACATATATTGTAAAAAGCTGTGGTCCCAGTACTGATCCCTGCGGTACCCCACTGGTCACTGCCTTCCATTCCGAAATGAAGCCGTTTATCACTACTCTTTGTTTCCTATCAGCTAATCAACTTTCAATCCAAGTTAGTACTTTGCCCCCAATACCATGTGCCCTAATTTTGCTCACTAACCTCCTATGTGGGACTTTATCAAAAGCTTTCTGAAAGTCCAGGTACACTACATCTACTGGATCTCCCTCGTCCACCTTCAGAGTTACATCCTCAAAAAATTCCAGAAGATTAGTCAAGCATGATTTCCCCTTCATAAATCCATGCTGACTCTGACCTATCCTGTTACTACTATCCAGATGTGTCATAATTTCATCCTTTATAATAGACTCCAGCATCTTTCCCACACTGAGGTCAGACTAACTGGTCTATAATTTCCTGTTTTCTCTCTCCCACCTTTCTTAAAAAGTGGAATAACACCCTCCAATCTGCAGGAACTGATCCTGAATCTATCGAACTCTGGAAAATAATCATCAACGCATCCACGATTTCTCGAGCCATCTCTTCAGTACCCTGGGATGTAGACCACCAGGCCCTGGGGACTTATCAACCTTCAGACCTAACAGTCTCTCCAACACCAATTCCTGGCAAATATAAATTCCCTTAAGTTCAGGTCCTTCAGCCACTGTTACCTCTGGGAGATTGCTTGTGTCTTCCCCAGTGAACACAGATCTGAAATACCAATTCAATTCTTCTGCCATTTCTTTGTTCCCCATAATATGTTCCCCTGTTTCTGTCTTCAGGGGCCCAATTTTAGTCTTACCATTTTTTTGCCTTTCACATACCTAAAAAAACTTTTACTATCCTCCTTTATATTATTGGCCAGTTTACCTTCGTACCCCATTTTTTCTCTGCGTATTTCCTTCTTAGTAATCCTCTGTTATTCTTTAAAAGCTTCCCAGTCCTCCGTTTTCCCACTTATCTTTGCTATGTTATACTTTTTCTGTTTTAACTTTATATGTTTCTTAACTTCCCTCATCAGCCACGGCCACCCATGATCTTTCTTCCTTTTTGGAATGAACTGATCCTGCAACTTCTGCATTATACACAGAAATATCTGCCATTGTTCCTCCACTGTCATCCCTGTTAAGGTATTGCACCATTGAACTTTAGCCAGCTCCCCCCTCATAGCTCAATAGTTCCCTTTATTCAACAGAAATATTGTCACTTCCGATTGTACCCTCTCCCTCTCAAATTGCAGATTGAAGCTTATTGTATTATGTTGAAGCTAATTGTATTATGTAAGGCATTCAACAAGGTTCCCCATGAAGCTTGCTTAGCAAGGTTAGGTCTCAAGGAATACAGGGAGAACTAGCCATTTGGATACAGAACTGACTCAAAGGTAGAAGACAGAGGTGGTTGTGGAGGGTTGTTTTTTAGACTGGAGGCCTGTGACCAGTGGAGTGCTGCAAGGATTGGTGCTGGGTCCACTACTTTTCATCATTTATCTAAATGATTTGGATGTGAGCATAAGAGGTATAGTTAGTAAGTTTGCAGATGACACCAAAATTGGAGGTGTAGTGGACAGTGACGAAGGTTACCTCAGATTACAATGGGATCTTGATCAGATAGGCCAATGGGCTGAGAGTGGCAGATGGAATTTAATATAGATAACTGAGAGGTGCTGCATTTTGGGAAAGCAAATCTTAGCAGGATTGTATACTTAATGGTAAGGTCCTAAGGAGTGTAGCTGAACAAAGAGACCTTGGAGTGAAGGCTCATAGCTCCTTGAAAGTAGAGTTGCAGTTTGATAGGATAGTGAAGAAGGCGTTTGGTATGCTTTCCTTTAGCGGTCAGAGTATTGAGTACAGGAGTTGGGAGGTCATGTTGCGGCTGTACAGAATATTCATTAGGCCACTTTGCCTCCAATTCTGGTCTCCTTCCTATTCACCTCAAGATCTCCCAAACCCTGGAATTACCTTGTGCAAGTTTCTACTAAAGAGCATTTGCCATAATCTCGAAGCAGGCAAGTGATTTTTAATGGAGTAGTTGAAAAATCCAGTCAACTTGGATTGAGATGGAGTTGATATGGGACGAAAATCAGCCACCACAAAGACCAGGCTTAAAACGTCAACACCCCAAAAGGGATTGGAACCACCAATCCACTACATCAGAAGCTACACTCTTACCCATTAAGCCACAAAAACTCAGTGACAATACTCTACTGGGAATCGTTGATCTTAAACGAGTGCTACAGCCGAGCATATTCCAAGATTTGTAACGACACACTGAGGGATGCACTAAAGTTTTGGGCAGCTGCTGCCAAGGTGTAACAGGGAAACAACACAGTCTCAGGTCTTTCTGACAAATTATCACATCGTTCTTTCAGTTCTCAGACCCTCTTGGTGCCTGACAATGAACAGAGATCGTTTCCTGCCCAAGTACAAAATGCCTTTTTTTTTCACGACACAGAACTTTGAGAAATGTCAAAATTCCAGTGTTTTGTTGGTTCTTTTCTCTCTGCACAGACTGTACACAACTGATTTAGGACCTTTGTCTGCATTTCTATTTGATTTTTTATGAATAAAGTATATTTTTTAAATAAACAAAATCTGGAGAGAGAGAAGATCTGCCCGAACTTGCGAGCCCCCCCTTTGTGGAAGAGAGCCAGCTCTATATCGGGACAGGGAGGAGATTCCAATGACCCAACATGGATTGTTCCAGTTAATACCCTCGCCTCCTTGACCACAAAGTGGGGAGTGAAGTGGGAGATGGCACGGGGCAGGGTGACACTAGGCACATGGACACACAAGATGGCCGCTCAGCCATAAGTTGGCCACTTGGCACACAAGATGGCCGCCGGACCACAATATGGAGAGAGACAGCAGAGCAAACACAGACACTGCCTGGGGCCACCAGAATGCCAGCACAATGCACTCACAACCGAGTAGATTAGTTTAAGGCAGATGGGAGAGACAATACACATGAATAACATACTCTGCTCGCCGAAGGGTCTGGGTCCAGCCAACACCTTTGATAGAAATGCTAACTGTTAGATACAGACTCAATACAGAGTGATAATAGCCAGGGCTGCAGTAATCGTCCTTCTCAGGAAGAGCGATTAGAACCCATTACTACAGCAACGGGCTTCCGCGCAGACGCTGAAACTGACAACAACTGCACTGAAATTAACAAAGGCCACACTGGAACTGACAATAACTGCACCGAAACGATCAAGGATTCTGCAATGTTTACAATAAACAAGCCATGTTACAGAGACAATAACCTCATCACTGAGCTATTATATCACAAAATGTATAACAGTATCTTGACATGTGCTTCGGGTTGAGAGAAGAATCACAGCTGACCACTGTACTGTTGGTGCCGCTCTCTCCCCGGAGCTCCGGGATTTCCTTGTACAATAATCTCTGTCGTTGAACCCCGACTCTGACTCAGAGGCTGGTGATTTTCAGCAGTTGCCTTCCCACAAATGTTTGTCCAATCTGTGGATGTGGCACTCCAAGTTCTCCAACGATGTCCTAACTACCTCACGTCTCCATCATAGCCTCCTTGCAATTGTATTCAATACCTTGACTAAGAAAGGTAAGGACCCAAAGGCGTAGCCACAGCCCCATCAGTTCCAACCTTGAACACCCAGATTTCAATCATTTCCATTGACGTATTGGACCTTATCATAAATACCAAACATGCAGGTAATCTGTGGTTCAAGTGGTAACATTGACTGAATATAGCTTAGACTGACACCAACACAACCAAAACAGAAGTTGCTTTATCCATAGATAGGTAGGACTATCTGTTGGAGGCCCAGTGACCTCATGGGTAGGATACTAACTTCCTAAATCGGAGATTGTGGGCTCAAATCTTATTTGGGGTTTTGATTTTGTTGAAACCTTCACTGTGCAGCTGACCTCAATCCTATGTGGTCACGTGACCATAGCAACAAAATCAGGCATTCTCAATTGCTCCTCAGCTGGAGATATTTGACCTGACAGAAAATTGGCCAAACTAAATTAAACAGCAGCTATCAGCTCCAGAGAACAGTGCAGCTAAGATCAAAGAGCTACAAAGGTTCAAGAAGAACCAGTTCCAACCAGACTGAGGGTTGTATATTGGAGAAGTGTCAGCCTGAGACAATCCATCTTATAGCTCCTGGCATGACAACAGTGAAGGGTATTGGTGTGACCCCATTGGATGATGTGATCCCAGCTCATGACCGTATTGGCCAAAGCCACAGAAGATTCTGGAAGATGAGGGACAGGAGTTGAGGAAAACACACCTGAACGCCAAACTCTTAGCAAAGCCTTAACTGGGTCCTGCAGTGGAGCTCTAACCATCTGCTCCAAAACTGTTCATAAAAGTCCTCGCGTGAGTAGTGCAGGCTATTGAGCCCATCACATCCACACTGACCCTCTGAAGAGCATCCCATCCAGGCCCAACCCCTATTCTCTCACCCTGCATTCCCCAAAGCCAATCCACCGAACCTGCACATCTTTTGGACTGTGGGAGGAAACCAAAGCACCCGGAGTACCCCATGGAGGGAATGTGCAAACTCGACACAAACAGACACCCAAGGGAGGAATCAAAGCCAAGTCCCTGACACTGTGAGGCAGCAGTGCTACCCACTGAGCCACCATGCCATCCCCAGGAGAATCTCAGCAGGTTTTCAGCCATTGGGACTGTGCTTTCTCTTTCAGACAATTCAACTCAATCCTCCAAATTCCTGCAAAAACATGTTGGGCACCACTTCCCATCAACTGAATGCAGACATCGAGATTTTCCAAAGAAGGTTAGAAATAAGGTTGACAAAGGGCAAGTGACTGACACCCCAGATGGGACTTGAACCCACAAACCCTGACTTAGAAGGCCAGTGCCATATCCATTAGGCCACCGGGGCCATACACCCAACTGAAAATCACAGCCTTTATGTACTGCACCCGACCTCTCATAGCGTGTGTTTCTGAGTGTTATACTCTCACTGATTGTTTTTTACCCCGACCATCTCATGCTAAATTGTTGGCTGCTTGATAAATCAATCTCGCTTCCCATTTCTTCCCAAACGGACAGACGAGAAATTAACCAAACTCCAAGGTTGCACAACTCAAGTCTGAGGAACATGGAGCAGACAAGAAAATAGCAAAGGGCTCAATGTTATTTTGTGCAGCACCTTGAAGATATTTGCAGTTAGTGGGGAAGGAGGAAGTGGAGATGTTGCAAACAGCTGCATTGAGGACAAATCAACAGAATCATAGCAGGCATTCAGCCCATTGTGGCTGTGCTGTCTCTTTCAGACAATTCACCCCAAGATCTCCCAAATCCTGGAATTACCTTGTGCAAGTTTCTAATAATCATCGTTAAAAATCAGACAACACCAGGTTGTAGTCCAACAGGTTTATCTCAAAGTACTAGCTTTCGGAGCGATGCTGCTTCGTCAGGTGGTTGTGGAGTATAAGGTTGTAAGACACAGAATTTACGGCAAAAAGTTTACAGTGTGATGTCACTGAAATTATATATTGAACAAAATCTGGATTGTGTGTGAAGTCTCTCATCTTTTAGAATGACCAGGTTGGTTTCAGTTCTTTCATGCGTAAATCACAAAACATTTTTCATTGCCAAGTGAAATGGCAAGCTCTCCAATAAAAGCTAAATGCTGTGAATGCTGTAAATCTGAAACAGAGAAAATGCTGGAGAAATCATGACTCAAAAACATGATTGAGTTTTCTGAAAAAGTCACAAAGAGGATTGATGAGGGCAGAGCGGTGGATGTGATCTATCTGGACTTCAGTAAGGCGTTCGACAAGGTTCCCCATGGGAGACTGATCAGCAAGGTTAGATCTCATAGAATTCAGGGAGAACTAGCTATTTGGATACAGAACTGGCTCAAAGGTAGGAGACAGAGGATAGTGGTGGAGGGTTGTTTTCCAGACTGGAGCCCTGTGACCAATGGAGTGCCACAAGAATCAGTGCTGGGAGCACTACTTTCCGTCATTTATATACATATGTTAGTATCATTATGAGGTATCATTAGTAAGTTTGCAGATGACACCTAAATTGGAGGTGTAGTGGACAGCAAAGAAGGTTCCCTCAGATTACAATGGGATCTTGATTAGAAGGGCCAATGGGCTGAGGAGTGACGGGTGGAGTTTAATTTAGATTAATGCGAGGTGCTGCATTTTGGGAAAGCAAATCTTAGCTGGGCTTATACACTTAATGGTAAGGTCCCAGGGAGTGTTGCTGAACAAAGAGACCTTGGAGTGCAGGTTCATAGCTCCTTGAAAGTAGAGTCGCAGATCGATAGGATTGTGAAGAAGGCGTTTGGTATGCTTTCCTTTATTCTAAATCAGTTGTGTACAGTCAGGCAGAGAGATAAGAACCAACAAGACATTGGAATTTTGACATTTCTCAAAGCTTCTGTATAGTTGTGAACAAAATGGCATTTTCTACTTGGACAGGAACCGATCACTGTTCAGTGTCAGGCACCAAGAGGGTCTGAGAACTAAAAGAACGATGTGATAATTTGTCAGAAAGACCTGAGACTGTGTTGTTTCCCTGTTACACCTTGGCAGCAGCTGCCCGAAACTTTAGTGCGTCCCTCAACATGTTATCTAAGATGTTGGAACATGCTGGGCTGTAACACTCGCTTGATGCCAAGACTTTACACTGGCAAATGGCTATGTGTGCCCTAGTAGCATATTGGGTAAACCACTGTCCTCCTAAGTGTGGGATTGTGAGTTTAATTTCCCTCTGGGCTGCTTACGTTTTAAGCTTAGTCTTTGTAGCTGACTTTTGTCCCATGCCAACTTCATCACGATCCAAATTGACTGCATTTTTCAAACAACTCTGTTCAAAATCACTGTGCCTGTGTTGAGATTATGGTGAATGATGTGTAATAGAAACTTGCACAAGGCAATTCCAGGATTTGGGAGATCTTGGGGTGAATTGTCTGAAAGAGACAGCATAGCCACAATGGGCTGAATGCCCGCTGTGATTCTGTTGATTTCGAACATACGACATAGAACATGGAACAGTACAGCACCGGACAGGCCCTTCAGCCCACGATGTTGTGCCGACCATTGATCCTCATGTATGCACCCTCAAATGTCTGTGACCATATGCATGTCCAGCAGTTTCTTCAGTGTCCCCAATGACCTTGCTTCCACAACTGCTGCTGGCAACGCATTCCATGCTCTCAAAACTCTCTGTGTAAAGAACCTGGCTCTGACATCCCCTCCATACTTTCCTCCAACCAGCTTAAAATTATGATCCCTGGTGTTAGCCATTTCTGCCCTGGGTAATAGTCTCTGGCTATCGACACTATCCATGCCTCTCATTATCTTGTATACCTCAATTAGGTCCCCTCACCTCCTCCTTTTCTCCAATGAGAAAAGTCCGAGCTCAGTCAACCTCTCTTCATAAGATAAGCCCTCCAGTCCAGGCAGCATCCTGGTAAACCTCCTCTGAACTCTCTCCAAAGCATCCACATGTTTCCTATAATAGGGCGACCAGTACTGGATGCAGTATTCCAAGTGCGGTCTAACCAAAGAAAGCAACGTTTTGCAAAATCTCCACCTACTTCTTCCCCACTAACTGCAAATATCTTGAAAGCGCTGCACAAAATAACATTGAACCCTTTGCTATTTTCCTGTCTGCTCCATTTTCCTCAGACTTGAGTTGTGCAATGTTGGAGTTTGGTTGGTTTCTTGTCTGTCCGTTTGGGGACAAATGGGAAGCGAGATTGATTTATCAAGCAGCCAATTTTTTACCATGAGATGGAAGTTGTAAAAAAACAATTAGTGAGAGTATAAAACTGAGAAAAACACAATCTGAGCCATCAGGGTGCAGTATTTAAAGGCTGCCAGTTTAACAGCAGACATGTAGCCCCTGTGGCCTAATGGATAAGATATTGGGCTCTTAGGCCAAGGATTGCAGGTTCAAATGCCCTCCTGACTGTTTAACTTGCATAGGGTGCCTTCTTTCCCTCCTGAGTGACTAACCTTCATAGGTTGCCCTCATTGAACTTTACTTCTAATCTCCCTTATAAAAATCCGCATGTCTGCATTCAGTTGATGGGAAGTGCTGTCCAACATGATCTTGCACAAAGTTATCGGGGATCTGCAGGATTGGGTCGAAATTGCCTGAAACAGACAACAGAGCCACAATGGTGAAAGAACTGTTGAGATTCTCCTGGGGCTGGCATGGTGACTCACAGTGTCAGGGACCTGGGTTTGATTCCTCCTTTGGGGGTCTGTTTGTGTCGAGTTTTCACACTTTCCATGGGGTACTCCGGGTGCTCTGCTTTCCTCCCACAGCCCAAAGATGTGCAGGTTCGGTGGATTGGTTTTGGGGAATGCAGGGTGAGAGGATAGGGGTTGGGCCTGGATGGGATGCTCTTCAGAGGCTGAGTGTGGCCTTGCTGGGGTAAATGGCTTGGCCCCCTCACTCTAGGGCTTTTGTGAACAGGTTTGGAGCAGATGGTCAGAGGTCTGCTGCAGATCCCATCAAGGCTTTGCTAAGGGACTGGCATCCAGGTGTGTGTTCATATCCTTCTTTTCCCTGATCTTCCAGAATGTTCTGTAGCTTTGGCCAAAGGGGTCATGAGCTGGGTTCACATCATCCAATGGGGTCACATTGCCAGGAGCTAGACAACGGATTTACTCAGACTGACACTTGCAGTCATCGAGTCATAGAGATGGACAGCACAGAAACACACCCTCGGTCCAACCCGTCATGCCGATCAGATATCCCAACCCAATCTAGTCCCACCTGCCAGCACCCGGCCTATCCCCCTCCAAAATCTTCCTATTCATATACCCATCCAGATGCCTTTTAAACAATGTGATTGTACCAGCCTCCACCACTTCCTCTGGCAGCTCATTCCACACACACACCACCCGCTACCTGAAAAAGTTGCCCCTTAGGTCTCTTTTATATCTTTTCCCTCTCACCCTAAACCTAAGCCCTCTAGTTCTGGACTCCCCCACCCCAGGGAAAAGACCTTGGCAGTTTACCCTATTCATGCTCCTCATGATTTTATAAACCTCTGTATGGTCACCCCTCAGCCTCCGATGCTGGGATCCTATCCTTAGAGGAACTGGTATCAGCTTCCACCGCTGTGACTCTGTGTTCAACCTCATCCGTCCTCTTTTCCAGGTCTCCCAGCTGCTGTTCATGCTTCTGCAGCATGATAGAGATCGAGGCAAGCTTCTCCTCTATCTGCTTCCCCAACATCTCGCGAGATTTCGCGAGCCCCTTTCCCAGAGCCTGGTAGGTAATCGAGCCCAAGGATCCTGCAGGCTGGGCCGGGAGCCTGGCCTCAGACACTCCTCCTCCCTTCTTCAACATCTCTGGACGATGAAAACGCAGGTAAGTTGATTTTTCACAATGTCCTGGGACTCCACAATCTTTTCAGAGCCCCAGGATATCGCGATGGTCCGGATTGGGCGTGATAGAAATTCTTCCCGCTTGTGCTGTGGTGCGGAGCTCTGCAACATGATCGTCCGAGATCACCACCATCTTGGATCCCCAGAGTGCAGTGAGAGTATAAAACTCAGAAAAAGACACAATGAGAGGTCAGGGTGCAGTATTTAAAGGCTGCCATTTTTACTTTAACTATGCTGCCCCAGTGGTCTAATGGATAAGGCATTGGCCTCCTACACCAGGGATTGTGGGTTCAAGTCCCATCTGGGGTGTCTGACTCTTCTTTGTGTGTCCTTAATCTTTAATCCACTTTGCAACATCCCCACATCTGAATTCAGTTGATGGGATGTGGTGTCCCATGTGACCTTAACCAAGTCTCTTGGGGATCTGCAGATTAAGGCTGAATTCCCAAAAAGAGAGAAACAGATTGGACAAACATTTGTGGGAAGGCAACTGCTGAGGCTGACTCACAGAGTTTACAGAGGGAGATGGTGGGGTAAGGGAGTGGCCAAAAACTTAGCAAATGAAAGACAATGTGGGAATGTGTGAGGTTATACACTTTGGTAGGAAGAATAAAGCAGCTGGATATTATTTCAATGGAGAAAGACAGCAGAAAGTTACAGCACAGAGAGATATGAAATGTGTTTTTGCGGTCTCACTGTTGATCCTTTGCTGTGACCAACCTTCATGGTAATATCGGTGAGATGTTCTTGGTTTCTCTTTCGTTCTTGAGTCTGGTTAAGCCGATTGTGATTTGCAGGCCGTGGTGAGACCGCGGTCAACATCACCGTCAGTTTCTTGCTTGAAGTCTTCACGACTGGTAACGCTGACAGTCACCACTGGAGAGTGTCTCTGCCATAATCTGCAGTTGGCCCGGCACATCAGCGGTTTCATCAGCAAACCTCAAGAGACAACATCCAAACCCTTTGTGCTCTTGAAGGCAAATCCCTTCTCATTAAGACAAGAAACAAAATATCTTTAATGTGATGATGTTGATTTGAACATTGGGGAAGATCAGGGAAAAGGAGCATAGGGACACACAGCTGGATGCCAGTCCCTTCACGAAGCCTTGACTTGGCATCAACATTCTGTACCACCAACCCAACACAGACCTGGGGACTTCTCCAGAGGAGATGAGAAATTGACTTGACCTCGGACGAAGATCAGCCATGAAGACAAGGGTTAAAAGTCAAACACCCCAGATGGGACTTGAACCCACAATCCCTGGCTTAGGAGGCCAGTGCCTTATCCATTAGGCCACTGGGGCCACATGTGCAATGCTAAAATGGCAGCTTTTACGTTTTATTTTGCAAGAACACACTGACTGTGGCTCAGCCAGCACAGAGTCAGTGCCCTGGACTGAGGGGATTCTAAATCTCCTGGTTATATATGGTTTTTCCTTTACCCCCACACTGCAGCCGAACTGCGGTAGTGCTGATATTTTCCCCAGCACCATGTTGTGTGTGTGCAGGTGTGAGACACAGTGAGAGAAAAAAGATGTACAAATCTTTATTCAATTCCCACCACCAGGAAGAAAGGAAACACCCGAGTGGTCAGTGACAAGCATCAAAGGGCAATGCTGCGTGATCAAACAGTGAGGGGGAGGGCACTCTCTGAACAGCTCATGAAGTTGGTAGACACTGCGTGCTCCTTCTCCAGGGACACCTGGGCTCGAACATTACCGCGGAAGAGGGTCAGGCAATCGGCCCTAACAACCAGTTTGGCCAGGCCCAGGAGCAGACCCACGAGGAGATCCTCTGACCAACCCTCCCGCCTCGGCACTGGGTGCCCAATGATGGGGAGTGTGGGGCTGAAGTCCAACCAGAAACGGAGGAGAAGGTTTCCGAGAAAGCTAAAAAGGGAGTGCAAGCACCCTGTTCCATGGACTCCACAGCACCACAGAACAAGCAGTTGGGCTGGGATTCTGTGAACCATCCCAATCTGCCGACTGCCACGTGCAATACCCTCCTCCCCAGATCCCCGTGAGAAAGGGGGAGGACTCCCATGTAGAGAGCCCTTCACTGGGGATGGTCCCCACCGCCCGGTGGTAAATGGGCATGCCAGGGTGTGTCCGGGAGGTGGATGAGGGTGTGCAGCAGCAGTCTGTACAGGGCCCTCTGTGATACACCCCTGAAAGGGACAAAACTAAAACCCCAGAGACAGCTCAGGTTGTGGGGCACAGGCTCCCGCAGGAAGTACAGGACCCTGGGGCCAATGTGAAATTCCGTCCGGGCAGGAGTGAGCACAGACGGGATCCCACCGCACACCTGAGCATCCTCCAACTGGGGCACTACGTCGGGTCTGAGCACCGTCATTTTAAGGCGTTGGATGTCGGTGGCCACGTACCGGACGTCTACCGCTGCCCTGTTCGCGATGTCCTGCGGCAGCGTCCAGCCCAGTCCTCCACCATCCAGCACGTCCCCGACCCTGGTCACGCTGGACCAAAGTGACCAGCCAGTACCACAGCATGGCAGCCACCAGCTGGTTTATGACCAACACTCGACTCCTGTGAGACAGCACTCGGAGCAGTCCTGTCCAGAGGCCTAGGCGAGACGAGACTTTGGTCTCCAGCTCCTGCCAGTTCGCCGGCCAGGATTCCTTAGCCAGGCTGAGGTAGACCCCCAGGTCGAGGAGGTGGGTGGTACTCCAGCTGACCCCCCGTAACTCCTCCAGCAGAGACTCCACCTGCCTCGGACTGACCAGTCGTCTGGAATATTGGGCGCAGTTGATCCTGGTGGAAGAGGCTGCTGAGTACACGGCCTGGCACTCACACATCCTCCCCAGGTCAGCCGGGTCGGTGAAAGGGAGGAGCACGTGGTCAGCGTAGGCCGAGATGACCACACCCGTGCCCGCACCGCGCAGAACCAACCCCGACAACTTCCTCCACAAGACGCACAGGGATGGCTCCACACACAGGGAATCCAGTTGGCCGCACAGGGGGCAGCCTTGGCGTACTCCTCTCCCAAAGCGAAGGGGCACTGTCATGGAGCCGTTAACTTTAAAACTAATTGCACCTGCCTGCACTTGGTCCACATCCACACAAGCATTTCCTGTCATGTACCTGTCCAAATGTCTTTCTCGTAGAATCCATACAGTGTGGAAACAGGCCATTTGGCCCAACAAGTCCACCCAGACTCACTCCCCGACATGTCCTCCTGCCAAATGCACCCAACCTTCACATCCCTGAACAGTCTGGGCAATTTTGCATGGCTAATTTACTTGTGGGAGGAAACTGGAGCATCTGGAGGAAACCCACACAGACACGGGGAGAAAGTGCAAAACCCACACAAACTGTCACCAGAGGGCTAACCATGGAGCCAACTTGGAAACTCTACACAGTCACCCAAGGGAGGAATCAAAGCCAGGTCCCTGACGCTGTGAGGCAGCAGTGCTACCCACTGAGCCACCATGCCATCCCCAGGAGAATCTCAGCAGAATTTCAGCCATTGTGACTGTGCTGTCTCTTTCAGACAATTCACCCCCCATCCTGCAGATCCCCGAAAATCTTGAGCAAGAACATGTTGGGCACCAGTTCCCATCAGCTGAAAGCAGACAAGGGGGATTTCTCCAAAGTCAATTAGAAATAACGTTGACAGCGAACAAGCCATAAATAATCAGACACCCTAGATGGGACATAAACCCAAAATCCCTGGTTTAGGAGGCCAGTGCCTTATCCATTCGGCCACTGGGGTTACGCCCATGAAGGTGAAATGGCAACCTTTTAAATACTGAACCCGGCCCTGTCATATTGTTTTTTTCTGTGTTTTTACTACTTTTCCTGATTGTTTTTTACCCCTTCCATTTCATGCTAAATTGTCGGCTGCTTGATAAATTGATCTCGCTTCCCATTTGGCCCCAAACAGACATTTGAGAAATCACAGCCGGTCAGACAGCGTGCGAGGAGCAGGAGAGTCGACATTTCGAGTGCAGGCCTGAAGAGCTTATACTCGAAAAAACGACTCCCCTGCTACTCGGATGCCGCCTGACCAGCTGTACTTTTCCAGCACCACACAGTTTGACTCTGACCTCTCGCATCTGCCGTGTTCACTTTCTCCCAGTCGAGAAATCAACTCAACTCCAACTTTGCAGACCCACAGTTTGAGGCAAATGGAGCAGACAGGAGAAGGAAAAGGGCTCAATGTTATTGTGTGCAGCACTTTCAAGATATTTGCAGTTAGTGGGGAAGGAGGAAGTGGAGATGTTGCAAAAAGCTGCATTGAGGACAAATCAACAGAATCTAAGCAGGCATTCAGCCCATTGTGGCTGTGCTGTCTCTTTCAGACTATTCACCCCAAGATCTCCCAAATCCCGGAATTATCTTGTATAAGTTTCTACTAAACATCATTTGCCATAGTCTCAACACAGGCACAATGATTTTTAACAGAGTAGTTAAAAAATCCAGTCAATTTGGATTGAGATGAAGTTGACATGGGATGAAAATCATCCACTGCAAAGACCAGGCTGAAAAATGAAATGCCTGAAATCCCAGATTTCAGAGGCCAGTGTCATAGCCATTAGGCCACGAGGGCACTATATTGGCAGATCACTGGAAACAGTTGACCTCAAATGAGTGCGACAGCCAAGCACACTCCCAGATCTGTGAAAACACACTGAGGGACGCACTAAAGGTTCAGGCAGCTGCTGCCAAGGTGTAACAGGGAAACAACACAGTCTCAGGTCTTTCTGACAAATTATCACATCGTTCTTTCAGTTCTCAGACCCTCTTGCTGCCTGACAATGAACAGAGATCGGTTCCTGCCCAAGTACAAAATGCCTTTCTTTCCACAACTATACAGAAGATTTGAGAAATGTCAAAATTCCAGTGTTTTGTTGGTTCTTTTCTCTCTGCATAGACTGTACACAACTGATTTAGAACCTTTGTATGCATTCCCAAATGATGTTACAAACTGTTTCAATACTTTGTTAATAAAATCAAGTTGAAACGCAAATCAAATTTAGTCTCCCTTTGTCCCCATCACCAACAAGAATACTTGAGGAAAGTTGTGAGGAATTCATCAGACCAATGAGACTCCAGGAATTCTTCCAAGATGTCAGCAATGATCCCAATGAGCCAACCAACGAACGGGAACAGTCATCAGAGAGATCTATTGTGGAGCGACCAAAGAAGGAGTCGATTTGTATCCCTGAGTAGGGCCGCTGTCCTGGCCTTGAGATGTATGCTCAACCGTCAGGAGATGGGTGAATGCCAGATTTAAACGTCACACAACACCAGGTTGTAGTCGAACATGTGGAAGCACTAGCTTTCGGAGCACTGCTCCTTCATCAGGTGGTTGTGGAGAATAAGATTGCAAGACACAGAATTTATAGCAAATGTTTACAGTGTGATGCAACAGAAATTGTATCTTGAGAAAGACCTGGATTGTTTGTTAAGTCTCTCATCTTTTAGAATGGCCAGGTTGGTTTTCGTTCTTTCATATGTAAGTTGCAAAACTTTTATTAAAAGTTACATTCTCAAGTGAACTTTAACAATTGGTGTCATGTCGGCCCAGATGATGTATTGAAGGTGTGAGCTTCCCTGTGTGAGGCTGTCTGTGCCACAATGGTCTGACTGATTCTAATCTAAAAATCAGATTTACAGCATCTTACATGGATTCATACAGTTTTTGAGCAAAGTAAATTTAATTCTGTAAGTACAAGTTCATCACACAAACTTATATGTGTGTGTGTGTATATGTGTGTGTATATGTGTGGGTGTGGGTGTGTATGTGTGTGTGGGTGTGTGTGTGGGTGTGCATGTATGTGTGTGTATATGTGTATGTGCATGTGTATGTCTGTGCATATGTGTGTGGGTGTGTATGTGTGTGTATGCGTGTGTGTTGGTGTGTGTGTATATATGTGTGTGTATGTGTGTGCGTATGTGTGTGTGTGTTTATATGTGTATGTGTGTGTGGGTGTGTATGTGTGTGTATGTGTGTGTGTTGGTGTGTATGTGTGTGTATGTGTATGTGTGGGTGTATGTATGTGTGTGTACATGTATGTGTCTGTATGTGTGTGTATGTGGGTGTGTATATGTGTGTGTGTGTTTATGTATATGTGTGTATGTGTGTATTTGTGCGTGTGTGTATATGTGTGCGTGTATGTGTGTATGTGTATGTTTGTGTGTGTGTATGCGTGTGTGTATATGTGTGTGTATGTGTGTGTATATGTGTGCATGTGTGTGTGTATGTGTGTGTTTGTGTGTGTGTATGTGTATGTATATGTGTGTGTGGGTGGGTATGTGTGTATGTGTGTGTATGTGCGTGTGTTTGTATGTGTGTATGTGTGTGTGCATGTATGTGTGTGTGTATGTGTGTGTGTATGTGTATGTGTGTGTATGTGTGTGTGTGCAAGTGTATGTGTGTGTATGTGCGTGTGTGTGTATGTGTATGTGTGTGTGTGTGCATGTGTACGTGTGTATGTGTGTGTGTATATGTGTGTGTATGTGTGTGTTTGTGTGTGTGTATGTGTATGGGTGTGTGTATGTGGGTGTGTATGTGTATGTGTGTATGTGTGCATGTGTGTTTATGTGCGTGTGTGTATGTGTGTGTATGTGTGTGTGTATGTGTTTGTTGGTGTGTGTGTGTATGTGTGTGTATGTGTGTGGGTGTGTGTGTGTGGGTGTGTGTGTATGTGTGTGTGTTATGTGTATGTGTGTTTGCGTGTATGTGTGTGTATGTGTATGTGTGTATGTGTATGTGTTTGTGTGTATGCATGTGCATGTGTGTGTATGTGTGCGCATGTGTGAGTGTATGTGTATGGATGTGTGTGTTTGTGTATATGTGTATGTGTGTGGGTGTGTATGTATGTGTGCGTATGTGCATGTGTGTGAATGTGTGTATGTGTGCGTGTTCTGTATATGTGTGTGTGTACGTGTGTGTATATGTGCGTAAGTGTGTGTATATGTGTGTGTGTATGTGTGTGTGTGGGTGTGTATGTGTGTGTATATATGTGTGTGCGTGTATGTGTGTGTGTATGTGTATGTGTGTATGTGCATGTTTGTACGTGTGTGTATGTGTGTACATGTGTGTATGACTGTGTGTATGTGTGTGTATGTGTGTGTATGTGTGTGTTTGTGTGTATATGTGTGGTATGTGTGTGTGTGTACATGTGTGTATGTGTGTGTGTATGTATGTATGTGTGTGTTTGTGTTTGTGTGTGTATACGTGTGTGTGTATATGTGTGTGTGTGTACATGTGTGTGTATGTATATGTGTGTATGTGTGTATGTGTATGTGTGTGTGTGTATGTGTGTGTTTGTGTGTGTGTATGTGTGTGCGTGCGTGTGTGTGTGGGTGTGTTTGTGTGTGTGTGTGTGTGTACATGTGTGTGTATGTATATGTGTGTGTGAGTGTGTGTGTGTGTGTAGTTGAATGGGGTCACCTGTAATGTCCCAGTTGAGGCCATCTCCATTGTTACCAAACTTGGTGATCAGCCTCTGCTCGCCCACTTTTCATTGTTGCCTGTCCCGAAGTCCCCCTTGGAGGAAGGTCTGAGGTCGAATGTCCCGAATTGCTGAAGTGTTCTCTGACTGGGAGGGAACACTTCTGTCTGTTGACACTCATAACAACGCCTTCCCCCCCACCTCATATACACGCACATATAAGTTTGTGGGGTGAATTTATATTTGCAGAACTACATTTTACTTTGCTCAAAAACTGCATGAACTACAGAGCTAAGGAGAGAATTGTGGCAGCTCCCAGAATCAGGTGGCTCAGTGGTTAGCACTGCTGCCTCACAATACCAGGTTCTATTCCAGTCTTAGACAACTGCCTGTGTGGAGTTTGTACATTGCTCTGGTTTCCTCCCACAGTACAAAGGTGAATTGGCCGTGTTAAATTGCCCATAGTGTTACCTGTTTCCCCACTGTAGGTAATCTAATCCAGGGGAAGGATCTGAAGGCCCTAATTTACGAGGGCTATAAGCTCATGCCTTTCCAGGACTTCTCAGTTGTGGTAAACCAGAAAAGAAAACCTTACGATGATGAGCCTAAGACATCGGAATGGAAGTAAGGCCATTCAGCCCATCGGGTCCACCCCGCCATTCAATCGTGAATGATGGGCATTTCAACACCACTTGGCGGCACTCTCATCGTCACCCTTAATTCCTTGTGTGATGAAGAATTTATCAATCTCTGCCCTGAAGACAATTAACGTCCTGGCCTCCGCTGTGCTCCACGGCAATGAATTCCACAGGCCCACCACTCTCTGCCTGAAGAAATGTCTCCTCATTTCCATTCTAAATTGAACCCCTCTAATTCTCAGGCTGTGCCCATGGGTCCTAGTATCCTCACCTGATGGAAACACATTCCCAGCATCCACCCTTTCTAAGCCATGCATTATCTAGTAAATTTGTATTAGATCTCCCCTCAACCTTGTAAACTCAAATGAATACAATCCCAGGATCCTCAGCTGTTCATTGTATGTTAAGCCGACCATTCCAGGAATCATCTGTGTGAATCTCCGCTGGACATGCTCCAGTGCCAGTATGTCCCTCCTGAGGTGTGGAGCCCAAAATTGGATACAGTATTTCAAATGGGGCCTAACCAGAGCTTTATAAAGTCTCAGAAGGACATCGTTGCTTTTACATTCCAATCCTCTTGAGATAAATGGCAACATTACATTTGTTTTCTTAACCACGGACTCAACCTGCAAGTCAACCTTTAGAGATTCCTGGACTATCATTCCCAGATCCCTTTGTACTTTGGCTTTATGAATTTTCTCACTGTTTAAACAATAGTCCATGTCTGTATTCTTTTTTCCAAAGTGCAAGTCCGAGCATTTGCTCAGGTTGAATTCCATCAGCCATTTCCTGGACCACTCTCCTAAACTGTCTACATCTTTCTGCACTGGAAGATCACAGCAGGTCAGGCAGCATCCAAGGAGCAGGAGAATCGATATTTCGGACATGAGCCCTTCTTCATCTCTTCCTGAAGAAGGGCTCGTGCCCGAAACATCGATTCTCCTGCTCCTTGGATGCTGCCTGACCTGCTGCGCTTTTCCAGCAACACATTTTCAGCTCTGATCTCCAGCATCTGCAGTCCTCACTTTCTCCTAAATCTTTCTGCAGCCTCCCCACCTCCTCAGAACGACCTGCTTGTCTGCCTAACTTTGCATCATCGGTGAACTTCGCCAGAATGCCCCCAGTCCCTTCATCCAGATCATTAATATATAAAGTGAACAGCTGTGGCCCCAACACTGAACCCTACGGGACACCACTTGTCACCAGCTGCCATTCCAAGAAAGAACCTTTTATCCCAACTCTCTGCCTTCTGTCAGATAGCCAATCCCCAATCCATGCCAGTAGATCACCTCGAACACCATGGGCCCTCACCTTACTCAGCAGTCTCCCATGTGGCACCTTATCAAACGCCTTTTGGAAATCTAGGTAGATAACATCCACTGGGTTTCCCTTGTCTAACCTACTTGTTACCTCTTCAAAGAATTCTAACAGGTTTGTCAGGCATGACCTCTCCTTACTAAATCCATGCTGACTTGTTCTAATCCAACCCTGCACTTCCAAGAATTTAGAAATCTCATCCTTATTGATGGATTCTAGAATTTAACCTACAACCGAGGTTAGGCTAACCGGCCTATAATTTTCCATCTTTTATCTTGATCTTTTCTTGAACAAGGGGTTTACAACAGTGATTTTCCAATCATCTGGGAATTTTCCTGACTCCAGTAATTTTTGAAAGATTGAAAATAGCTTCTGCTATTTCCTCAGCCACCTCCCTCAGAACTCTAGGATGTAGACCATCGGGGCCGGGAGATTTATCAATTTTTAGACCTTTTAGCTTTTCTAGCACTTCCTCTTTTGTAATGGCTACCATATTCAAATCTGCCCCCTGACTCTCCTTAATTGTTAGGATAATGCTCATATCTTCCACTGTGAAGACTGACACAAAGTATTTACCAAGTTCTTCAGCCATTTCCTTATCTCCCTTCACGAGCCTTCCTGCATCAATTTGGAGCGGCCCAATTTCTACTTTTGCCTCTTGTTTGTTTCTTATATATTGAAAGAAACTTTAACAATCATTTCTAATATTACTGGCTAGCTTACCTTCATATTTGATCCTCTCCTTCCTATTTCTATGTCTTTGTTAACCTCTGTTAGTTTTTGTCGTCTTCCCAATCTTCTGATTTCCAGTGCTCCTGCCCACTTTGTAGGCTCTCTCTTTCCCTACGATACATTTCCTGACTTCCTTTGTCAGCCTTGGCTGTTTAATTCCCGCCCCCTGACGGATAATGTTTCTGCCAAGAGAAGACTGAGGGAGTTTGGGATCCAGTACTCTCTGAGGTATCTGGCGGTGCTCCGATAACCTTACATGGATCCGTACATCTCTTTGATACAACGGAGAAGGCAAGAGACTTTGTGGACAAATTCACCGAGTCTGAACAATTTAGTTTCTATAAATAGTGCTGTTTGGTTATGTCTTTGTTGTTTTTTAAAAAATCAGAGGAAGTCCAGTTGGAGCTTTCTTTTCCTTGTTTTCCCAATTGGTAATAATCTGGTTTAAACTATGTTTGGTGGCGGTTGAGGTGTGTACTTTCAATTTCTAAGTGAAGTGATCCCAGAGGATGGGTGGGGTATTTACCCCATCGATCTTAAATGGTTTTTCCTTTATTCATATTGCTATTCTATGGTATATTTACTTTCTATTCTGCTTGTGTTTGTGGTACAGCTCTAGCTAGAAGGAGGGAAAATGGTTGGGATGGCTAGATGCCCACTTATGGGCAGTTTGGGATGGGTAGTTGCCCCCTTTGGGCAGGAGGTGATTTCCCCTATTCAGCGCCATTGGCGCTTTATATGGTGGTTTGTATTGCTTTTAATCTTTGATAGTTTTGTAGGTTTGTTAAATGTAGTGGTTTCAATTTATGTAGGTTTATATTTGATGGATCATATGACACTAAGGCTCAGTGATTTGTGGTTCGTGTTCCTCCTCTCTGGAATTTAAATGTTACTGCAGAAGGTTATGGCTAATGACTTGATTAAATGGTGAACCTGGAATATCAAGGGAAGTTACTCACCAATTAAAAGGAAGAAGGTACTTTTGAGTCTTAGAAAGGAGAAAGTGGATATTCCTTTGTTACAGGAGACGCACTTGGATGAGAGGGAGCATTTGAAACTACAGCAGAATGGCCTTGATGGGGTTTACTTCACATCATTTAATACCAGAAGTAGGGGAGTGGCTGTATTGGTGAGGAGGAATCTCCCATTTAAGTTACTAGAGTGTGTTAAAGAGACACACACAGGAGATTTGTAATTCTTATCGCCTTGATAAATGGGGAAGAATATGGTGTTTTAAATGTTTACTGCCCTCCAGGTCATCTCCTCAACTTTTTGCTCGATGCGTTTTCTAAATTGATCAGTCTGGAGTCCTGGCATATCATTAACGGGGGAGATTTTAACTGTCTCATGGATCCCACAGTACAGAGGTTGCCCAAAGGCCCCCCGATACCCTCTGTACAAACTAAACAATTAGTGGATCTGTGTGTGGAGTGAGGATTGGTGGACATCTGGAGGTGTCCCCACCCTACAGGCAGGGATTTTACATTTTTTTTCCAATCCACACAGATGTCACACCAGGATTGATTTTTTTCCAATCCCCATGGCAACCCTGGACTTGGCGGCATCTTGTACGATCGGTAATATTACCATCTCTGATCACACTCCAGTGTACCTGTTGGTTAAGATTAAGGACGTTACCGTGGGTCCAAGGCACTGGCGAATGGATCCCTTTATCCTCAAGGATAATACATTTGTGGAGCATTTGTCTCAGGAATTTTGGGCATTCCTAGACATTAACTCACGCTCGGTTAGTAGCCCATCCTTCCTTTCGGAAATTGCCAAAGCCTATGCCAGTGGGTCAGTTATTTTAGATTACAGATTAGATTACATTACAGTGTAGAAACAGGCCCTTCAGCCCAACAAGTCCACACCAACCCGCCGAAGCACAACCCACCCATGCCCCTACATTTACCCCTTACCTAACACTACGGGCAATTTAGCATGGCCAATTCATCTGACCTGCATATCTTTGGACTGTGGGAGGAAACCGGAACATCCGAAGGAAACCTACTCAGACACGAGGAGAACGTGCAAACTCCACACAGTCAGTCGCCTTAGGCGGGAATTGAACCCTGGTCTCAGGCGCTGTGAGGCAGCAGTGCTAACCACTGTGCCACCATACCGCCAGTAGGAGGCGGCAGAAGGGTGAGCAGCAACGTCTCCTTGAAGCATATGAGCATGGTGACAGGTCTGGCAAATACTTAGCATATCTGCCAGGAAAAGGAGCACCCCTCAAGCCATTACGGTGATTAGGGAAGGTGTCTCGGAACCGAACATGTGGCTCCAGAAATTTTACTCTAAGTTATACTAATCTGAGGGTTGAGAGGAGGGGCGGGCCAAAATGGAGGCTTTATTCAAGGATCTAGAGCTCCCGGGTGTGACCCCCGAACACGATGTCCCCTTATCAGAGCAAGAGGTGCAGGAGGCTGTGAAGCAGCTTCAGAGTGGAAAGGCACCCGGTCCTGATGGACTTCCCAGCGAATTCTAGAAGGAATTTATAAACATATTGTCAGGCCCGATGTTCAACATGTTTAATGACTCATACAGCCATGATTGTCTCCCGCCATCTCTGAGAGAGGCCAATATTTCGCTAATTTTTAAAAAAGGGAAGGTCCCGGGGGACTGTGCTTTGTACAGGCCCATTTCACTCTTAATGTGAACTTTAAAATCCTCTCCAAGACCCTTGTGTTAAGGCTGGAGACTGTGTTACCTTCTATTGTTAAAGAGGACCAGACAGGCTTCATAAAGGGCCGCAGATCCTCCAATAATGTTAGGAGGCTGCTTAATGTAATCCAAGCGTGTCAACAACAGGCAATATAGGGATTGGTGATTTCTCTAGATACAGAGAAGGCGCTTGACCGAGTTGAATGGCCGTACCTTTTCTATACTCTGGAGCGGTTTGACTTGGGTGAAGTTTTTATAAGATGGGTAAAGGTTCTCCACAATGACCCTCTCACTGCAATCATCACCAACGGGGTGTGATCAAGAATAGAACATAGAACAGTACAGCACAGAACAGGCCCTTCAGCCCATGATGTTGTGCTGACCATTGATCCTCATGTATGCACCCTCAAATTTCTGTGACCATATGCATGTCCAGTAGTCTCTTAAATGTCCCCAATGACCTTGCTTCCACAACTGCTACTAGCAACGTATTCCATGCTCTCACAACTCTCTGTGTAAAGAACCCGCCTCTGACATCCCCTCTATACTTTCCTCCAACCAACTTAAAACTATGACTTCTCGTGTTAGTCATTTCTGCCCTGGGAAATAGTCTCTGGCTATCGATTCTATCTATGCCTCTCATTATCTTGTGTATCTCAATTAGATCCTCTCTCCTCCTCCTTTTCTCCAATGAGAAAAGTCCGAGCTCAGTCAACCTCTCTTCATAAGATAAGCCCTCCAGTCCAGACAGCATCCTGGTAAACTTCCTCTGAACCCTCTCCAAAGCATCCACATATTTCTTATAATAGGGCGACCAGAACTGGACGCAGTGTTCCAAGTGCGGTCTAACCAAAGTTTTATAGAGCTGCAACAAGATCTCACGACTCTTAAACTCAATCCCCCTGTTAATGAAAGCCAAAACACCATATGCTTTCTTAACAACCCTGTCCACTTGGGTGGCCATTTTAAGGGATCTATGTACCTGCACACCAAGATCCCTCTGTTCCTCCACACTGCCAAGAGTCCTATCCTTAATCCTGTACTCAGCTTTCAAATTCGACCTTCCAAAATGCATTACCTCGTATTTATCCAGATTGAACTCCATCTGCCACCTCTCAGCCCATCTCTGCATCCTGTCAATGTCCCGCTGCAGCCTACAACAGCCCTCTATACTGTCAACGACACCTCCAACCTTTGTGTCGTCTGCAAACCTGCTGACCCATCCTTCAATCCCCTCATCCAAGTCATTAATAAAAATTACAAACAGTAGAGGCCCAAGGACAGAGCCCTGTGGAACAACACTCACCACAGACCTCCAGGCAGAATATTTTCCTTCTATTACCACTCGCTGTCTTCTGTTGGCCAGCCAATTCTGTATCCAGACAGCTAAGTTCCCCTGTATCCCATTCCTCCTGACCTTCTGAATGAGCCTACCATGGGGAACCTTATCAAATACCTTGCTGAAGTCCATATACACCACATCCACAGCTCGACCCTCATCAACCTTTCTAGTCACATCCTCAAAGAACTCGATAAGGTTTGTGAGGCATGACCTGCCCCTCACAAAGCCGTGTTGACTGCATTTAATCAAGCCATGCTCTTCCAGATGGTCATAAATCCTATCCCTCAGAATCCTTTCTAACACCTTGCAGACGACAGACGTGAGACTTACTGGTCTGTAATTTCCGGCAATTTCCCTATTTCCTTTCTCGAAGAGAGGAATTACATTTGCCTCTCTCCAGTCCTCAGGTACGACTCCAGTGGAGAGCGAGGGATGCAAAGATCTTCGCAAGTGGCGAAGCAATTGCATTTCTCATTTCCCAAAGCAGCCGAGGACAAATCTGGTCCGGGCCTGGCGACTTGTCAGTCTTAATGTTTGACAAAATTTTCAGCACATCAGCTTCCTCTATCTCTATCCACTCCAGCATACACACCTGCTCTTCAAAGGTTTCATTCACTGCAAAGTTCGTTTCTTTTGTAAAGACAGAAGCAAAAAACTCATTTAGGGATTCCCCTACCTCCTCAGACTCCAAACACAAGTTCCCTGTGCTATCCCTGATCGGCGTTACTCTTTCTTTGACCATTCTCTTATTCCTCACATAAGTGTAAAATGCCTTTGTGTTCTCCCTAATCCGTTCTGCCAAGCCTTTCTCGTGCCCCCTCCTGGCTCTCCTCAGACCATTTTTGAGCTCCTTCCTCGCCTGCCTGTAATCCTCTAGAGCTGAGCTTGACCCTAGCTTCCTCCACCTTATGTAAGCTACCTTCTTCCTTTTGACGAGAAGCTCCACCATTCTCGTCATCCAAGGTTCCTTTATCTTACCACTTCTTGCCTGTCTCAGAGGGATATATTTATTCATCACTTGCAACAACTGTTCCTTAAACAGTCTCCACATGTCTATAGTGCCTTTACCATGGAACAATTGCTCCCAATCCATGCTTCCTAACTCATGTCTAATCGCATCATAGTTTCCTCTTCCCCAATTAAATATCCTCCCATTTTGCCTAATCCTCTCCTTCTCTATAGCTATGTAGAATGTGAGGCAGTTGTAGTCACTATCTCCAAAATGCTCTCCCACCACAAGATCTGATACCAGCTTGTTTCCAAGCACCAAGTCTCCCCTCGTCGGCCTGTCAACGTACTGAGTTAGGTAACCCTCCTGATACACACCTTACAAAAACACCTCCATTCAAATCTTCTGCTTGAGGGAGGTTCCAATCAATATTGGGAAAGTTAAAGTCACCCATTACAACATCCCTACTACGTCCACACTTTTCCAAAATCTGCCGACCTATGCTTTCTTCCATCTCCCTGCTGCTATAGGGGGGGCCTGTAGTAAACCCCTAACGAGGTGACTGTTCCCTTGCTGTTCCTAATTTCCACCCATACTGACTCGGTAGGCAGATCTTCCTCGACAATGGAAGCTTCTGTAGCTGTGATACCCTCTCTGATTAGTAGTGCAACACCCTCTCCTTTTTTTCCCCCCTCCCTATTCTTTTTAAATGCTCTAAACCCTGGAACATCCAGCAACCATTCCTGCCCCTGAAAAACTCATGTCTCTGTTATGGCCACAACATCATAGCACCAGGTACTGATCCATGCTCTAAGTTCATCACTTTTATTTTTGATACTCCTTGCGTTAAAACAAACACACTTTAACTGATCCCTTGGTTCCTTCCCAGGAAAATCCTTCCCACTATCGGGTCTACCTCTTGCTATTGCCTCAACTGCATCAACTCTCACCACCGGTACACAGCTCAGGCTCCCACCCCCCTGCCATACTAGTTTAAACTCTCTCGAACTACTCGAGCAAACCTTCCACCCAGGACATTGGTCCCCTTCCAATTCAGATGCAACCCGTCCTTCTTGTACAGGTCCCACCTTCCCCGGAAGGCATCCCAATTATCTACATATCTGAAGCCCTCCGTACTACACCAGCTGCGTAGCTGCGCCCACTCCCTGTTCCTCACCTCGCTATCTCGTGGCACCGGTAGTAAACTAGAGAACACTACTCTGTTCGTCCTGCTCTGCAGCTTCCATCCGAACTCCCTGAAATCACTTTTAATATCCTCAATCCTTTTCCTGGCTATATCATTAGTGCCAATATGGAACACGATTTCTGGCTGTTCTCCCTCCCCTTTCAGAATCTTATACACCCGATCGGAGACGTCCCGGACCCTGGCACCAGGGAAGCAACATGCCTTCCGGGAATCCCGATCCTGACCACAAAATCTCCTGTCGATTCCCCTAACTATCGAGTCCCCTACCACAAGTACTTTTCTATTCTGCCCCCTTCCCTTCTTTGCCACAGTGTCAGGCTCAGTGCCAGAGAACTGACTGCTATGGCTTTCCTCTGGTAGGTCATCCCCTCCCAGCAGTATCCAAAACTGAGGGGAATGTCCACAGGGGATCTCTGCAGTGTCTGTCTGGGCCCTTTCCTCCCCCTAACTGTAACCCATCTATCCTTGTCCTGACCCTTAGGAGTGACCAACTCCTGGTAACTCCTCTCAATTACCCCCTCAGCCTCCCGAATGATCCGCAGTTCATCCAGCTCCAGCTCCAATTCCCTAACACGATTTCAAGGAGCTGACGTTGGGTGCATTTCCCGCAGATGTAGCCAGCGGAGGCATGTGTCATGTCTCCCACCTGCCACATTCTAGTAACTGCCCTAGCATCCATACCCGACTTATCTGAACATCCACTCAGTACTAAAGTAGAAAGCTTAGTTCAAGTTGCTATAAAATGAATAACAAACTTATATTCAATAGAGGAAGTTTAGAATGAACCTTACCGTATTGACGAGGTTAGAGGAGGAGCGCGGGTGGGAGACACTACAGTTATAGAGTCTCTGGTATAGCCACCTTACTGATATATATGGTCACTGCTTTCCTTCCCGGCTGCCCCTCTGGTCCTAATTTTAACATTTTTTGGGTCAGCCGGCAGGTCTGTTCCCTTTCGCCACCGCTTTTTACAGTGGGGATTGAATCATTGGTGGGGGCCATTCATAGGGATCCCAATATATCAGCTCCAGACGTGGGGTCAAATTTACATCAGAGTTTATTGTATGCGGACGATGTTCTAATTCTTTCGTCAAATCCAGCATCGTCTGTTCGCAAGGATCTGTGTGTTTGGCACCTTTTCAGGGGACAAGATTAATCTTGCAAAATCAGAGGCTATGCCTATGGGTGGTCTTATGAAGGTGTTAAGTCTTGAGGGTGAATATCGATTCCCATTTAAATGGTCACAGGGGGGTTTTGTGTATTTGAGCATGTTCATTACTCCAGTTCTGAATCGGCTGTTCAAAGCCAATTTTGTTCAATTATTTGACAAAATCAAACAAGACCTTCAAAGATGGAGGCGCTTCTGGTCTCGTGGTTGGGTTGGATAGCGCTTATTAAGATGAATATTCTCCCTCGTGTACTATACCCTATACGGATGCTCCCCCTGATTTTCGATAAGCAAACATTCAGGAGACTGAACGGCTGGTTCAGCCCCTTTATTTGACATCGTCAGTGGCCCCTCATTAAATTAGCTAAACTGCAATTGTCTCACAGACTGGGGGGGAGTGGATCTCCCAGACATTAAAAGCTACCAACTAAGCTCGCTTTTATCCTACATGAGTGATTGGGCTTGTGGGGACCCTCTTTCAATATGGTTAGGTATTGAAACCTCCCAGGCTAAGGTGACCCCTTACTCGCTTGCTGTGTTTGGACAAAATGAGGACAGTTAGGGAATATTGCCATAACCCAATAGTTATCAATACTGTTAAAACATGGAGGGCAATTCGGCAGAGGGAAGTCAATATTGGTAAGACATCTTCTCTTACACCGGGTATGCTGGGTTTTTCAACCGGGGATGATAGATTCAGGATCCAAACATTGGGCAGCTAGGGGTGTGTCTTGCGTGGGTGATTTGTTTGAGGGAGACACAATGATGTCCTTCGATCAGTTAGCACAGAAACACAAGCGACTTAACAGGGACCTCTTTCGTTTATTTCAAGTTTGAGATTTTATTCAAAAAAAGATGACACTTTTGACTGATCCCTCCAAATCCGACATAGAGAGAGGGGTGATTTAGCCCCATATGCTGCAGACCCCCCAAAGTTCTGTAGTTTTCTGACACAACATCCCACCGAACCCAACACAGACCTGGGGACGTTTCCAGGGGAGATGAGAAATCGACTTGACATCAGGCAAAGAAGATCAGCCGGGAAGACAAGGCTTAAAAGTTAGCCATCCCAGATGAGACTTGAACGCACAATCCCAGGCTTAGGAGGTCAGTGCCGTATCCATTAGACCACTGGGGCCACATCTACAAAACCGAAATGGCAGCCTATAAATGCTGCATCCTGAACCTCTCATATTGTGTTCTTCTCTGAGTTTTATACTCTCACTGATTGGTTGTTCCCCCTTCCATCTCACGCTAAATCATTGGCTGCTTGATAAAATTGATCTTATCTCCCATTTCTCCCCAAACGGACAGAGAAGAAATCCACCAAACTCCAACGTTGCACAACTCAAGTCTGAGGAAAATGGAGCAGACAGGAAAATAGCAAAGGGCTCAATATTATTTTGTGCAGCACTTTCAAGATATTTGCAGTTACTGGGGAAGGAGGAAGTGGAGATGTTGCAAACAGCTGCATTAAGGACAATTCAACAGGATCTTAGCAGGCATTCAGCCCATTGTGGCTGTGCTGTCTCTTTCAGACAATTCACCCCAAGATCTCCCAAACCCAGAATTACTTTGTGCAAGTTTCTACTAAAGAGCATTTTCCATAATCTCGAAGCAGGCAAGTGATTTTGAACGGAGTAGTTGAAAAATCCAGTCAACTTGGATTGAGATGGAGTTGATATGGGACGAAAATCAGCCACCACAAAGACCAGGCTTAAAACGTCAACACCCCAAAAGGGATTGGAACCACCAATCCACTACATCAGAAGCTACAGTCTGACCCATTAAGCCACAAAAACTCAGTGACAATACTCTACTGGGAATCGTTGATCTTAAACGAGTGCTACAGCTGAGCATATTCCAAGATCTGTAACAACACACTGAGGGATGCACTAAAGTTTCGGGCAGCTGCTGCCAAGGTGTAACAGGGAAACAACACAGTCTCAGGTCTTTCTGACAAATTATCACATTGTTCTTTCAATTCTCAGACCCTCTTGGTGCCTGACAATGAACAGAGATCGGTTCCTGCCCAAGTACAAAATGCCTTTTTTTTTTCACGACACAGAACTTTGAGAAATGTCAAAATTCCAGTGTTTTGTTGGTTCTTTTCTCTCTGCACAGACTGTACACAACTGATTTAGAACCTTTATATGCATTTCTATTTGATTTTTTATGAATAAAGTATATTTTTTAAATAAACAAAATCTGGAGAGAGAGAAGATCTGCCCGAACTTGCGAGCCCCCCCTTTGTGGAAGAGTGCCAGCCCTATATCGGGACAGGGAGGAGATTCCAATGGCCCAACATGGATTGTTCCAGTTAATACCCTCGCCTCCTTGACCACAAAGTGGGGAGTGAAGTGGGAGATGGCACGGGGCAGGGTGACACTAGGCACATGGACACACAAGATGGCCGCTCAGCCATAAGTTGGCCACTTGGCACACAAGATGGCCGCCGGACCACAATATGGAGAGAGACAGCAGAGCAAACACAGACACTGCCTGGGGCCACCAGAATGCCAGCACAATGCACTCACAACCGAGTTGATTAGTTTAAGGCGGATGGGAGAGACAATACACATGAATAACATATACTGCCCGCCGAAGGGTCTGGGTCCAGCCAACACCTTTGATAGAAATGCTAACTGTTAGATACAGACTCAATACAGAGTGATAATAGCCAGGGCTGCAGTAATCGTCCTTCTCAGGAAGAGCGATTAGAGCCCATTACTACAGCAACGGACTTCCGCGCAGACGCTGAAACTGGCAACAACTGCACTGAAATTAACAAAGGCCACACTGGAACTGAAAATAACTGCACCGAAACAATCAAGGATTCTGCAATGTTTACGATAACCAAGCCATGTTACAGAGACAATAACCTCATCACTGAGCTATTATATCACAAAATGTATAACAGTATCTTGACATGTGCTCCGGGTTGAGAGAAGAATCACAGCTGACCACTGTGCTGTTGGTGCCGCTCTCTCCCCGGAGCTCCGGGATTTCCTTGTACAATAAACTCTGTCGTTGAACCCCGACTCTGACTCAGAGGCTGGTTGTTTTTCAGCAGTTGCCTTCCCACAAATGTTTGTCCAATCTGTGGATGCGGCACTCCAAGTACTCCAACGATGGCCTAACTACCTCACGTCTCCATCATAGCCTCCTTGCAATTGTATTCAATACCTTGACTAAGAAAGGTAAGGACCCAAATGCATAGCCACAGCCCCATCAGTTGCAACCTTGAACACCCAGATTTCAATAATTTCTATTGACATTTTGGACCTTATCATAAATACCAAACATGCAGGTATTCTGTGGTTCAAGTGGTAACATTGACTGAATATAGCTTAGACTGACACCAACACAACCAAAACAGAAGTTGCTTTATCCATAGATGGGTAGGAGCATCTGTTGGAGGCCCAGTGGCCTCATGGGTAAGGTACTAACTTCCTAAACTGGAGATTGTTGGCTCAAGTCTTATTTGGGGTTTTGATTTTGTTGAAACCTTCACTGTGCAGCTGATCTCAATCCTGTGTGGTCACGTGACCACAGCAACAAAATCAGGCATTCTCAATTGATCCTCAGCTGGAGAAATTTGACCTGACAGAAAATTGGCCAAACTAAATTAAGCAGTAGCTATCAGCTCCAGAGAACAGCGCAGCTAAGATCAAAGAGTTATAAAGGTTCAAGAAGAACCAGTTCCAACCAGACTGAGGGTTGTATATTGGAGAAGTGTCAGCATGAGTCAATCCATCTTATAGCTCCTGGCATGACAACAGTGAAGGGTATTGGTGTGACCCCATTGGATGATGTGAACCCAGCTCATGACCGTATTGGCCAAAGCCACAGAAGATTCTGGAAGATGAGGGACAGGAGAGGAGGAAAACACACCTGAAGGCCAAACCCTTAGCAAAGTCTTCACTGGGTCCTGCAGTGGAGCTCTGACCATCTGCTCCAAACCTGTTCATAAAAGTCCTCGCTTGAGAAGTGCAGGTCATTCAGCCCATCACATCCACATTGACCCTCTGAAGAGCATCCCATCCAGGCCCAACTCCTATCCTCTCACCCTGCATTCCCCAAAGCCAATCCACCGAACCTGCACATCTTTGGGCTGTGGGAGGAAACCAAAGCACCTGGAGTACCCCATTGGGAGAATGTGCAAACTCGACACAAACAGACACCCAAGGGAGGAATCAAAGCCAGGTCCCTGACACTGTGAGGCAGCAGTGCTACCCACTGAGCCACCTTGCCATCCCCAGGAGAATCTCAGCAGGTTTTCAGCCATTGTGACTGTGCTTTCTCTTTCAAACAACTCACCTCAATCCTGCAAATTCCTGAAAATCTTGTGCAAAAACATGTTGGGCACCACTTCCCATCAACTGAATGCAGACATTGAGATTTGAAATAAAGTTGATGAAGGACAAGTGATTAACACCCCAGATGGGACTTGAGCACACAATCCCTGACTTAGAAGGCCAGTGCCATATCCATTAGGCCACTGGGGCCACACACCAGGTGTGAAATCACAGCCTTTATGTACTGCCCCCGACCTCTCATAGTGTGTGTTTCTGAGTGTTATACTCTCACTGATTGTTTTTTACCCCGACCATCTCATGCTAAATTGTTGGCTGCTTGATAAATCAATCTCGCTTCCCATTTCTCCCCAAACGGACAGACAAGAAATTAACCAAACTCCAATGTTGCACAACTCAAGTCTGAGGAATATGGAGCAGACAAGAAAATAGCAAAGGGCTTAATGTTATTTTGTGCAGCACCTTGAAGATATTTGCAGTTAGTGGGGAAGGAGGAAGTGGAGATGTTGCAAACAGCTGCATTGAGGACAAATCAACAGGATCTTAGCGGGCATTCAGCCCATTGTGGCTGTGCTGTCTCTTTCAGACAATTCACCCCAAGATCTCCCAAATCCTGGAATTACCTTGTGCAAGTTTCTAATAATCATCGTTAAAAATCAGACAACACCAGGTTGTAGTCCAACAGGTTTCTCTCAAAGTACTAGCTTTCGGAGCACTGCAGCTTCGTCAGGTGGTTGTGGAGTATAAGGTTGTAAGACACAGAATTTACGGCAAATGTTTACAGTGTGATGTCACTGAAATTATATATTGAAAAAAATCTGGATTGTGTGTGAAGTCTCTCATCTTTTAGAATGACCAGGTTGGTTTCAGTTCTTTCATGCGTAAATCACAAAACGTTTTTCATTGCCAAGTGAAATGGCAAGCTCTCCAATAAAAGCTAAATGCTGTGAATGCTGGAAATCTGAAACAGAGAAAATGCTGGAGAAATCATGACTCAAAAACATGATTGAGTTTTCTGTAAAAGTCACAAAGAGAATTGATGAGGGCAGAGCGGTGGATGTGATCTATATGGACTTCAGTAAGGCATTCGACAAGGTTCCCCATGGGAGACTGATCAGCAAGGTTAGATCTCATGGAATACAGGGAGAACTAGCTATTTGGATACAGAACTGGCTCAAAGATAGGAGACAGAGGATGGTGGTGGAGGGTTGTTTTTCAGACTGGAGCCCTGTGACCAATGGAGTGCCACAAGAATCAGTGCTGGGTCCACTACTTTCCGTCATTTATATATATATGTGAGTATCATTATGAGGTATCATTAGTAAGTTTGCAGATGACACCTAAATTGGAGGTGCAGTGGACAGCAAAGAAGCTTCCCTCAGATTACAATGGGATCTTGATTAGAAGGGCCAATGGGCTGAGGAGTGACGGGTGGAGTTTAATTTAGATTAATGCGAGGTGCTGCATTTTGGGAAAGCAAATCTTAGCTGGGCTTATACACTTAATGGTAAGGTCCCAGGGAGTGTTGCTGAACAAAGAGACCTTAGAGTGCAGGTTCATAGCTCCTTGAAAGTAGAGTCGCAGATCGATAGGATAGTGAAGAAGGCGTTTGGTATGCTTTCCTTTATTCTAAATCAGTTGTGTACAGTCTATGCAGGGAGATAAGAACCAACAAAACATTGGAATGTTGACATTTCTCAAAGCTTCTGTATAGTTGTGAACACAAAGGGCATTTTCTACTTGGGCAGGAACCGATCACTGTTCATTGTCAGGCACCAAGAGGGTCTGAGAATTGAAAGAACGATGTGATAATTTGTCAGAAAGACCTGAGACTGTGTTGTTTCCCTGTTACACCTTAGCAGCAGCTGCCCAAAACTTTAGTGCATCCCTCAGTGTGTCGTTACAGATCTTGGAATATGCTCGGCTGTAGCACTCATTTAAGATCAACGATTCCCAGTAGAGTATTGTCACTGAGTTTTTGTGGCTTAATGGGTCAGACTGTAGCTTCTGATGTCGTGGATTGGTGGTTCCAATCGCTTTTGGGGTGTTGTGGTTTTAAGCCTGGTCTTTGTGGTGGCTGATTTTCGTCCCATATCAACTCCATCTCAATCCAAGTTGACTGGATTTTTCAACTACTCTGTTCAAAATCACTGTGCCTGTGTTGAGATTATGGTGAATGATGTGTAATAGAAACTTGCACAAGGTAATTCCAGGGTTTGGGAGATCTTGGGGAGAATTGTCTGAAAGAGACAGTGCAGCCACAATGGGCTGGATGCCCGCTAAGATTCTGTTGTTTTAGAACAGACAACATAGAACATAGAACAGTACAGCACCGAACAGGTCCTTCAGCCCACGATATTGTGCTGACCCTCTGAAGAGCATCCCATCCAGGCCCAACCCCGATCCTCTCACCCTGCATTCATGAGCTGGGTTCACATCATCCAGTATTTAAAGGCTGCCTGTTTAACAGCAAACATGTAGCCCCAGTGGCTTAATGGATAAGATATTGGGCCTCTTAGGCCAAGGATTGTGGATTCAAATCCCCTCCTGAGTGGATAACTTCCATAGGTTACCTGCTTTGAACTTTACTTCTAATCTACATTATAAAAATCCCCATGTCTACATTCAGTTGATGGGAAGTGCTGTTCAACATGAACTTGCACAAAGCTGTCGGGGATCTGCAGGATTGGGTCGAAATTGCCTGAAAGAGACAGCACAGCCACAATGGTGAAAGAACTGCTGAGATTCTCCTGAGGCTGGCATGGTGGCTCACAGGTTTGATTCCTCCCTTGGGTGTCTGTTTGTGTCGAGTTTGCACATTCTCTCCATGGGGTACTCGGAGTGCATTGTTTTCCGCCCACAGTCCAAAGATGTGCAGGTTCGGTGGATTGGTTTTGGGGAATGCAGGGTGAGAGGATAGGGGTTGGGCCTGGCTGGGATGCTCTTCAGAGGCTGAGTGTGGCCTTGCTGGGGTGAATGGCTTGGCCCCCTCACTCTCGGGCTTTTATGAACAAGTTTGGAGCAGATGGTCAGAGCTCTGCTGCAGATCCCAGTCAAGGCTTTGCTAAGGGACTGGCATCCAGGTGTGTGTTCATATCCTTCTTTTCCCTGATCTTCCAGAATGTTCTGTAGCTTTGGCCAAAGGCGTCATAAGCTGGGTTCACATCATCCAATGGGGTCACATTGCCAGGAGCTAGACAACGGATTTACTCAGACTGACACTTCCAGTCATCGAGTCATCGAGATGTACAGCACAGAAACACAGAAAATCTGTGCCAAACAGATATCCCAACCCAATCTATTCCCACCTGCCAGCACCCGGCCCATCCCCCTCCAAACTCTTCCTATTCATATACCCATCCAGATGCCTTTTAAACAATGTAATTGTACCAGCCTCCAACACTTCCTCTGGCAGCTCATTCCACACACACACCACCCTCTGCCTGAAAGAGTTGTCCCTTAGGTCTTTTTTATATCTTTTCCCTCTCATCCTAAACCTATGCCCTCTAGTTCTGGACTCCCCCACCCCAGGGAAAAGACCTTGGCTGTTTACCCTATTCATGCTCCTCATGATATTATAAACCTCTGTAAGGTCACCCCTCAGCCTCCGATGCTTGGATCCTATCCTTAGAGGAACTGGTATCAGCTTCCACCGCTGTGACTCTGTGTTCAACCTCATCCGTCCTCTTTTCCAGGTCTCCCAGCTGCTGTTCATGCTTCTGCAGCATGATAGAGATCGGGGCCAGCTTCTCCTCTATCTGCTTACCCAACATCTCGCGAGATTTCACGAGCTCCTTCACCAGGGCCTGGTAGGTAATCGAGCCCAAGGATCCTGCAGGCTGGACCGGGGGCCTGGCCTCAGACACTGCTCCTCCCTTCTTGAACATCTCTGGACGATGAAAACGCAGGTAAGTTGATTTTTCACAATGTCCTGGGACTTCACAACCTTTTCAGAGCCCCAGGATATCGCGGTGGTCTGGATTGGGCGTGATAGAAATTCTTCCCACTTGTGCTGTGGTGCGAAGCTCTGCAACATGATCGTCCAAGATCACCACCATCTTGGATCCCCAGAGTGCAGTGAGAGTATAAAACTCAGAAAAACACACAATGAGAGGTCAGGGTGCAGTATTTAAAGGCTGCCATTTTTACTTTAACTGTGCAGCCCCTGTGGCCTAATGGATAAGACATTGGCCTCCTAAGCCAGGGATTGTGGGTTCAAGTCCCACCTGGGGTGTCTGTCTTTTCCTTGTGTGTCTTTAATCCACTTTGCAAACATCCCCACGTCTGCATTCAGTTGATGGGATGTGGTGTCCCATGTGACCTTACACAAGTCTTTTGGGGATCTGCAGGATTAAGGCTGAATTCCCAGAAAGAGACAGCACAGTCACAGTGGCTGAAAACCTGCTGAGATTCTCCTGGGGATGGCATGGTGGCTCAGTGGGTAGCACTGCTGCCTCACAGTGTCAGGGACCTGGCTTTGATTCCTCCCTTGGGTGTCTGTTTGTGTCGAGTTTGCACATTCTCTCCATGGGGTACTCCAGGTGCTTTGGTTTCCTCCCACAGCCCAAAGATGTGCAGGTTCAGTGGATTGGCTTTGGGGAATGCAGGGTGAGAGGATAGGGATTGGGCCTGGGTGGGATGCTCTTCAGAGGGTCAGTGTGGATGTGATGGTCTGAATGGCCTCCTCCCACCCCCCTCTCGGGCTTCTCTGAACAAGTTTGGAGCAGATGGTCAAAGCTCCACTGCAAGGCCCAGTCAAGGCTTCACGAAGGGGCTGGCATCCAGGTGTGTGTCCCTATCCTCCTTTTCCCTGATCTTCTGGAATGTTCTGTGTCTTTGGCCAATGGGGTTTACATCATCCAATGGGGTCACACCAATACCCTTCACTGTTGTCATGCCAGGATCTATAAAGTGGATTGTCTCAGGCTGACACTTCTCTAATATACAACCCTCAGTCTGGTTGGAACTGGTTCTTCTTGAATCTTTGTAGCTCTTTGATCTTAGTTGCACTGTTCTCTGGAGCTGATAGCTGCTGTTTAATTTAGTTTGGCCAATTTTCTATCAGGTCCAAGAATGTAGGAAGGCTGTGGAGAAGGTAGCACTGACAGGGAATACTTGCGGACACAGAGATGGATTCAAGTGTGTATACTTCAACGCCAGGAGTATCAGAAATAATGGGGGTGAACTTAAGGCGTGGATTGGTATATGGGACTACGATGTTGTGGCCATCACGGAAACGTGGATAGAATAGGGACAGGAATGGTCGTTGGAGGTTCCTGGTTACAGATGTTTCAGTAAGATTAGGGAGGGTGGTAAAAAAGGAGGGGGGGTGGCGTTGCTAATTAGAAATGGTATAATGGCTGCAGAGAGGCAGTTCGAGGGGGATCTGCCTTTGGAGATAGTATGGGCTGAAGTCAGAAATTGGAAAGGAGCAGTCACCTTGTTGGGTGTTTACTATAGGCCCCCCAATAGCAGCAGAGATGTGGAGAAACAGATTGGGAAACAGAGTTTGGAAAGGTGCAGAAGCCACAGGGTAGTAGTCATGGGCGATTTCAACGTCCCAAATATTGATTGGAAGCTCTTTAGATCAAGTAGATTGGACGGGGCAGTGTTTGTGCAGTGTGTCCAGGAAGCTTTTCTAACTCAGTATGTAGATTGTCCGACCAGAGGGGAGGCCATATTGGATTTGGTACTCGGTAATGAATCGGGACAAGTGATGGGCTTGTTAGTGGGCGGGCATTTTGGTGATGGTGACCACAATTCTGTGACTTTCACCTTGGTTATGGAGAGAGATAGGTGCGTGCAACAGGGTAGGTTTTACAATTGGGGGAAGGGTAAATACGATGCTGTAAGACAGGATCTGAGGAGCATAAGTTGGGAGCATTGGGAAGGATGTCATTGAAATGTGGAACTTTATCAACGAACAAATACAATGTGTCCTTGATATGTATGTACCTGTCAGGCAGGAAAGAAATGGTCGTGTGAGGGAACCTTGGTTGACGAGGGAGGTTGAATGTCTAGTAAAGAGGAAGAAGGAGGCTTACATAAGGTTGAGGAAACAAGGTTCAGACAGAGCGTTGGAGGGATACAGGATAGCCAGGAGGGAGCTGCAGAAAGGGATTAGGAGAGCTAAGAGAGGGCATGAAAAATCTTTGGCAGATAGGATCAAAGATAACCCCAAGGCCTTTTATGCGTATGTGAGAAACATGAGAATGACGAGAACGAGGGTAGGTCCGATCAAGGACAGTAGTGGGAGACTGTGTATTGAGTCAGAAGAGATAGGAGAGGTCTTGAATGAGTACTTTTCTCCAGCACGGATTTGTGAAGGGTAGGTCTTGCCTTACAAGTCTTATTGAATTCTTTGAGGAGGTGACCAAGCATGTGGATGAGGGTAGAGCAGTGGATGTAGTGTACATGGATTTTAGTAAGGCATTTGATAAGGTTCCCCATGGTAGGCCTCCCCATACAGAAAGTCAGGAGGCATGGGATAGTGGGAAATTTGGCCAGTTGGATAGAGAACTGGCTAACCGGTCGAAGTCAGAGAGTGGTGGTAGATGGTAAATATTCAGCCTGGAGCCCAGTTACAAGTGGAGTTCCGCAGGGATCAGTTCTGGGTCCTCTGCTGTTTGTAATTTTTATTAATGACTTGTAAGAGGGAGTCGAAGGGTGGGTCAGTAAATTTGCAGACGATATGAAGATTGGTGGAGTTGTGGATAGTGAGGAGGGCTGTTGTCGGCTGCAAAGGGACTTAGATATGATGCAGAGGTGGGCTGAGGAGTGGCAGATGGAGTTCAAACCTGTCAAGTGTGAGGTTGTCCATTTTGGAAGGACAAATAAGATTGCGGAATACAGGATTAACGGTAGGGTTCTTAGTAGGTGGAGGAGCAGAGGAATCTTGGGGTCTATGTTCATAGCTCTTTGAAATTTTCCACTCAGGTAGATAGAGCTTGTAAGATGGCCTATGGTGTATTAGCGTTCATTAGCAGAGGGATTGAATTCAAGAGTCGTGAGGTGATGTTGCAGCTGTACAGGACCTTGGTTCGGCCACATTTGGAGTACTGTGTGCAGTTCTGGTCGCCTCACTTTAGGAAAGATGTGGAAGCTTTGGAGAGGGTGCAGAGAAGATTTACAAGGATGTTGCCTGGAATGGAGAATAGATCGTGTGAGGATAGGCTGAGAGTGCTCGGCCTTTTCTCATTGGAACGGCGAAGGATGAGGGGTGACTTGATAGAGGTTTATAAGATGATCAGAGGAATAGATAGAGTGGACAGTCAGAGACTTTTTCCCCGGGTACAACAGAGTGTTACAAGGGGACATAAATTTAAGATGAAGGGTGGAAGGTATATGGGGCATGTCAGCGGTAGGTTCTTTACCCAGAGAGTGGTGGGGGCATGGAATGCGCTGCCTGTGGGAGTGATAGAGTCAGAATCTTTGGTGACCTTTAAGAGGCAATTGGATAGGTACATGGATAGGTGCTTATGCTAGGACATGTGTATTGTCTCTCCCATCCGCCTTAAACTAATCTACTCGGTTGTGAGTGCATTGTGCTGGCATTCTGGTGGCCCCAGGCAGTGTCTGTGTTTGCTCTGCTGTCTCTCTCCATATTGTGGTCTGGCGGCCATCTTGCGTGCCAAGTGGCCAACTTATGGCTCAGCGGCCATCTTGTGTGTCCGTGTGCCTAGTGTCACCCTGCCCCGTGCCATCTCCCACTTCACTTTGTGGTGAAAGAGGCGAGGGTATTAACTGGAACAATCCATGTTGGGCCATTGGAATCTCCTTCCTGTCCCGATATAGGGCTGGCTCTCTTCCACAAAGGGGGCTCTCGCAAGTTCGGGCAGATCTTCTATCCCTCCAGACTTTTCTTTATTTAAAAAATATACTTTATTCATAAAAAATCATATAGAATTGCTTCCAAAATACACAGGCAGGGGGCTGGAAGAACACAGCAAGCCAGGCAGCATCAGGAGGTGGAGAAGTCCACGTTTCGGGTGTAACCCTTTTCAGAACATGACTTCTCCACCTTATGATGCTGCCTGGCTTGCTGTGTTCTTCCAGCCTCCTGCCTGTCCATCATAGACTCACAGTGACAGCAATGTGTACCATCTCTGAGATGCACTGCAGGAACAATATTTCAGTGGGATAAGCTACCAAAGGAAACTGTCCCAGCCCATGCATTAAACACTCTCTGACCTATCTTTCGATGATTTCCTCCCATCTGGTTCAGCAGGTGGTGAACACACAAATGCTGCGGGAGGACAATGATTTTCCTGTGACACCAATTCAACCAAAGTGGTGGCTGACCGTTTCCTTCAATGGGCCTGATCTGGAAGGTTAGTTTCTGTGATCGAATGGATGGGACAATGGCTTTCTCACCAAAATGGGAATATCCATGTCCCATCGCGGCTGCACAAAACCTGCTCTCAACTCAAATCAACATCATCCCATAAAAGATATTTTGTTTCTTGTCTTAATGAGAAGGGATTTGCCTTCAAGAGCACAAAGGGTTTGGATGTTGTCTCTTGAGGTTTGCTGATGAAACCGTTGATGTGCAGGGCCAACTGCAGATAATGGCAGAGACACTCTCCAGTGGTGACTGTCAGCGTTACCAGTCGTGAAGACTTCATCCAAGAAACTGACGGTGATCTTGACCACGGTCTCACCACCGCCTGCAAATCACAATCGGCTTAACCAGACTCAAGAACTAAAGAGAAACCAAGAACATCTCACCGATATTACCATGAAGGTTGGTCACAGCAAAGGATCGACAGCGAGACCGCAAAAACACATTTCATATCTCTCTGTGCTGTAACTTTCTGCTGTCTTTCTCCATTGAAATAATATCCAGCTGCTTTATTCTTCCTACCAAAGTGTATAACCTCACACATTCTCACATTGTCTTTCATTTGCTAAGTTTTTGGCTACTCCCTTACCCCATCCATCTCCCTCTGTAAACTCTGTGAGTCAGCCTCAGCAGTTGCCTTCCCACAAATGTTTGTCCAATCTGTGGATGTGGCACTCCAAGTTCTCCAACGATGGCCTAACTACCTCACGTCTCCATCATAGCCTCCTTGCAATTGTATTCAATACCTTGACTAAGAAAGGTAAGGACCCAAATGCATAACCACAGCCCCATCAGTTCCAACCTTGAACACCCAGATTTCAATCATTTGCATTAACATATTGGACCTTGCAGGTATTCTGTGGTTCAAGTGGTAACATTGACTGAATATAGCTTAGACTGACACCAACACAACCAAAACAGGAGTTGCTTTATCCATAGATGGGTAGGTCTATCTGTTGGAGCCCCAGTGACCTCATGGGTAAGGCACTAACTTCCTAAACTGGAGATTGTGGGCTCAAGTCATATTTGGGGGTTTTGATTTTGTTGAAACCTTCACTGTGCAGCTGATCTCAATCCTGTGTGGTCACGTGACCATGGCAACAAAATCAGGCATTCTCAATTGCTCCTCAGCTGGAGAAATATGACCTGACAGAAAATTGGCCAAACTAAATTAAACAGCAAGTATCAGCTCCAGAGAACAGAGCAGCTAAGATCAAAGAGCTACAAAGATTCAAGAAGATTGTGAGAAGATTTGTAGCTCGGGTGCTCGTTTCTGTGGTTCTGTTCGCTGAGCTGGAAGTTTTTGTTGCAAACATTTCGTCCCCTGTCTAGGTGACATCCTCAGTGTTTGGGAGCCTCACGTGAAGCGCTTCTGTGGTGTTTCCTCCGGCATGTATAGTGGCCTGTCTCTGCCGCTTCCGGTTGTCAGTTTCAGCTGTCCGCTGTAGTGGCCGGTATATTGGGTCCAGGTCGATGTGTTTGTTGATGGAGTTTGTGGATGAGTGCCATGCTTCTAGGAATTCCCTGGCTGTTCTTTGTTTGGCTTGCCCTATAATGGTAGTGTTATCCCAGTCGAATTCATGTTGCTTGTCGTCTGCGTGTGTGGCTACTAGGGATAGCTGGTCGTGTCGTTTCGTGGCTAGTTGATGTTCGTGGATGCGGATCGTTAGCTGTCTTCCTGTTTGTCCTATATAATGTTTTGTGCGGTCCCTGCATGGGATTTTGTATACTACATTAGTTTTGCTCATGCTGGGTATTGGGTCCTTCGTTTTGGTGAGTTGTTGTCTGAGAGTGGCTGTTGGTTTGTGTGCTGTTATAAGTCCTAGTGGTCGCAGTAGTCTGGCTGTCATTTCAGAGATGTTCTTGATGTATGGTAGTGTGGCTAGTCCTTTGGGTTGCGGCATGTCCTCGTTCCGTTGTCTTTCCCTTGATCAACAGATGCCTAATCTTGTGCAAGATCATGTTGGATTCCACTGACCATCAACTGAATGCAGAGATGGGGATTTTTCCAAAATAGATTAGAAATAAAGGACAAGCCACAGAAATGCCCCAGATGGGACTTGAACCCACAATCTCTGACTTAGGAGGCCAGTGCCTTGTCCATTAGGCCACTGGGGCCCCACATATAGCAGTGCAATGGCAGCCTTTAAATACTGCACCCTGACCTCTCATAGTGTGTGTTTCTGTGTGTTGCACTCTCACTAATTGGTTCTTACCCCTTCCATCTCATGCTAAATTGTTGGCTGCTTGATAAATTGATCCCGCCTCCCATTTCTCCCCAAACGGACAGATGTGAAATCAACCAAACTCCAACTTTGCACATCTCAAGTCTGAGGAAAATGGAGCAGACAGGAAAATATCAAAGGGCTCAATGTTATTTTGTGCAGCACTTTCAAGATATTTGCAGTTACTGGGGAAGGTGGAAGTGGCGAAGTTGCAAAAAGCTGCATTGAGGACAAGCCAACAGGATCTATGTGGGCATTCGGCCCATTGTGGCTGTGCTGTCTCTTTCGGACAATTCACCCCAAGATCTCTCAAATCCTGGAATTATCTTGTATAAGTTTCTACGAAACAGCATTTGCCATAATCTCAACACAGGCACAATGATTTTTAACAGAGTATTTAAAATTCCAGTCAATTTGGATTGAGATGAAGTTGACATGGGATGAAAATCAGCCACTGCAAAGACCAGGCTTAAAAATGAAATCCCTGAAATCCCAGATTTCAGAGGCCAGTGCCATAGCCATTAGGCCACGAGGGCACTATATTGGCAGACCACTGGAAACAGTTGACCTCAAATGAGTGCGACAGCCAAGCACACTCCCAGATCTGTGACAACACACTGAGGGACGCACTAAAGGTTCAGGCAGCTGCTGCCAAGGTGTAACAGGGAAACAACACAGTCTCAGGTCTTTCTGACAAATTATCACATCGTTCTTTCAGTTCTCAGACCCTCTTGGTGCCTGACAATGAACAGAGATCATTTTCTGCCCAAGCACAAAATGCCTTTCTTTCCACAACTATACAGAAGATTTGAGAATTGTCAAAATTCCAGTGTTTTGTTGGTTCTTTTCTCTCTGCATAGACTGTACACAACTGATTTAGAACCTTTGTATGCATTTCCAAATGATGTTACAAACTGTTTCAATACTTTGTTAATAAAATCAAGTTGAAACGCAAATCAAATTTAGTCTCCCTTTGTCCCCATCACCAACAAGAATACTTGAGTAAAGTTGTGAGGAATTCATCAGACCAATGAGACTCCAGGAATTCTTCCAAGATGTCAGCAATGATCCCAATGAGCCAACCAACGAACGGGAACAGTCATCAGAGAGATCCATCGTGGAGCGACCAAAGAAGGAGTCGATTTGTATCCCTGAGGAGGGCCGCTGTCCTGGCCTTGAGATGTATGCTCAACCGTCAGGAGATGGGTGAATGCCAGATTTAAAAATCACACAACACCAGGTTATAGTCGAACATGTGGAAGCACTAGCTTTCGGAGCACTGCTCCTTCATCAGGTGGTTGTGGAGAATAAGATTGCAGGACACAGAATTTATAGCAAATGTTTACAGTGTGATGCAACTGAAATTGTATCTTGAGAAAGACCTGGATTGTTTGTTAAGTCTCTCATCTTTTAGAATGGCCAGGTTGGTTTTCGTTCTTTCATATGTAAGTTGCAAAACTTTTATTAAAAGTTACATTCTCAAGTGAACTTTAACAATTGGTGTCATGTCGGCCCAGATGATGTATTGAAGGTGTGAGCTCCCCTGTGTGAGGCTGTCTGTGCCACAATGGTCAGACTGATTCTAATCTAATAAACAGATTTACAGCATCTTACATGGATTCATACAGTTTTTGAGCAAAGTAAAATGTAATTCTGTAAGTACAAGTTCATCACACAAACTTATATGTGTGTGTGTGTGTATGTGTGTGTGTATATGTGAGTGTGTGTATCTGTGTGTGTGTATGTGTGTGTATGTGTGTGTATATGTGTATGTGTGTGTATATGTGTGTGGGTGTGTATGTGTGTGTGTATATGTGTGTGGGTGTGTATGTGTGTTTGTGTATGTGTCTGTGTGTATATGTGTGTATGTGCGTGTGTGTGTGTATGTGTGTGAGTATGTGTGTGTGTGTATGTGTGTGTGTATGTGTGTGTGTGTGTGTGTGTGTGTAGTTGAATGGGGTCACCTGTAATGTCCCAGTTGAGGCCATCTCCATTGTTACCAAACTTGGTGATCAGCCTCTGCTCGCCCACTTTTCATTGTTGCCTGTCCCGAAGTCCCCCTTGGAGGAAGGTCCGAGGTCGAATGTCCCAAATTGCTGAAGTGTTCTCTGACTGGGAGGGAACACTCCTGTCTGTTGACACTCATAACAGCCCCACCTCCCCACCCCATTTACACACACACACACACACACGCACGCGCACACACATGCACGCGCACACACACGCACGCGCACACACACGCACGCGCACACACACGCACACAAGCACATATATGTTTGTGGGGTGAATTTATATTTGCAGAACTACATTTTACTTTGCTCAAAAACTGCATGAACTACAGAGCTAAGGAGAGAGTTGTGGCAGCTTCCTGAATGAGGTGGCTCAGTGGTTAGCACTGCTGCCTCACAATACCAGGGTGCCAGGTTCTATTCCAGGGAAAATTAACAACCAGTGAAATTCACAACTAATCTTGGAGGAACCTGTTTGGGGGAGGTCACAGCACAGAAATAGACATGTGAATATTTTACGTGTGGCCTTACAGTAAGTCTGCAGTGGTGGGTAGAGTGGGTTCTTTCTTAATTATATGTTTAATTGAGCTATATCTCTTGATTAAACTTAAAACATAAGCCATAAGTATTAATTTCACCTGGAGCAGTGTTTGGTAGAGGAATAAGACAGTGCTATTTTCTGGATCTGTAGATTGAAAGAAACAAAAATGGCTTTAGTAGAGTGATATGCTCTTCTTGTCGGATGTGGGAGTTTTAGGGAGAGTTTACCGGTTACTGAGGATTATGTCTGCAATAAATGCTGTTGGTTGCGAATCCTATCAGATCGAATGGATTGGTTGGAGAGACAGTTAGAGACCATGAGGTATTCACAAAAGCAAGGGGATGTGATGGATGGCAGTTATAGGAAGGGGGGGAAAGTCTCAGATACAGTCACATAGATGGGTTAACGCCAGGAAAGGTAAGAGAGGTAGGCAGGTAATGCAGGATTCTTCTGTGGTTATCCCCATTTCTAACAAATATGCTGTGTTGGAAAATGTATGGGGTGATGGATTCTCAGGGGAACGTAGCACGAACAGCCAAGTGTCTGGTATTGAGACTGGCTCTAATGCAATGAGAGGTACGTCAGGTTCCAAGAGATCAATTGTGTTAGGGGACTCTCTAGTCCGAGGCACAGACAGATGCGTGTGCAGCCAGCAGCGATAAAGCAGAATGGTGTGTTGCCTCCCTGGTGCCAGGATCAAGGATATCTCACAAAGGGTGCAGAATGTTCTCACGGGGGAGAGGGGCCAGCAAGAAGTCAGTGTATACATTGGAACCAATGACATTGGAAGAGAAAAGGTTGAGATTCTGAAGGGAGATTACAGAGAGTTAGGTGGGAATTGAAAAAGGAGGTCCTTGAGAGTAGTAATATCTGGATTACTCCCGGTGCTACGAGCTAGTGAGGGCAGGAATAGGAGGATAGAGCAGATGAATGCATGGCTGAGGGACTGGTGTATGGGAGAAGGATTCACACTTTTGGATCATTGGAAGCTGTTTTGGGTTAGAAGTGACCTATACAAGAAGGACGGATTGCACCTAAATTGGAAGGGGACTAATATACTGACAGGGAGATTTGCTCAAGCTGCTCAGGAGGATTTAAACTAGTAACATGAGGGGGTGGGACCCAGGGAGATAGTGAGGAAAGAGATCAATCTGAGACTGGTACAGTTGAGAACAGAAGTGAGTCAAACAGTCAGGGCGGGCAGGGACAAAGCAGAGAATAAGGAAGGACTGATAAATTAAACTGCATATATTTCAATGCAAGAGGCCTAACAGGGAAGGCAGATGAACTCAGGGCATGGTTAGGAACATGGGACTGGGATATCATAGTAATTACAGAAACATGGCTCAGGGATGGACAGGGCTGGCAGCTTAATGTTCCAGGATACCAATGCTACAGGAAGGACAGAAAGGGAGGCAAGAGAGGAGGGGGAGTGGTGTTTTTATTGGGATTGTATTATAGATCCCATAACAGTCAGAGGGAAATTGAGAAACAAATTTGTTAGGCCATCTCAGTTATCTCTAAGCATAACAGGGTGATTATGGTAGGGGATTTTAACCTTCCAAACATACACTGGGATTACCAGTGTTAAGGGTTTAGATGGAGAGGAATTTGTTGAGGATGTACTAGAAAATTTCCTGATTCAGTATTGGATGTACCTACCCGAGAAGGTGCCAAACTTGACCTACTCTTGGGAAATAGGGCAGGGCAGGTGACTGAGGTGTCAGTGGGGGAGCACTTTGGGGTCAGCGACCGTAATTCTATTAGTTTTAAAGTTTCGATGGAAAAGGATAGATCAGATCTTTAAGTTGAAGTTCAAAATTGGAGAAAGGCTAATTTTAACGGTATTAGGCAGGAATTTTCAAAAGCTCACTGGGGCAGATGTTCGCGGTAAAGGGACGGCTAGAAAATGGGAAACCTTCAGAAATGAGATAACGAGAGTCCAGAGAAAGTATATTCCTGTCAGGGTGAAAGGAAAGGCTGGTAGGTATAGGGAATGCTGGATGACTAAAGAAATGGAGGGTTTGGTTAAGAAAAAGAAGGAAGCATGGGCTTTTGCCCGAAATGTTGATTTTCCTGCTCCTCGGATGCTGCCTGACCTGCAGTTCTTTTCCAACACCACTCTGACCTAAACTCCCTCAAATATCAGTAAGGTGGCCTTTGTGTGGAGCCACAGGAGATGGGGGGGGATACTAATTGAGTATTTTGCATCAGTGTTTACTGTGGAGAAGGACATGGAAGATAAAGACTGTAGGGAAATAGATGGTGACATCTTGAAAAATGTGCATATTACAGAGGCAGAAGCGCTGGATGTCTTGAAATGCTTGAAGTGGATAAATCCCCAGGACCTGATCAGGTGTACCCTAAAACTCTGTGGGAAGCTCGGGAAGTGATTGCTGGACCTCTTACTGAGATATTTGTGTCATCGATAATCACAGGTGAGGTATCAGAAGACTGGAGGTTAGCTAACGTGGTGCCACTGTTTAAGAAGGGTGGTAAGGACAAGCCAGGGAACTATAGACCAGTGAGCCTGACGTCGGTGGTGGGCAAGTTGTTGGAGGGAACCCTGAGGGACAGGATGTACATGCATTTGGAAAGGCAAGGACTGATTAGGGGTCGTTAACATTGCTTTGTGCGTGGGAAACTTGATTGAGTTTTGTGAAGAAGTAACAAAAAGGATTGATGAGGGCAGAGCAGCAGATGTGATCTATATGGACGTCAGTAAGGCATTCAACAAGGTTCCCCATGGGAAACTGAGGAGCAAGTTTGATCTCATGGAACACGGGGAGAACCAGCCATTTGGAGACAGAATTGGCTCAAAGGTGGTGGTGGAGGGTTGTTTCTCAGACTGGAGGCCTGCGACCAGTGGAGTGCCACAAGGATCGGTGCTGGGTCCACTACTTTTCACCATTTATAAAAATGATTTTGATGTGAGCATAAGAGGTATAGTTAGTAAGTTTGCTGATGACACCAGGATTGGAGGTGTCGTGGACAGCAAAGAGGTTACCTCGGATTACAATAGGATCTTGATCAGATGGACCAATGGGCTGAGAAGTGGCAGATGGAGTTTAATTTAGATAAGTATGAGGTGCTGTATTTTGTTAATGCAAATGTGATCAGGACTTATACACTTAATGGTCAGGTCCCAGGGAGTGTTGCTGAACAAAGAGACCTTAGAGTTCATAGCTCCTTGAAAGTAGAGTCGCAGATCGATAGGATAGCAAAGAAGGCGTTTGGTATAATTTCCTTTATTCTAAATTAGTTGTGTACAGTCTCTGCAGAGAGATAAGAACCAACAAAACATTGGAATGTTGACATTTCTCAAAGCTTCTGTACAGTTGTGAACAAAAAGGCATTTTCTACTTGGGCAGGAACCGATCACTGCTCATTGTCAGGCACCAAGATGGTCTGAGAATTGAAAGAACGATGTGATAATTTGTCAGAAAGATCTGAGACTGTGTTGTTTCTCTGTTACACCTTGGCAGCAGCTGCCCGAAACTTGAGTGTATCCCTCAACATGTCATCTGAGATGTTAGAACATGCTGGGCTGTAACACTCGCTCGATGCCAAGCCTTTACACTGGCAAATGGCTATGTGTGCCCTAGTAGCATATTGGGTCAACCACTGTCCTCCTAAGTGTGGGATTGTGGGTTTAATTTCCCTCTGGGCTGCTTACGTTTTTAGCTTGGTCTTTGTAGCTGACTTTTGTCCCATGCCAACTTCATCACGATCCAAATTGACTGCATTTTTCAAACTACTCTGTTCAAAATCACTGTGCCTGTGTTGAGATTATGGCAAATGCTGTTTAGTAGAAACTTGCACAAGGTAATTCCAGGATGTGGGAGATCTTGGGGTGAATTGTCTGAAAGAGACAGCACAGCCACAATGGGCTGAATGCCTGCTATGATTCTGTTGATTTGTCCTCAATGCAGCTTTTTGCAACATCTCCACTTCCTCCTTCCCCACTAACTGCAAATATCTTGAAAGTGGTGCGCAAAATAACATTGAGCCCTTTGCTATTTTCCTGTCTGCTCCATTTTCCTCAGACTTGAGTTGTGCAACATTGGAGTTTGGTGGATTTCTTGTCTATCCGTTTGGGGACAAATGGGAGGTGAGATTGATTTATCAAGCAGCCAATTTTTTAGCATGAGATGGAAGGGGTAAAAAACAATTAGTGAGAGTATAAAACTGAGAAAAACACGATATGAGCCATCAGGGTGTAGCATGTAAACGCTGCCAGTTTATCTGTAAACGTGTAGCCCCACGTCTGCAGGAATCTGCAGGATTGGGGCGAAATTGTCTGAAAGAGACAGCACAGTCACAATGGCTGAAAACCTGCTGAGATTCTCCTGGGGATGGCATGGTGGCTCAGTGGGTAGCACTGCTGCCTCACAGTGTCAGGGACCTGGCTTTGATTCCTCCCCTGGGTAACTGTTAGTGTACAGTTTCCAAGTTGGCTCCGTGGTTAGCCCTGCTGCCTCATAGCACCAGGGACCGAGGTTCAATTCCAGCCTCTGGTGACAGTTTGTGTGGGTTTTGCACTTTCTCCCCGTGTCTGTGTGGGTTTCCTCCAGGTGCTCCCGTTTCTCCCCACAAGTAAATTAGCCATGCAAAATTGCCCAGACTGTTCAGGGATGTGAAGGTTGGGTGCATTTGGCAGGAGGACATGTCGGGGAGTGAGTCTGGGTGGACTTGTTGGGCCAAATGGCCTGTTTCCACACTGTATGGATTCTATGAGAAAGACATTTGGACAGGTACATGACAGGAAATGCTTGTGTGGATGTGGACCAAGTGCAGGCAGGTGCAATTAGTTTTAAAGTTAACGGCTCCATGACAGTGCCCCTTCGCTTTGGGAGAGGAGTACGCCAAGGCTGCCCCCTGTGCGGCCAGCTGGATTCCCTGTGCGTGGAGCCTTTCCTGTGCCTCTTGTGGAGGAGGTTGTCGGGGCAGGTTCTGTGCATTTGCACATTCTCTCGGGGTCTCCATGGGGTACTCCGGGTGTTCTGGTTTCCTCCCACAGCCCAAAGATGTGCAGGTTCGGTGGATTGGTTTTGGGGAATGCAGGGTGAGAGGATAGGGGTTGGGCCTGGCTGGGATGCTCTTCAGAGGCTGAGTGTGGCCTTGCTGGGGTGAATGGCTTGGCCCCCTCACTCTAGGACATTTATGAACAAGTTTGGAGCAGATGGTCAGAGCTCTGCTGCAGATCCCAGTCAAGGCTTTGCTAAGGGACTGGCATCCAGGTGTGTGTTCATAGCCTTCATTTCCCTGATCTTCCAGAATGTTCTGTAGCTTTGGCCAAAGGGGTCATGAGCTGGGTTCACATCATCTAATGGGGTCACATTGCTAGGAGCTAGACAACGGATTTACTCAGACTGACACTTCCAGTCATCGAGTCATAGAGATGTACAGCACAGAAACACACCCTCGGTCCAACCCGTCCATGCCGAACAGATATCCCAACCAAATCTAGTCCCAGCACCCGGCCTATCCACCTCCAAACCTTTCTGATTCATATACCCATCCAGATGCCTTTTAAATGATGTAATTGTACCAACCTCCACCACTTCCTCTGGCAGCTCATTCCACACACACACCACCCTCTGCCTGAAAAGGTTGCCCGTTAGGTCTCTTTCATATCTTTTCCCTCTCACCCAAAACCTAAGCCCTCTAGTTCTGGACTCCCCCACCCCAGGGAAAAGACCTTGGCTGTTTACCCTATTCATGCTCCTCATGATTTTATAAACCTCTGTAAGGTCACCCCTCAGCCTCCGATGCTTGGATCCTATCCTTAGAGGAACTGGTATCAGCTTCCACCGCTGTGACTCTGTGTTCAACACACAAGGAGCGGTCAGGGTGCAGTATTTAAAGGCTCCTATTTTGGTTCTGACTGTGCAGCCCCCGTGGCCTAGTAGATAAGGTATTGGCCTCCTAAGCCAGGGATTGTGGGTTCAAGTCCCATCTGGGGTGTCTGGCTCTTCCTTGTGTGTTGTTAATCTTCAATGCACTTTGCAAACATCCCCATGTCTGCATGCAGTTGATGGAATGTGGTGTCCCATGTGACCTTACAAAAGTCTTTTGGGGATCTGCAGGATTAAGGCTGAATTCCCTGAAAGAGACAGCACAGTCACAGTGGCTGAAAACCTGCTGAGATTCTCCTGGGGATGGCATGGTGGCTCAGTGGGTAGCACTGCTGCCTCACAGCGTCAGGGACCTGGCTTTGATTCATCCCTTGGGTGTCTGTTTGTGTTGAGTTTGCACATTCTCTCCATGGGGTACTCCAGGTGCTTTGGTTCCCTCCCACAGCCCAAAGATGTGCAGGTTCGGTGGATTGGCTTTGGGGAATGCAGGGTGAGAGGATAGGGGTTGGGCCTGGGTGGGATGCTCTTCAGAGGGTCAGTGTGGATGTGATGGTCTGAATGGCTTCCTCCCACCCCACTCTAGGGCTTCTCTGAACAAGTTTGGAGCAGATGGTCTAAGGCCCAGTCAAGACTTCGTGAAGGGACTGGCATCCAGGTGTGTGTCCCTATGCTCCTTTTCCCTGATCTTCCCCAATGTTCAAATCAACATCATCCCATTAAAGATATTTTGTTTCTTGTCTTAATGAGAAGGGATTTGCCTTCAAGAGCACAAAGGTTTTGGATGTTGTCTCTTGAGGTTTGCTGATGAAACCGTTGATGTGCCGGGCCAACTGCAGATAATGACAGAGACACTCTCCAGTGGTGACTGTCAGTGTTACCAGTCGTGAAGACTTCATCCAAGAAACTGACGGTGACGTTGACCACGGTCTCACCACGGCCTGCAAATCACAATCGGCTTAACCAGACTCAAGAACTAAAGAGAAACCAAGAACATCTCACCGATATTACCATGAAGGTTGGTCACAGCAAAGGATCAACAGCGAGACCGCAAAATCACATTTCATATCTCTCTGTGCTGTAACTTTCTGCTGTCTTTCTCCATTGAAATAATATCCAGCTGCTTTATTCTTCCTACCAAAGTGTATCACCTCACACATTCCCACATTGTCTTTCATTTGCTAAGTTTTTGGTCAATCCCTTACCCCATCCTTCTCCCTCTGTAAACTCTGTGAGTCAGCCTCAGCAGTTGCCTTCCCACAAATGTTTGTCCAATCTGTGGATGTGGCACTCCAACTACTCCAACGATGGCCTAACTACCTCACGTCTCCATCATAGCCTCCTTGCAATTGTATTCAATACCTTGACTAAGAAAGGTAAGGACCCAAATGCATAACCACAGCCCCATCAGTTCCAACCTTGAACACCCAGATTTCAATCATTTCTATTGACATATTGGACCTTATCATAAATACCAAACATGCAGGTAATCTGTGGTTCAAGTGGTAACATTGACTGAATATAACTCAGACTGACACCAACACAACCAAAACAGGAGTTGCTTTGTCCATAGATGGGTAGGTCTATCTGTTGGAGGCCCAGTGACCTCATGGGTAAGGCACTAACTTCCTAAACTGGAGATTGTTGGCTCAAGTCTTATTTGGGGTTTTGATTTTGTTGAAACCTTCACTGTGCAGCTGATCTCAATGCTGTGTGGTCACGTGACCATGGCAACAAAATCAGGAATTCTCAATTGATCCTCAGCTGGAGAAATTTGACCTGACAGAAAATTGGCCAAACTGAATTAAACAGCAGCTGTCAGCTCCAGGGAACAGTGCAGCTCAGATCAAAGAGTTACAAAGGTTCAAGAAGAACCAGTTCCAACCAGACTGAGGGTTGTATATTAGCGAAGTGTCAGCCTGAGACAATCCACTTTATAGCTCCTGGCATGACAACAGTGAAGGGTATTGGTGTGACCTCATTGGATGATGTGAACCCAGCTCATGATCATACTGGCCAAAGCCACAGAAGATTCTGGAAGATCGGGGAAAAGTAGGGTAGTGTGGGATGTTGGAAAAATAGTGTTACTTCTGCCATTCTAATTACTTATACAAAGTAAATGAACTCACACCAGTGTGTAATTCTTATAGCCAAGAGCTGAGTCAACAAGAATGGAAACAATGTGGAGGAAATACATAATTGTTTTTGTATTAGACTAAAATTGTATGCAAGAATGAAACGTGACTGCAAAACAATGGTAGATATTACAGGCGAATAGATAAGATGCTGTGAGGGGAAGGAGTTAAGCTCGATATGCCTGTACAAACAGTAGGTATAAACATCTGTTTCCCACTTTTACAGAAACACAGGAACTAACCCCAAATAAAAGGGTCATAAGGATCAGTATGGTAGGGGAAGGTACAGATGGAGGGAGTAGATAATGGTGAAGAAAGAATATGCCTAACAATGACCTACTGAGGGATGAGGTCAAACGGCCTTGTGAGGCCAGAATTAAGCATTTTGTCACAGACAAGGCTGGATAAGGCAAGAGATAAACAGGAGTAATGGGTGCGGGTCTTAGGGAAGTGGAAGATGTAAACAGGGGAGGAGCAATGAAAAAAAACAGAAACCAAATTATATAAATATTGTGTATTAATTAAATTTGGTGTGTGTAGGGCCCTTGCCTTGTAGACGCTGGACATCACACCCTCTTGCAAGAGTAAAATAAAGGACACTACTGATTCAGATTTTGTCTCGGACTGCAATTATTGAAGTGTGTGAGCTTTGTTTCTCACAGTAGGGACACACACCTGGATGCCAGTCCCTTCGCGAAGCCTTGACTGGGCCTTGCCGTGGAGCTCTGACCATCTGCTCCAAACTTGTTCAGAGAAGCCCGAGAGTGGGGTGGGCGGAAGCCATTCAGCCCATCACATCCACACTGACCCTCTGAAGAGCATTCTACCCTGGCCCAACCCCTATCCTCTCACCCTGCATTCCCCAAAGCCAATCCACCGAACCTGCACATCTTTGGGCTGTGGGAGGAAACCAAAGCACCTGGAGTACCCCATGGAGAGAATGTGCAAACTCGACACAAACAGACACCCAAGGGAGGAATCAAAGCCAGGTCCCTGACACTGTGAGGCAGCAGTGCTACCCACTGAGCCACTATGTCATCCCCAGGAGAATCTCAGCAGGTTTTCAGCTATTGTGACCGTGCTGTCTCTTTCAGACAACTCACCTCAATCCTGCAAACCTTGTGCAAGAACATGTTGGGCACCACTTCCCATCAACTGAATGCACACACGGATTAGATTAGATTAGAAATAAAGTTGACAAAGGGCAAGTGACTGACACCCAAGATGGGACTTGAACCCACAATCCCGTGCTTAGAAAGCCAGTGCCATATCCAGTAGGTCACTGGGGCCACACACGATGTTTAAGCACCTTGAAGATATTTGCAGTTAGTGGGGAAGGAGTAAGTGGAGATGTTTTTATTTATTTATTTTTGAGTGCAAGAGCAGCTGAGTTTAAATGAACCCGGAAGGCTACAGCTAAGGTGAGACACTTTGTTTTAAAATTACTGACCGGTAGCGGGCAGCGGTGGTTTTTTTTCTCTCTTCACAGAAAGAGCGGGAGAAGCAGGGAGAAGTGACGACGACCTGAGGGGCAGCCGGAAGCTGGTGTAGCGCAAGCTTCCCTGGGTAGGTTTTTTATTCCTATAAAAGCGCGCAGGAGAGGAACCCGAGGCACTACAGAGGTAGTGCCTCCCACCCTCCCTCCTCCTCTAACCTAATAATAAGACCCGTTGTGGTAAGTAGGTAAGTGCTGCATTTTGCTTGTTCTATCCTTTAGACCTAGTTTTTTTTTAAAAAAGGTTAATTTTAGAGGGATGGCAGTGAAGGCAGTGCAATGTTATTCTTGCAACATGTTTGAGGTGAGGGATGCCATGGCCGTCCCTGCTGATTACACTTGCAGGAAGTGCACCCATCGCCAGCTCCTCCAACACCGTGTTCGGGAACTGGAGCTGGAGTTGGATGAACTTCGGAACATTCGGGAGGCAGAGGGGGTCATAGATCGGAGCTTTAGGGAAGTAGTAACTCCAAAGATGGCAGACAGATGGGTGACAGTGAGGGGGACTGGGAGGAAGCAGCCAGTGCAGGGACCCCCTGCGGCCGTTCCTCTCAAGAGCAAGTATACCGTTTTGGATACATGTGGGGGGGACGACTTACCAGGGGCAAGTAACGGGGCTCAGGCCTCTGGCACGGAGCCTGTCCCTGTTGCTCAGAAGGGAAGGGTGGAGAAGAGCAGAGCAATAGTTATTGGGGACTCGATAGTTCAGGGCACAGATAGGCGGTTCTGTGGGGCCGAGAGAGACTCACGTTTGGTATGTTGCCTCCCAGGTGCAAGAGTACGTGACGTATCTGATCGTGTTTTCCGGGTCCTTAAGGGGGAGGGGGAGCAGCCCGAAGTCGTGGTCCACATTGGCACCAACGACGTAGGTAGGAGGAGGGCTGACGATGTTAGACAGGCTTTCAGGGAGCGAGGTTGGAAGCTCAGAGATAGAACAAACAGAGTTGTTGTCTCTGGTTTGTTACCCGTGCCACGTGATAGAGGGTCGAGGAATAGGGAGAGAGAACAGTTAAATGTGTGGCTACAGGGATGGTGCAGGAGGGAGGGATTCTGGTATTTGGATAACTGGGGTTCTTTCTGGGGAAGGTGGGACCTCTATAAACGGGATGGTCTACACCTGAACCTGAGGGGCACCAGTATCCTTGGGGGGAGGTTTGCTAGTGCTCTTGGGGGGGGGGGTTTAAACTAACTCTGCAGGGACATGGGAACCTAGACTGTAGCTTTAGGGTGCAGGACCTGGAGTGTAGGGAGGTTAGGAACATGGCATCAATCTCAAAGGAGGGTGCCTGTAAACAGGAAAGTGGCTTGAAGTGTGTATACTTCAATGCAAGAGGTATACGAAATAAGGTAGGTGAACTTGCAGCGTGGGTTGGTACCTGGGATTTCGATGTTGTGGCTATTACGGAGACATGGGTAGAACAGGGACAGGATTGGGTGTTGCAGGTTCCAGGGTTTAAATGTTTTAGTAGGGTCAGAGGTGGGGGTAAAAGAGGGGGAGGTGTGGCATTGCTTGTCAAAGATAGTATTACAGCGGTGGAAAGGACAATGGATGAAGACTCGCCATCGCTATATCCCGCTGTAACCTGACACATCCTTCCTCACTGTCAACAACTCCACCGACTTTCGTATCATCTGCAAACTTGCTCACCCAACCTTCTAGCCCCTCCTCCAGGTCATTTATAAAAATGAGAAACAGCAATGGTCCCAAAACAGATCTTTGCAGAACACCGCTAGTAACTGCACTCCAAGATGAACCTTTACCATCGACTACTACCCTCTGTCTTCTTCCAGCCAGCCAATTCCTAATCCAAACCTCCAACTCACCCTCAATGCCATTTCTCCGTATTTTTTGCAGTAGCCTACCATGGGGAACCTTATCAAACGCCTTACTAAAATCCATATACACCACATCTACCACTTTACCCTCGTCTACCTCCTTAGTCACCTTCTCAAAGAATTCAATAAGGTTTGTGAGGCACCACCTGCCCTTCACAAAACCAGGCTGACTATCCTTGATCACATTATTCCTATCCAGATGTGCATAAATCCTATCCCTTACAATTCTCTCTAAGACTTTGCCTACAACAGAAGTGAGACTCACCGGCCTATAGTTACTAGGGTTATCCCTACTCCCCTTCTTGAACAAGGGAACCACATTCGCTATGTGCAAACTCGACACAAACAGACACCCAAGGGAGGAATCAAAGCCAGGTCCCTGACACTGTGAGGCAGCAGTGCTACCCACTGAGCCACCATACCATCCCCAGGAGAATCTCAGCAGGTTTTCAGCCATTGTGACTGTGCTGTCTCTTTCAGTCGATTCACCCCGATATCCTGCATATCCTCAAAATTCTGTATTTTTCTGACACAAGGTCCCACCAACCCAACACAGACCTGGGGACTTTTCCAGAGGAGATGAGAAATCGACTTCACCTCGGACGAAGATCAGCCATGAAGACAAGGGTTAAAAGTCAAACACCCCAGATGGGACTTGAACCCACAATCCCTGGCTTAGGAGGCCAGTGCCTTATCCATTAGGCCACTGGGGCCACATGTGTCATGCTAAAATGGCAGCTTTTACGTTTTTGTTTTGCAAGAACACACTGACTGTGGCTCAGCCAGCACAGAGTCAGTGCCCTGAACTGAGGGATTCTAAATCTCCTGGTTGTATATGGTTTTTCCTTTACCCCCACACTGCTGCCTAACTGCGGTAGTGCTGATATTTTCCCCAGCCCCCATGTTGTGTGTGTGCAGGTGTGAGACACAGTGAAAGACAACAGATGTACAAATCTTTATTCAATTCCCACCACCAGGAAGAAAGGAAACACCCGAGTGGCCAGTGACAAGCATCAAAGGGCAATGCTGCGTGATCAAACAGTGAGGGGGAGGGCACTCTCTGAACAGCTCAAGGATGTTGGTAGACACTGCGTGCTCCTTCTCCAGGGACACCCGGGCTCGAACGTAACCGCGGAAGAGGGTCAGGCAATCGGCCCTAACAACCAGTTTGGCCAGGCCCAGGAGCAGACCCACGAGGAGATCCTCTGACCAACCCCCCCCCCCCCGCCCTCCCTCGGCACTGGGTGCCCAATGATGGGGAGTGTGGGGCTGAAGTCCAACCAGAAATGGAGGAGAAGGTTTCCCAGAAAGCTAAAAAGGGAGTGCAAGCACCCTGTTCCATGGACTCCACAGCACCACAGAATAAGCAGTTGGGCTGGGAGTCCGTGAACCACCGCAATCTGCGGACAGCCGCGTGCAATACCCTCCACCCCAGATCCCCGTGAGAAAGGGGAGGACTCCCATGTAGAGAGCCCTTCACTGGGGATGGTCCCCACCGCCCGGTGGTAAATGGGCACGCCAGGGTGTGTCCGGGAGGTGGATGAGGGTGTGCAGCAGCAGTCTGTACAGGGCCCTCTGTGATACACCCCTGAAAGGGACAAAACTAAAACTCCAGAGACAGCTCAGGTTGTGGGGCACAGGCTCCCGCAGGAAGTACAGGACCCTGGGGCCAATGTGAAATTCCGTCCGGGCAGGAGTGAGCACAGACGGGATCCCACCGCACACCTGAGCATCCTCCAACTGGGGCACTACATTGGGTCCGAGCACCGTCGTTTTAAGGCGTCGGATGGCGGTGGCCACGTACCGGACATCTACGGCTGCCCTGGTCGCTATGTCCTGCAGCAGCGTCCAGCCCAGGCCCCCACCACCCAGCACGTCCCCGACCCTGGTCACCCTCGCAGCCACGGCCCTCCCCTCCAACAGCCACTCGAACCCGCCAGTACGGAGGTGCGGATTCCTGAGCAACGGCTCCCTGACGACAGCCGCTACTCCAGTCGGAGGGTAGGCGTGATGCGATTCGACCATGTTCCAGACAGTGAGCAGGTCCTGGTAAAAGACAGACAGTGTCCTGAGAGTGACCTCCAAACCATCACGGTCGCTGAACAGGAGCTGCGTGTCGTAGTTGAGGTTACCAAATCCCGGATTTACCTTATGCAAGTTTCTATGTCACATCATTTGCCATAATCTCACTGTAGGCACAGTGATTTTTAACAGAGTACTGTCGATGTAAAATTCAGTCAGCATGGATTGAGATGAAGTTGACATGGAATGAAAATCAGCAACAAAGCCCAGGCACCCGAGCTGGGCCTGAACCAACACTTACCAGCTTAGGGAAGCCAGTGCCTTATCCATTAGACCCCGAGCGCTCCCACCTTGGACACTCTGTGGAAAGTGTTGACCTCAAACGAGTGCTACAGCTGAGCAGGTTCCAAGATGGAGGATTACATGTTGAGGGACACACTAAAGTATGGAGCAGCTGCTGTCAAGGTGTAACAGTTAAAGAAACAGTCCAAAGATGTGCAGGGTCAGGTGAATTGGCCATACTAAATTGCCCGTAGTGTTAGATAAGGGGTAAATGTAGGAGTATGGGTGGGTTTCGCTTCGGCGGGTCGGTGTGGACTTGTTGGGTCGAAGGGCCTGTTTCCACACTGTAATCTAATCTAATCTAATCTAATCTAACACTGTCTAAGGCCTTTCTGACCAGTTGTGACATCGTTCCTTCATTTCTCAGACCCTCTTGGTGCCTCAGAATGAAGAGAAATCGTTTCCTGCCTCAGTAGAAAGATCTGCCCGAACTTGCGAGCCCCCCCTTTGTGGAAGAGAGCCAGCCCTATATCGGGACAGGAAGGAGATTCCAATGGCCCAACATGGATTGTTCCAGTTAATACCCTTTCTCAGATGGATAGAGCTGGAGAGCCAGTAAACATTGTGGGAATTTGGGAAATGCTGACAATCTGTTTTAATATTTTGTTAATAAAATCAAGTTGAACCGCAAACCAAATTTTGTCCCCCTTTGTCTGCATCACCAACAAGAATACTGAAGGAAAGTTGAGTTTAATTACATTGTGTTACTAATGTTTATCTGGTCGATCAGCGGAAATTAAAAGCCATGTCACACAACAGGCAGAGACAGTCTTTAGCTGAGTAGAAGTTCAGCAGAGAGAAACAGACTTACTTTGTGATATAATAGGTAATTCCTGTCCCATTGACCTATTAACTGCAGGGAACTTTCAGATACGTGGTATCTTTAGAGCAATTAAATATCCTCCCAAGATATATGCTTTCACTCTCAATTGAAGATGTTATAACTTCAATGGCTAAGAGTATTAACCAATAAATCAATGCCAAGCCAGTTGAAGTATTACACTTGGCACATCATCATCGCTGTAATTGCAGAATGCAGGATAACCTATTCCGTCTTCTAACCTACTGACAGCCTACTTTTCAGAAGTCTCCTTACATTACTCTGAAAACAAATTGAAATAAACCAATAAAACCAAATATGCACAAATTAAAATGTCACAGTCATTTAAAAAGGCTCTGTAACAAAAGTCAAAATCTCCCAAGAAAGCTTACACTTACAGAGACTCAGAGTTGTACAGATCCTTCGCTCCAACTCGTCCATGCCAACCAGATATCCGAAAGTCATCTAGTCCCACAAACCAGCATTTGGTCCATATCCCTCTGAAGCCTTCTTATTCATGTCCCCATCCAGCTGCCTTTTAAATGTTACAGAGTCTTAGAGTTGTACAGCACGGAAACAGACCCTTTGGTCCAACCCGTCTATGCCGACCTGATATCCTGAATTAATCTAGTCCGACTTGCCAGCATTTGGCCCATATCCCTCTAAACCCACCCTGTTCATATACCCCCATCCAGATGCGTTTTAAATGTTTTGGAGGAGCCGGGGTTAGACTGGGGTGGACAAAGTTAAAAATCACACAACACCAGGTTATAGCCCAGTGGGTTTATTTGGAAGCACTAGCTTTCGAAGTGATGCTCCCTCACTGGGTGGTTGTCTTCACCTGATGAAGAAGCAGCGCTCTGAAAGCTAGTGCTTCCAAATAAACCTGTGGGACTATAACCTGGTGTTGTGTGACTTTTAACTTCTAAATGTTGTTATTGTACCAGCCTCCACCACTTCCTCTGGCAGCATGTTCCATATGAGCACCACCCTCTGCATGAAAAAGTTGCCCCTTAGGTTCCTTTTAAATTATTATTCCTCTCACCGTAAACCTATGCCCTCTGTTTTTGTACTCCCCCACCCTGGGGAAAAGACCGAAGCTATTCACCCTATCCATGTCCCTCATGATTTTATAAACCTCTGTAAGGTCACCCTTCAGCCTCCGACGCTCCAGAGAAAATAGCCTCAGTCTATTCATCCTCTCCCGATAGCACAAACCCTGTAACCCTTGCAACACCCTTGTAAATCTTTTCTGAATGCTTGCAAGTTTTACAACAGGGAAACCAGAATTGAACGCAGTATTCCAAAAGGTGGCCTAACCAATGTCCTGTACAGCCACAACCCAACATCCCAATTCCTACACTCAATGCACTGCCTAATAAAGGCAAGTGAATCAAATGCCTTCTTCACGATGCTATCTGCCTGCACCTCCTTCTCTTCCTAATCTGTGTGGGTGTGAGTTACAATCATCTTTTTGCATTCTGATATGAATAGATTCACTCTTTTGTTAATTCAACATATCCTGGTTTAATTGGCTACTTTTAAACACCAATTCAATTGGTTTGGGAGGAAGACATCCACAAGAAAGGCTCCCTTATTAAATTAACCTGTTAGTGACCAACCAAGGATTCAGGTAAATGCAGAAAGGAAACCATTTCATCCCTGCTCACCTGGGAGCTTAACAATTTGGGGTATCTGTCTGGAACTGTAATAACGTGGGGAACAATTCTCACACCAGCCTCTCTTTGTAAGTGCTCCATGTATTTACGAAACAATGCCCTTCACCAGCACATCTCAGTGATATATTTAACATTCCATTCACATTAATCACTCCAAGGGCATGGTCTACATTAAGAATATAAACAGTAAGTGTTGAAACTCTCAGGTTCAGAAGCATCTGCTGAAAAAAGAAATTAATATTGCAAATTGATAATTGTGTTTCTCTCCACCGATGCTACCTGACCTGCATTTCAATATTTCCTGATTTTATTGCGGATTTCCAGCACTTGTGGTATTTAACTTTTGTATAATTTTTTTACGTAAGGAAAATGGAGACTTGAAAACATTGAATGGGACTTTTGCTCATTAACCTCTTGGGAATTGTCTGCTATTGAATGATTTAATTAAGACTTTAGACAAGGTGCAATCATGACAAAGTCTGTGGGATTGTACTTATCATAGATCAAGGAACAGCTCATCAAATAAGGCAATCCTCTGAAACATATGAATTCTCACCTCACGTTTGGGGAGAAAGGTATAAAAGATAAGTATTAGATGGGGTGAGATCTGATCAACGTCCGAAAAACTTTGATCTTAAAACTGCAATTCTACAGTGAAAGTGAAATATTGTGAAATGTATGGTTAATTGTCCATGATATTTGTTCCTCCTTATCTAATTTGCATAAGTATGTGTAGAGTAATTTATAAACATATATTTAAGAACCATTGTCATGCATTATTTTGTTAATTTTATAATTTGCCATGACTTTCTCTTCACCTTATTCAAGGAGAGTGTTTATTACAGTGAGTGATACCACACAGTATTTCAACTGCACTGAATTGGTTTTGAAAGATAACTCAATAAATGCAGGTTGATGCTGTAGCTGTTACCTGTCGGTATATTTCGTTGACCTGTTCAGACGTGTTATGATGTTAAGTCTTAGGCAGAAAGAGGAAGAAGGTATAAGTAAGGTTCAAGAAACTGAAGACAGACAGAGCCCTGGAGATAACAGGAATGAACTCAAACTAGGAAATAGAGAATTTGAAGGGACCATGCAATGTTTATGGAAAACAGGATTAAGGAACCTCCAAGGCATTTTACAGAGGGATAACAAGCCAAAGGTGGCCAGGGAAAGGGTATATCTTCTCAAGAGCAAAGGAGGGAATTTACACATGGAGCCGGAGGAAGTGGGTGAGGTTCTTAATGAATAAACTGCATTGGTATTTCCAAAGGATTCTGGGTAGTCCAAGATGGAGGACAGGAAAAAGTTGTGACTGTAAGAGCTGCCCCTTTTTTGAGGCATTTTAGGTGTTGGGGGTGATTTCCTCAAATTCCAGGAGCAGCAATTACTGTTTTATTATGCAACTTTGGAGAAAAACAACTCAAAACAACGGCACCTTTAAAAGGAAGAAAGGCAGACAAAGAAAGTGAGTACGTGGTCAGGAGGGCGGGAGGGAAGAAACCTAGACTGCTCAGTGATATGGATAGGAAGGGTCGAGAGGGATATGGGCCCAGTGCTGGCAAATGGGACGAGATTAGATTAGGATATGTGGTCAGCATGGACGGGTTGGACCGAAGGGTCTGTTTCCATGCTATACATCTCTATGACTCTATGACATGGTGTATGTGTAATGGTCCATGTGTAATGGTTTCCTGAATGTGGTTCCTGTGAAGTGCCTTGTGCCATGAAAAGGGATCACGACATGCAGGCTGTAGTTGGGTTGAAGTGTTATGGAGAGCAGGCAGGAAAGTGGAGTTGAGGCCGAGATGAGATCAGCCATGATCGTGTGGAATGACAAAGCAGGATCGAGGAGCTGAATTGCCTCATTTTTAAGATCTTCGGAATACAACCAAAGACAGAGCTATCAATTGCCGTGGGTGGCTAACATGGTATCTCACCTCAGATGCATCATGAACAGGGTGTCCATGTTCAAAGCCAGGGGTTGTGGGTTCATATCCCATTTGGGCTGTTATGTTTTTAACCATGAACTCTGATCAGCAGCCTGTGTCTGTTTGATCTCAATTCCAGTTAATAAGGGGAGATGGTGGTGCAGTGCTAGACCTGGAGTAGGAATCCAGAACACCAAGTTCATGGTGTGGGGGACATGGACTGTAATCCCACCATACAAGGTGGTGAATTCTCAGCTGAGGAGGAGGTTTGTCTGATGGTAACCATATATTGCTATTGAGGTTTGTTAGGAAGCTAACTGGTTCCATATTCTCCTTTCAGGAAGAAAACCTGGTGAGACTACAGACCCACAGCAGTGTGGTTGACTCACCCTCTGAGCAATAAACGCTGGCCTAGTCAGAAACATATCGCATTCCTTCCCTGTAGCTCAGTCACAATCCTGGAACACCCTCCATTGATTCATTGTAGGTTTACCTCCAACAAATGGTCAAAAATCACACGACACCAGGTTATAGTCCAATGGGTCTATTTGAAAACACGAGCTTTCGGAGGATTGCTCCTTCATCAGGTGTAATGAGAGAGGAGGCATCAGACACAGAATGTATAAGTAAAATATCAAAGGGTCAGACAAGTGATGCGAATGTATTGAACAAATCCAAAATGGCCGACTCCCTCCTGTTAAATCTTCAATCAGTTCGAAAGGAGATACAGGCAGCACATGGATTGCAGTGGTTCAAAAAGATAGCTCCCCATCACCTTTCAGGGGAAACTAGGGAGAGGCAATAAATGTTGATCTAGCCAGCAATGTTCACGCCCTGGAAATGAATAAAAACAATCCCACAATGGAATAAACCGCCAGGGGAAAGGTCATAGTGTAATGACTTGAAAACATCAAGCCCCAACTTTGGATGGTTTCTATTGTTATGTTTTACATTATCATCCAAAACGCACCAGTCATTGACATAAAGGTTATGGTTTGGAGGAGCCGGTGTTAGACTGGGGCGGACAATGTTACAAAGCACACAACACCAGGTTATAGTCCAACAGGTTTATTGGGAAACACTAGCCTTCGAAGCGCTGCTTCTTCATCAGGTGGTTGTGGAGCAGGATCGTAAGACACGGAAGTTTTAGCAACAGGATTGCAGTGTCATGGCATGTAATATTAAACAAATTTAGCTGAAGGCTTTCATCTTTTAGAATGATCATGTTAGTCTCAGTTCCTTGTTGTGTACATCCCAGACCTTTGTTAAAGTTACATTCTCAAGAGAGTTTTAACAAACTGTGCCATCTCAGCTCAGATAATGCATTGAAGATGTGAGGTTAAAATCTGTCTGTGTCCCAGTGTTAGGTCAGACTGATTCTATTTCTAAAGTGGCATTTACAGAGTCTTACATGGTTTTATGCAGTTTTTGAGCAAAACAAAATATAATTCTGAACGTACAAATTCATCCCACAAACGTATATGTGTGTGCGAGCAGGGGAGACCGAGTGAGTGTGTGCATTTGGGTGTGTGTGGGAGGGGGCGATGGTGTGAGTGTCTGTGAGAGTGTGTGTATGTGTATGTGTTTGAGTGTAATGGGGTATACATCTGTGAGAAGGTGTGTGTGTGTGTGTGTGTGTGTGTGTCTCACTTTTCGTTGTTGCCTGTCCCAAAGTCCGCTTTGGAGGATGGTTACCTGAAGGATCGAGGTTGAAAGTCCCTGATCGTTGAAGTGATCTCCGACTGGGAGGGAACACCTCTGTTTGGTGATTGTTACGTGGTGACCATTCATCTGTTGCCGTAGCCTCTGCTCGGTCTCGCCAATGTACCATGCATTGGGCATCCTTCCCTGCAGCGTATGACATAGACAACGTTGGCCGAGTCACATGAGTACCTGCCGCGTACATGGTGGGAGGTGTCCCCATGTGTGATGGTGGTATCCATGGTGACACTCTGACACGTTTTACAGTGTCTGCTGTGACAGGGTTGTTTGGTGTTGTCCTGAAGGCCGGGCAGTTTGCTGTGAACAATGGTCTGTTTAAGGTTTGGTGGCTGTTTAAAGGCGAGAAGTGGAGGTGTAGGGAAGGTCTTGGCGAGGTGGTCATCCTCATCGATAATGTGTTGCAGGCTGTAGAGAATGTGGCGTAGTTTCTCAGCTCCTGGTAAGTACTGGACAATGAAGGGTACCCTGTTGGTTGCAGCTCGTGTCTGTCTCCTGAGGAGGTCATTGCAGTTTCTCGCTGGGGCATGTCAGAACTGGCGATTGATGAGTTAAGCATCCTATCACATTCTTATCAGGGCATCCTTGAGTACTTCCAAGTGCCCGTCACATTCCTCCTCACCTGAACAGATCCTGTGTGTGCGTACGGCTTGTACAGAGGGGACGGCTGTTTTAATATGTTGAGGGTGGGTTTGCGGTCGAGTGAGGTGCTGTGGTGCCCATCCTTGATGGAGATGCATGTGTCCAAGAATGAGACAGATACTAAACAGTAGTCCATGGTGAGTTTGATGGTGGGGTGAAACTCGTGAAATGTTGGTGAACATAAATGTTGGGAGAGTGCAGCATTGTTCTGACATGAACACAACCAAGGTTGAGGGGATCAATTCTCCTGACATGGCCCCAGGAGCACGTGTTGTCCCAGTGACCTAACAGCTACATCTCTGATCTTCTAAGCTACTGCCTGTGGTTTACACCCCTTCTGGGGATACTTTCAATTTAAACATTCTCTCCAATTAAAACCCTCTCACTGCATTATGTCCATTCAAATTAAGTTAATCTCTGACCTAATGTCTTTAAAACTCTGCATGGCTGCTTTGAGATCATGGAATTAAAACATGACCAAGTCAGTTTGATACATGTGGCAACAAACGTTTGATAAACTGGAGCGAAAGGGAGTGGAATTAATTTCTCAGCTCTCCCAAAGAGACAGCATAGACACGATGGGCTTCAGTATGTGCAGTCAAATTCTAAGCTTCATTGATCTGAAGTTAAACAGTCAAATGTCTGTTTCACCACAGTCGCCTCATCTGTTGTTCGTTTCCTCACTGATGCAGGAATTAGCATTGACCCATTTGTTCTTGTCTTTCTGGTACCATTCCTTCAATGTTGGCTGTACAAACATTGAGCTTGCTTGACTTCTATACTGTCCTGTTGGTATTTAACAGGAAAAAATGCAGGTGAAATAAAGTTATTCCACACTCAATAATTTATATTTAAATTCGATGAGTTGGACCAAGATAACAGTAATCCTAAAGGTGGAAGATTCATTGAAAATATTTGGTTTGCAAGTAATGATAGGCACAGTGAAAAGTTTTGTCTTGTGAGCAATACAGGCAGCTCACAGAGTTAAGCAGCACAGAGAAGTAAATAATAGGGAAACAGCAGCAGGAACAAAAACACAGGGACAGGCGAGTATTAAGAGTCTGTGAGACCGTACAGTATTCTAAAACAGGAGGGTAGAAACTGTTTCAAAACTGGTTGGTGCGTGTGTTCAGGCTTCTGTACCTTCTCCCGATGATAGAGGTTGTAGAAAAACATTGCCAGGGTGGGATGGGTCTTTGAGAATGCTGGAGGCCTTTCCTTGACAGCGGGCCTGGTAGATGGATTCTATAGATGGGAGGTTGGCCTTTGTGATTGTCTGGGCCGAGTTCACCACTCTCTGTAACCGTCTCTGATCTTGAATGGTACAGTTGCCAAACCAGGTAGTGATACATCCAGACAGAATGCTGTCGATGGCGCACCTATAAAAGTTGGCAAGGGTATTCGCTGTCAGTAATATCCGATGGTGTGGAGGGATCAGTGTTGAAGGGTTGGTTTGGTGATGAGAGTGTGATGAGAGCTGGCTTCCAAAAGCAACCTCTCCAACCGCACTCTCAGGAATCTCGTCCCCATCCAGAAACAGCAGCCACTTGATCACCACCTTCAAGATTCAATCCTGCAGATCCTCGAAAATCTTGTGCAAGATCATGTTCGATCCCACTGACCATCAACTGAATGCAGAGATGGGGATTTTTCCACAATAGATTAGAAATAAAGGACAAGCCACAGAAACACCCCAGATGGGACTTGAACCCACAACCCCTGGCTTAGGAGGCCAGTGCCTTATCCATTAGGCCACTGGGGCCCCACAGGCTGATCTGCAATGGCAGCCTTTAAATACTGCACCCTGACCTCTCATAGTGTGTGTTTCTGTGTGTTACACTCTCACTAATTGGTTCTTTCCCCTTCCATCTCATGCTAAATTGTTGGCTGCTTGATAAATTGATCCCGCCTCCCATTTCTCCCAAAACGGACAGATGAGAAATCAAGCAAACTCCAACTTTGCACAACTCAAGTCTAAGGAAAATGGAGCTGACAGGAAAATAGCAAAGGGCTCAATGTTATTTTGTGCAGCACTTTCAAGATATTTGCAGTTACTGGAGAAGGAGGAAGTGGAGATGTTGCAAACAGCTGCATTGAGGACAAATCAACAAAATCTTAGCAGGCATTCAGCCCATTGTGGCTGTGCTGTCTCTTTCAGACAATTCACCCCAAGAACTCCCAAATCCCGGAATTATCTTGTATAAGTTTCTACTAAACAGCATTTGCCATAATCTCAACACAGGCACGATGATTTTTAGCAGAGTAGTTAAAAAATCCAGTCAATTTGGATTGAGATGAAGTTGACATGGGATGAAAATGCCACTGCAAAGACCAGGCTTAAAAATGAAATGCCTGAAATCCCAGATTTCAGAGGCCAGTGCCATAGCCATTAGGCCACGAGGGCACTATATTGGCAGACCACTGGAAACAGTTGACTTTAAATGAGTGCGACAGCCAAGCACACTCCCAGATCTGTGACAACACACTGAGGGACACACTAAAGGTTCAGGCAGCTGCTGCCAAGGTGTAACAGGGAAACAACACAGTCTCAGGTCTTTCTGACAAATTATCACATCGTTCTTTCAATTCTCAGACCCTCTTGGTGCCTGACAATGAACAGAGATCGGTTCCTGCCC